>NW_024103851.1:1200000-1507358 GCF_003945595.2 Pipra filicauda | reverse complement strand
TTTCTTTTCTTTTCTTTTCTTTTCTTTTCTTTTCTTTTCTTTTCTTTTCTTTTCTTTTCTTTTCTTTTCTTTTCTTTTCTTTTCTTTCCTTTCCTTTCCTTTCTTTTCTTTTTCTTTCTTTTCTTCTCTTCTCTTTTCTTTCCTTTCTTTTCTTTTTCTTTCTTTTCTTCTCTTTTCTTTCCTTTCTTTTCTTTTTCTTTCTTTTCTTTTCTTTTCTTTTCTTTTCTTTTCTTTTCTTTTCTTTTCTTTTCTTTTCTTTTCTTTTCTTTTCTTTTCTTTTCTTTTCTTTTCTTTTTTATTAATATTGAAGCAGAGAAGACAAGACAATCCCCTGACATGAATAATACTGCCAGGGTCACAGCCAAAGTTTGGGATCAGAAATTGTTGCTGTTCATTGCTATCGGTCACAACCATGCATATAAACAAAACTGTCATATTCTGCTATATCACTGATGCTACCAGCAAATTGACCACAACAATGAGAGTTATCACACTCTACTAGTCTAGATAAAATCCAGACAAACATTTTTGCATGAAAAAATTACTCATTTCTTCCCATCATTTTGTTTATGAGAGGAATATGACAAATTACTGCAGTGAAAACTGACAGTATTGGTCTTGCTCAGTAGAATCCACAAGAATCTACATGTTGACACTTGATGGATTAGCAAGAATTTTCAATGTGATTTTTTTCTTATTTCTGTGTAGATAATTTTGTGGCTTTTTTTTTTTTTTGGTTTTTTTTTTTGGTTTGGTTTTTTTGTTTGCTTGGTTTTTGGTTTTTGTTTGGTTTTTTTTACTGAATGCAAAGATGTAACTTTCACAGTTTAAGGTGATCAGACAGAAGTGTGACACCTGTCACTTTTTGTTTTGCTTGAGGAATTCTAAAGGATTGTTTTAGTATTTTTATTTTATATCAGAATTCATATAGTTTCCTGCCTCTTACACAAATTCATCTAGGAAATAAAGCAACATTGACGTGATCTAATGGAAGCCTTCAAAATTTGTAGCAGAACAGAAAGAAGATCAAAAGAAATTTCTCCTATGGTGGAGGCTTCAAAAATGAAGGGAATAATTTACAGTTAAGACATGACAAGTGATGGAAATAAGAAATGACAATTCAATTCATGGTACCTCCAGATTTGTTTAGAATGATAGACAAAAAAAGTGATGAGGTTTATTTATTTTGATATATGAGCTATGAAGAAGCTCTGAGGTTTATGGATTTTTGCATAACTGTTCATTTTCTATATTTCTGTTTTACTAACATTATTTATCAACCTCAATTTCTGTTCATAGCATGATTCACTTATTGTTTTGGATTTATAATCTACCCCTTAATTTGGAAGGTGGTTTCTTAAGGTACCTCTTCCTTTCTAAGCAGCCAGTGTAATGTCGTGATTACATACAGGGCTTTTAAGTACAGTTCCTAAATTTTTATGTCTTAAAACTGTTGATAGAAAGCATAGTACAACATAATTCACTTCTCCCTTTGGTCTGACAGAACCTGTGACTGTTTGCTGTTGAGAGCTAATCTAAAGCCCATCTATTTTCTTAGGCTATTTCCTGAGTGAAGTAACTAAAAGGCTAGGTCAGGTGAACTTTCCTGAGATGCACTAAGCCATTTTTTTGTTAACATTTGTAGTATGTAGTGTTTCATATTGATTTCTTTGTATATTATGTATAAGTGCTTGACAGGTATATGTTAAATTGAAAGCTTAGTAAATAGTACATAAAATGTCTGAGAAAAGAAAAAACTGTTCTAATCAAAGCAGATGAACAACATTTTCTGTTATCATATGCTGTTATTTTAATTCTGTAATTCTGTTGCTTCCTAGATTGTGGCTTTGTGTAAATACGAACTGTAACAAACAGTATATAATAACAACCATCATCTAACACCATCAGAGAGGTCATGGGACTTAATTCTACCATTTCTTCTAATTTTATAACATCAACATCGTCAGATTTCAGGTTTTTTTCCTCTCCACTTCATTTTAAGGAGGAACCTTGTATATATTAATGGAGTATACATTTGCAAAGCAGCATGAGATAAAGGTGCCAAGATATGTTAACCAGTGAATGAGAGTCCTTCATTTATGTGAAATACCCAATTATTACCCTACTAGTGAATGTTTGGCCACATCAATAGCCATGGCAATAGTGATACAACATCAGTAGTTCAGTTGTTTTCTAAAAGCAGAAGGTAAAACCAGAGCAGAATCTAGCATTCCAGGATAAAACTAGCTCCAATTCTTTCAATATGCATTTGATATTATCCACTGTTTGTGTTTTTACAGTGTTAAGAGATATGCTGTTCTCTTTCTAGTGAAGGACACTGTATGTTTCCTGAATGATTAACCACTAAAATGTCCAACCCTGGAAAGATATTTGAGCCAAAATGACCATGTACAAAGTTCACCATGTTTACCTGGTCAGACATGAGAGCTTTGCAGAAAACCATGTATATGTACTAGTCTGCATAAATACAGATATCAGTATCTAAAGACTGGAATGAATGGTAATTTTGTGCTTCTTTTATTGTGATGTTGGATTAAATTTTAAATGGATCTTTGTAGATATTTAGCATTTATTATGATCAGAAGCAATTAACCCCAACTTTGGGGGATAATTCAGATAGTTGTTTGGCAAAATGTTCATGTTAGAAACTTATACTTCTTTGTCAACTGCCAACAGGAAGAGATGACATTTCTGTATCTTGTCATAAATTTATTCTTCTGCAGATCATAAAAGAACTACATAATGATCAAACAAGCCTCAATTCTGTGACAATAACAAAATGCATTTATTTAAGGGGAAATGGGACAAACTGAAGTAAAGAGAGACACTAAAGCATTCTACTACTTCCCTCTTCAGTGACATTTCACCTTTAAAACATGTTCTCATTCTCCAGTGACAAAGACAAGAAGATGATTCAAAATCACAAATTATCAGCCCTTCTCTTTTTCTGCTGCTCAATTCATACTGGTGCCTTCCCATCACATTTAGTCTCACTGCTCCAGGAGCACTAGTTACCACTTTTCTGGTTCTGCTTGGTCTTATAATTACAAGCACTGGGAGGTGCAATTTATTACTTCACAGTTGCAGAAGTTTTAGTCATTCAGCTTTGCCACTATTGCCAGTTTTGATTCAAAAAAAGGCCAGGTAGCTTTCATACCCTAAAATATACAGAAGTGTAGGAGTTAAATGTCAAACTATTCAGTCTTTGCCTGTCAATGTTTTTAAGAAAAGATGACTAGTATTTTAATCTATCTTTTATTAGAATGATAGATGACAATCAAAATTTTAACACAGACTAAACCTGTGAACATCCTTTATATTAAAGCTTTTCAAACAAACCAACTTCCATTATGATTGATAGATAAGTAATTAATTTCCAAGATTACTGATTTTTTTTCAGTACAATTCCTTGTTCATCAAGTCCTGGAACTTTCCAAATATACTATTATTGTCATAAATTATTTGGTATGATCTAATTACTGGTCGAATTGAATAGAACCTCATTCTTGTCAGAACTCAACACACTATCTAATAAACCATGTGAAAAACATCATACCTCTTTCACCCATCAACGTTTGTACCTTGTACTAAAAGGGAAAGAAAGAATTTCTTTGCAAAGGGAGACATGGCGTGATGAGAACACTCTGTACACAAAACCGTGATGCCAAACTCTTTGCTCTGTCTTTAGTTTGGTAAAATTGTTTTTCTCCTCCTTTCTGACAGATCGTTTATCAGGAGAGGTTCTGTTTATTGTCTCAGTGATTAGGAATGTTTCTCTAACATTTAGTCAGCTATAATATTTTAGAATTAAAATTCTAAATAAAAAAAATAAAATTATATAAGGAAGTACACTGCTTCAAAAATAATTTTTTTTGTTATCCTCTTTCAATCACTGCCTCTGTTTTTGTGAAGAAAAATTCTACATGCCAGGAGGCACAATGCAACTCCAAAAGTTAACTAAGAATTCCATGTATTCTGGGACTCCATTCAAAGTCTGTAAGAGTTCAGATACACACCTCTACAAGTACAACTGGATGTCAGCATGCTGAAAATAATTATGAGTTAGGTCACATTTGTTGGGAAGGAAAAACTGATTGAACACAGATACCTCCTACATCTGCTCAGTTCTAACAAAAAGTAACTAGGCATATCACACTGAAGAGCTTTGAAAATGAAGTGCCTAATGCAGTCTATTTCTTGCCCCAGAGTCCATCACAGTGCACTGCAGAGGATATCTGCACCACTCCAGTATTTGAAGAATAAAGAAGTACTTCCTTCTACAGAGTATATCTACCTAGGCATAAGTGATTCTGTGACCAGAGTCACATCTTTTATTCTAGTGCTCCCCCATGGCTAGTACCTGTGTTTCTTTTTACACAGGGCTAAATTTGTCTCCTAATCACATATTGCAGCCCTTGAAGTTGCAGCTCCATTTTTCTTGCTTACTTATTGTAGATTGCAATTGCTGATCTGTAAGAATTACTCCCATATTGAAATTAAATCACTGGAACTGATCTCTTACTTTTGAAACAGAAAAACATAATGCTAAGATCCACACACCTGAGGATAAAGTATTTCACTGGAATATTTCTGCTCTTGGATTTCAAGCACAATAGATCAAATTTATGCCTTGCATAAGTCAATTCTGAGAGGGAGAATAGTAATAGCAAGATACATCTGACAGTGATGCCCTATTGGCACTTCCAGCTCTGGTAGTGAGACTTTCACATTTTCCTCTGTTCTTCCATAAAATGAATACTAGAAGTATTACAAAGTTTGTCCAAGGAGCTTGTGAAGATATTGAAAATGCTGAAGTGACTCAGGAGAATATATTTCATTTTCAAAGGTGCCTTTAACTCCTGTCTTCCTATATTTACCAGTTTTTCAGAGTCTGTTGGTAGTGTTTCAGAAAGTCTTACCAGTGCAAAATTTAAGTTCAGAAATTCTTAAGTGCAGAGGTTTTTATTTTGTGAAAGTGTACTTTAAATTTCCACCTATGTATCATTTTACATTTATCATCACTCCACTGGCATTTTGTTGACAATATGGCATGTCTGTATATGAATATAAATAGTTTCTAGAAATTGAATAGTCATATGTCTTAGCACATATAGTTCTGCATAACTGCTGGTCACTGACCATAAATATATTCTATATACTTATTTTATATCAAAACTCTCACATAAAAATAATAGCATTAAATTATGGAGTCAGGCCCTGAAATGTATGCAAATGCCAGATTTAATATTACCAATGAAATGTAATTCAAATGCTAGTGAGGACCCATTAAAGTACAGCATTTAATTATATGATCTCATCCTATTTTTCTACAGGACTTCATCTTCATTTTAGGTATAGAATCTAAGCCACTTACTTAATCAGCAGCAATTCAATATTTTGCTTTATTCCATTTATTCTATGATTCCACAGTTTATTTACTGCACACTATTCAAACTGTGCTTGGAAAACAGAATACTTAATTTCTAATTTCTTCTTAGACTTTTTCATAGTGCTCATCACTGTAATATATTAATGTTTCACTAACATTCATAAATGAATTTGTACAGTAGCTCTTTGTGATAAAGTGAAAAATAGAGGCGTGGAGAAACTGAGGTTAAAAAAAAGTCTTTTTATGTGCTATCACATCTTTTATAATTGCAAAGCAATATAAAACAACTCTCTTCTTTTTCTAATTGCATAACTTTATGTTGTATTTTACATGTTTAAAATATAATTCTACTTATTACTGTGTGTGCTCGGTCCTGCAAATCAGATGCAGGAATCTCAAGTCAAATTCAGGGAATATAAAGAATGTATGCTTAGTGACAGCCTGAGAAAAGTTACTAACTACTTACTAACTGCTAATCACATTGGATGTTCCTGCTAGAGGCAGGAATAAGATCCTGATTGTTAAGTATGATCCTTATTGAATGATTATCTGTTCTCTTAATTGTGCTCCTTTTTTCTGTTTATTCCTAGTTCTTCAACAAATGAGCATAAGTCTTATAAAAAACTGGTGGGTTTTACCCAACTGTGATCAATTATGTCCAATGTTCTGTGGTAAAAATAGCACCTAATGCCATATTTGTAGAATGTAGCATAACATATACATTGTAAGCCATTAATTAAGGTTGCAGCATCAGCCTACAACTTCCTCAAGGGTGGCGATGGAAGGGGAAATGCTGATCTCCTCTCCCTAGTGACCAGTGATAGGACACAAGGAGAAGGAATAAAGTTGCATCAGAGGATGTTCAGAATGGACATTAGGAGAAGGTTCTTCACTGAGGCAATTGTTGGTCACTGGAACAGGCTCGCCAGGGAAGTTGTCATGGTACCAGGCCTAACAGAATTCAAGGAACATCTGGATGATACTCTTAGTCATATGGTTTAATGTTAGGTAGTCCTGTTAGCATCAGGGATTTGGACTGAGTGATCCTTATGGGTCCTTCCCAACTTAAGATTTCTTCTGCCTGACATCTGAGGTCTCACTTGCTGTTCAGATGTGTTTGTACACCCAAAGAGTCTGAGCATAAAGCAAGTTTGAGCTTCAGAACTTGCTTTAGAGCAGTATTTGAAAGATCATTAAACTGTTGTGAGCTTAAGACTTCAACTTCGGTCCTCTACGACCTAAACTATGATTCAAAGCTTGATATCCTGCCCTAAAGTAAAATCAGATTGGTGTCATGTCATTTCCAGTTCACCAGTAATAAACAAACTGTCCTACTCTCTTTGCTCAACAACTCTCATTTTTAACATCCTTGTGTCTGGCCCCCACCCCTCCATCATTTCTGAGTCTCATTCTTCTGTCCAGCCTTTTCTTCACCTTCTGGTCTGGTCACAAACTCCTTTAAGCCACTTGGCCATTTACTACTTTCCATCATTTTTCCAGTCCAGATATCCAGATTCTCTGGTTCCCTGTGTCTGGCACTTCTTCTCCATTACTTGTTTCACTCCATTCTTATTACTCCCATCATCTGCATTCAGTTCAGGTGATTCCTCTTTTAAATTATTGTCTGCAATGGTGTAGTGCAAACTAGAAAATATGAATTTGCTGATCTCAGTTGTGATAACCACATGAAGATACCAACCAGGGCACAGCCAACAATTCATAAAACTGCAGAGAAAGTTCTTGACATTCCAGTCTATAGAGTGTTTGATACTGGAAAATTTGAACATAGCTGTAGACATCTGGTTGGTTTCTCCACAGAAAGTGCAAACTGGTTTTTCAAAAGCTTATACCTTGAATCAGTACTGACCTATCAGCTTTCATTTCTCTTCTCTGAGACATGGAAAAAACAGAACTCAAGAAAGAAGAGATTAGCAGAATTTTGTCATATGGGTGAAGGAGGTTATGTTTCAAATGATTTGTAGAGAAAAATGTATGCAGAGTGAAGATAACATTGTTCTTCAGTGAGATTCTAATCAACCTGTGCCTATACACCATCTATCCTTTCACAGTCTCACTAAGAAACTTAGAGCTCAAAGTTGTTTTTGGAAAAACAAAAGACTACAAATGCTTGAATATAATTTTAAAACATCTGCAGTAGCCCTTGCAGCAAAGCAGAAAGTAGTGACTGTAAGACTGTCTCAGAATTAATAGAAAGCAGAGGATACAGAATGTGACTCATTTCAATCCTGTTTAGAGGTAACTCCATCAACAGTGACTTAGTGCAAGTCCTCATCTAATTAACAACTATAAACAACCCTGCTCTTAATGGTTCTGTGACACTTAAACACGCAGGCCAGAGAATCAGTCTCCTGGAGTTAATGAGGCTCATTTGCATCCCCTCCAAGGATGATTTGCTAATACAAATAAACTAGCTAGCAAGCTCAAATAGTAGTAAGTGGTGTCCAAGAGGAAGGAAAATGTTAATCTCACCTTTGAAAAGTCCAGGCTAAATTGTTTTATTGCTTTGCAGTTATATAGTGCTTTCCTACAGTTACAGAAAAATTATGACTTCTTAATTATCAAGAAAGTCAGCAATATATTACCGCCTTAAAATAAAAGATTTCACCCATAACTGCTGAAGAACAGGGGTTTTTAATCCTGTAGTTCACCCAATTAGCATTTGTGGAAGAGATTTTTGGTTTGCTACGTTGCACGGGGAGGAAAAACTTTCTTCCATACTTAATTTTATTTAAGTGGATTTAAATGCATTCTGAACTCATTAATTTTATGCCAGTAGACTCTCACAAAGTTAGATTTTATTTTAATGGAAGGAAGACACAGATCTAGATTGGCCTGTCTAGGTGACAATATCTGAAACCAGGAATATGAACTCCATAATTTTCATTGCTTGATCGTCATCTTCCCATCTGTAACACCTGTTGTGGTACTGGCCAGCTCAGACAAAAGTTCAGTTGGATGGGAGACAAAAGACACAATGAGAGCAAACTCTTTTAAATTTTCAGGTTTGGGCACAAAAACTTGGAAAGAAACTTTATGAAGTGAGAAGATAACTATCAGAAAATGAACTCTCTTATAGTTCATGGACATCAAGAATGCATGTAACCTGTTGGTTAACAGTTTATTATGGAAAGAGAAGCAACATAAACTATTAATGCCTGCTAATTATCTGCCTGATAACATTTCTCTTCATAGTGATCTATGTTTTCACAGAAATCATCTTCTGTGTGCAAGTGACTGGATTACAAAGTATGGAGACATCTAAAACATCTGTCAGTTTTAGATAAGTTATGTTCAAATTCTGCAGCTTAGGCTGTATTGCAAACTTCTTTTGAACTTAAACAGAATCGCATGCAGGTGAAGATCTTTGTATAATAACGAAGTAGAAAAAAAAAACAACAGAAAAAACAAATTCAACCAACAAATTTATTGTAACAGTCAGTCTAATAGAGTCCTGGAGAAAAAGATGGAACTGGCTATTTTATTTTCTCTGAAATAGGAAACATGATACCTTCTCCTTAAAAAATTTGTCATGCCAATTGCAGTGACTTATTAAAGGTTTATTTAAAGAAATACAGGCACAGTCTGGAATCATAACATCATGCTATCAAGAACTTAAAAAAAAACAGGAGGGACAATGTGCACTCCAGAAGCCCAGCTGAGTGTGTTACAGCACATATCCTGAGCTGCATCTTGAATAAGGACAATTATCACTAGGAAGCATAAGGGCATACAGCAGGGAGTAGGGAGACAATGTTATTATAAGTATGTATTATTCATTTTTTTGTCTCTAAAAAATTCACTCATTTTTACACATATGTAGCTAGTTTGTCATTTGATATGTTAAATTATTAAATTAGTAATTAATGAGATTATACAAAAGTCTTCTCTTTTTCTCTCCCTTTTTTTAGTTACTTATGTTTGGTCAAACAAGAACTGTGATAATTCTCCACTGCTTATATCTTTTACTTTAGGTATTATATAAGAAGCAAAT
This sequence comes from Pipra filicauda, assembly GCF_003945595.2. Lineage (NCBI taxonomy): Eukaryota > Metazoa > Chordata > Aves > Passeriformes > Pipridae > Pipra > Pipra filicauda. The sequence goes on along the minus strand of NW_024103851.1, from coordinate 1,497,936 downwards.
TCATTAAGAAGACCTAGAAAGCTTGAAAAATATTTACTATATGCAGATGTTTTGTTGTTCACAAATAAAACTCCCACAGGTGTTCAAATGACAGGACATGTAAAGGAAGGCATCTATCCATTGATGGGCAAAAATCCAAACACATTCAACTAACAGTGATTCCAGACCTCACAACTCATTTCTCACCTCTGCACATGAGGAATCATCTCTGTTCACATGACAGGTAGGTATTTTCCTTTGTGACAGGACCATTACTTAGCCTGTGTTGTGTACTTTTTAATGGCTGCCCTTTAATCAAAGGAGTTGGTTCAGCTGAAATTTGCAGCTGATTCAGATTTCTGAAATCAGTTCACGTTTATGGAGAGATGGGTATAGACTTAAGCATCCAAGGTAAAAATTTCCTTTGTTTTTTTTCCTAGTAGAAGTTAAAATTCTTTTACTTTTTAAGTAAACAGGGTCATCAATATACTGTGGTGTAAAATATAGATTGCAGGACAAAAATTGCCTTTCTCACCCATCAGAAGGAATGATAAATAAAGAATAGCTGGTCAATTAAGAACTGTGAATTAAGACCTTGCCTGCATTGAACTTACCTCTGCTTTTCAAACTTTGCTGCTTGCCCTGAAGTATCTTAAAAGAATTACTCTACTTGCAGGACAGGAGTGGTAAATGAAAAAAAGATATTTTCACTAGTCTGCTACTTCGTGCAGGATGTTTCATACAGAAGCCTTTTTGAACAGTCATTTTGTTCACAGAACTTAAAATGCTCCTCAAATTGACCCCACAGTACCTAAAAAGCTTGATACATTATTTTACACTCAGGAGTCAATTGAGAGACACACAAAAAAGAAATAATTTTTCTCCCCGATCTTAATACTAAATAAATGAAAAAAATTACTACGTAGGTTGGGGAAATGATTTTTGATAATTTTTTTCCACAAGTACCATACATGGCAAAAGTGTTGGCAAAGTCAAATGGTTCCATCAGTAATTAATTCTTATTTCATATGTTTTATATATCTTTTGTTCTATCTGTCTGCTTTACAGTCACATCCCACTGTAGTCACTGTGTCTAAGGGGCTGATTTTAGACTTTCCTTGTATATATTGAAAGCTATACTGCAGCCAGCATTCTTCAATGTCATGTTCTTGCCACACTGACCCCAGTCTGCCTTTCTGCATTCTTTTTCTCATTTAATGACCTCATGAAACTGCAGCTAGAACTTTGAGAACCATTTTAAGAGGTATTGCTGAAATTTTGATGGTTTACTTTATGACAGTTGCCCTTTATATTACTAAATTTGGAGTCATTGCTTTTTCTGCCTATAAACTGACCTGGACACCTGTAACATCATAGCCATGCATAGTTATATGCTTTTTACTCTATACTAAAACCAAAAAGTATTTATAGATGCAAGTCTCTCCCATTTTTATTGGTGCAAACTCTATTACATTGAAAATTGTCTCCTGACTCTAGGTCTCACAGCAATTGCAAGAAGCAACAAAATGCAGGACCTGCTTCATGCTGAAAATTTCTACTAACAATAAACAGAGCAGATGCACAGTTACAGGGGGCAAGTTAGTCCCTTTTGTTCCCTTCAGGGATGCATGCATACAGAAATATCATATCACTCTTTAGACTTAAGACTATAAAAGAATAAATAAACAAATACAGTACTGCTTCAAAGTAATACAACTTTCTTCTTTATTTACCCTAGAAGCTATGAACTGAAAAATCCAGCCTGGTTTGTTTTCATGGACAACATGCCACATCAAAGCCATTCCAACACCAATAGACCCGAGTTAGATGTTGTTACCGAACAGATCTCAGATAATCAGCAAGTGCTTATAAGAGAGAGCACATATAAAGGCAGGGGTTTAAGAGTCTGCTGCTGGAAAAGCCCAAGAAATTTCTGGTTGAGAATCAAGAGCTTAAGCACTACACGAATGCACCAACTTCAGGTAGGTGTATCTGCTTCCTGAGTTAGAAACACCTTATGTCTAGTTGCTATAATGACAGAGAACAAGACAGTAGCTTTGGCACACGAGACTATGGATTTCTGAAACAGAATAAGGAGCTTTAGGCAGTGGTTAATTCAGGGTTTCTTCTAGCTGACTTTCTTTTCTGTCTTTTGAACAATTTTGGTCATTTGAAGTTTGAAGATCACTGTCTGTGCAAATACAGTATCTTTGACCTTCAATTGGATTGGTACTTTGAGGCAGACAAAAGTCTGCAGGACAGCAAGAGCCTGAAAATATAAAGGGGAGGTAAAGAAAGAAGCTGAGCCTTTTTCCATCTCTGTGTATATAAGAAATGCCACTAGGAAGATATAAATCTTACTTCACATTACATGTAGAGGCACTTTGTGCTCAATTCATGAATAAAACCAGAAAAAAACCCCAAAAAAATAATCGCCAGTGCTCTAAGTAAATTCACAGTAAGACACAGCCTGATTATTAGTGTCACTGATAGAATTTCCTGTGCCTTTAATCATGCAGTTCCTTGCAAAGTAAACTAAAACATATGACAGCTGAGTCACCAGTTTTCTAAATTCGTTGGAGACTTAATAATTATCCACTTTTATTGACTTATTTAAAAGCAAAAATTATTGATATAGTAGACATATTTTCACAGTATGGTATGTAGTTTTCGTACTGAAAAATGAATTCTAGTGGAAGCATTGAAAATTACTGTGGGGATTAAGACAAAATGTATGAAACATTTTGTATACTTGTGTTTTCCACACTCTGATGCTAATATATTGTTATAATATCTGTCTAATGAAATGGGGTTGGATTACAAACTCAAGCTGAGTTTATGGTACAGTAATTCAATTGACTGGAGTTACTTGACTTGCACTGATATCAAGACAAGAAATAAGCCCACATTACAATTATAAGAAGTGAAAGATCATATCTTAAAATTCTTATGTAAAGCAGCAAAGTGACAAGGTTTTCCTCCAGATTAGATTGCACTGGAAGGTGGAAACAGCCCCATATCTGTGCAGCAATATCTTTTCCCTCATGTTGTTTTACTATATTATTATCATTAGGAAGTTTTACTTTAGTTCTGGGACCTGTCATTATTTTACTGTAATGTTTCATATCTTATCACGAATAAAAGCAGCTTAAAAGTTTTTGTGTGGTTGTGGGGGTTTTTTTTCCTTGTATGTGAATGAGAGTGAATGAGTTTTCATTGTGTTTTTCATCTCTGTAGGCTCTTTTTTTTTTTTTTTGTGAGAGAAATTGTCCCCTCTTTATCTTTTTCTTTTCCTATCATAGTTCTCATCTCAGATAATATATGATTTTTTTTATGGTGAACTCTCAATTGGACAAAAGATTTCCTTATCTCCATCAGTTCACTTCTGCCTGTTCTGAGCCACTGAACTCAAGAAATGAAAAGATCTTATTTTTCTCACATGAAGGTTTCTCAGACTCACAACTTTGAGTATTTCTCTATCACTAGCAGCTATCTGTGTAGTAAAGTGAACATTTCCTGATTTGTATCCCAGTTCTTTCACTTGTACCTAGACATAGAATAGTATAAATTTAACAGTTGGAAGGGGCCTAAAATGACCACCTAGTCCAACTACCTGATGATTTCAGGGCTGACCAAAAGTTTCAGCATGGCATTAATGGCATTGTCCAAACACCTCTTAAACACTGACAGGCTTGGGGCATCAACCACCACCTCAGGAAGCCTATTCCAGGGTCTGACTACCCTTTCAGTAATGTTTTCTCATGTCAAGTCCAAACGTTCCCTGACAGATGTAGCATTGAGCCTTTCCCACTAGGCACCAGGGAGAAGAGCTCAGCCCCTCTCTTTCCACTTCCCCTCCTCAGGAAGATGTAGGGAGCAGTGAGGTCACCCCTCAGTCTCTCCCTCTCCAGTGCCCTCAGCCCCTCCTCAGAGAATATGTCCACTGACCCCTTCATCAGCTTTGGTGCCCTCCTCGGGATACATTCACATACTTGAATATTTTTTTTTAAATTATGGGACGTAGAACTGTAACCAATATCTATAAAGGATCCTCTGAGAGACTTTTCAAACTCTTAACTAGAAACTATTGGTAATCCAGCACAACCCTGCATTTCAGAGTATACAATATTAGTAGGGCCTGTAGTGATAGGAGAAGGGGCAATGCTTTTAAACTAGAAAGTGTAGATTCAGGCTAGATATAAGGAGAAAATTTTCATGATGAGGGTGGTGAAAAATTGTAACGGGTTGCCCATAGAGGTCGTAGAAGTCTCATTCCTGGAAACAGTCAAGATCAGATTGGATGGGACTCTGAGCAACCTGATCTAGTTGAAGATGTCCCTACTCAATGCAAGGTGGTTGGATTAGATGGACTTTAAATTCTGTCCTAGCCCACTCTATTCTGTGATTCTATGATAACTCATGTTGTCATCTCAACTTGTGCTCCAACTCAGAAATGACTGTGTGAATAAATAAGTGATTGATTCAAAGCCATCTTGGTTCTACTTAAAGTAAGAGCTTAACAAACAAAATGTGCTCAGGGAAATACTGGGTGTTTATCTTGCCCCCTCAGTTGGTCTGCTATCAAGGAAAGGGAAATGTGCAACACTTGGGTGTATGCTGTGATTTTTTAGCATTGTCATAATACCAAAAAAAGTATAATAATTAGAAATTAGCAGCACTGGAGATGTAAAACTTACTGAGGGCAATATTGAATTGATAAAACTTATCCAGTTTCTCCAGGTGATGCCTTAAGCCCCTAAGGGTTTTTATTTTTCTAATACTTGTAAATTTTATAAGTAATGGAAATAGACTCTAAAAGCAGCATCCCTTTCCCTGTAGCACCCTTGTTTACACATTCCTTAACCCTCTTACCCCATTCTATGCTCCCTGTATCACTCCTACCCTCGAATCCAGTAGAAATGTTTAGTCTTTTGTCAAGGCAAGGCCTAAATTGTTGGCAGAACAGCATATCAGGGTCTAAACCATAGAATACGGTCACGAATTAGGTAACTATGTACCCTTTGTGCTCTGAAGGTGGTGAAGATGATGAAGTAAAAGCCCCCAGACCCATTTTTCAGAGGGTGGACCCGGGGCGGTCCAGAGTAAAGGCCGCAGGGTGGACACATCTGGGATTGGATGGATGGTATTATAAAATGTAACATCTCAGGCACGGCCTGCGCGCGTCTTGTAACATCTTTGCCTTGGCATAATAAACCCTTTCTTATCTCATCCCTAATTAACTGCTCCGGGAGATTTTTTCAGCACCTAACTCCCACGGCAACAAGGTTAACATCTGGAATGCTGCTGTTTGTCCCTAATTTTCATCATCTGCAAAAAAACTCTCCTAATCTCTCTTTTATTCCTTCTCTTTCCTTTTAGCAGTTAAGACAAACAAAATTAGTGATTATAGTTTCTTTTCCTCCAGGTAGGTCTGCTGCTTGAACCATCATTGTTAGTAATTAGTAATTAAAACCTTAAGATTCAAAAGGAGGAGCGAAAAAGACCTTTGCCTCTATGTTCTTCAACTGGATCCAACACATCAACCCAAATTATTTTCACATTTACACATGGGTAGATCCTCTGAAAAGAATTTGGTGTTATGGGTGTCGGTGGGAGGGAATTTGGCACAATAGTCTGTGACAGTGATATTGCAAAAGGCTCTGAAACATTTTAGAGCTATGTAGCAACATCATAATTTTTACAGAGAAATTTAATTAATTCTCTCATGCTACAGACTATGCTGTTGGTTTGACACGGTATTTTAGGTTCAGGACCAATTTTGTATGGTCTATATAGTCCTGTGCAATATGAAAAAGTCTGCTATCAGAACTTGAGCTTTTACAATACAATTTTTACAAAATATTAGCTATCTATAGTGCACTGTAGGGTTTCACACGAGCAACAGATACATGTGCTTACTAGGTCATCGCTTATTTCAACATTCAACTAAATTAAAGTACAAAACACTTTAGAATGCCTTTTTTTCTGTGTTTCTTACAGCCTGTGATGCCAGGAATTCACAGGACCTCCTTGAACAGGGATGCATTGTAAATCTCAGATTGCAATCTCTGCTCAAAAAAAGTCAAATGAATTGCAATGTTACAAGACTGCAGTGCTTCACAAAATATAGATGAAATTCCATCAGAGTAAATCAAACATAGACATGGAATTATTTAATTTTCAAAGCTTTTGTTGCACAAATATGTTATGTGATCTTGTGCTGTTCAATAACAACTTTACTGGTACTTCCTAGATCAAAAAAGGTGTAGAAAGTGAGGGGGAAAGTAAGACTTCTCTACCATGCACTAACTGGAGCTGTTCAAATATTTGAAAGGCTGTCATGATTATATACTTTGAAGACATGGTGAGAAAACACTTCCTTACTGCACTTACGTTTCTTTTTTCTGGAGGCAACTACTCTCTAGGATTGTAAGTGTTCTACTCTGTAAGACCTGTCACTGCAATATACCACGTGATCACAGGCCAAAACCACAGACACTTTCAGGGCTTGTTTTTTAATATATATAGTCTTCCACACAAGTGATATTTTAGAAAGCCCTTAGTCCGGGTGCAGGTGTCCAAACATGGTCACCGGGGAACTGTAGGAGTGGCCTCTGTGAACACAGACCAGGGGCTGCCCCATGCCAGACACAGCTGGCTGCAACAGTCCTACCACAGGACACAGATAAGCACATCAGCCACCATGAGGTGTGAGAAAACATATTTAGGAAAGGTCAGAAAATGTGAGAGATTAAAGAAAACAGAGAGAGAACAAAGAGAGGATGAAAGAGTCAAAGAGAAAAAACAGCAGGTACATCAAGGTCAAAGGAGAAGTAAAAGGAGGTACTCCACAGTGGGGTAGATATTCCAAAAGAGAGTGAAGTCTGTGAAGAGTGAAAAGGAAGGAACAACTGAGAGAAACAGCTCTTTCCCTGACTGCAGTATCTCCCTGAGCGGCTCATTACTTCACTGAAGGGACTGGGTGTCACCCGTGCTTGTAGCAAGGTGGGAGGAGATCTGTCTGGAGTGGAGTCAAACCTGGGGAGGGAGGAAGTGTATGTTCTCCCTAGGTGTTTGTACTGCTTGTTTCCCATTTTTGTTTCCAAATATCTGAATCAGTAATTGAATACTTACATTAATTGGCAATAAGTTCACATAAATTCCCCAAGCTGAGTCTGTTTTGCTCATGACAGTAACTTGTAAGTGAACTCCCTGTCTTTACTTCATTCCACGATTCTTGCTGTTTTATTTTTCTCTGCTGTGGAGGAGGAGAGAAATCAAGCAGTTGTGAAGTTGCTTGACTGTCCACCACCATTTTGTACTCTGATGTGCCTCCCTCATTTTATAATTCTTCGTCATTTTGATTACAGAAGAGTTTCTCTCCCTTTATAGGTCTCTATCCATTAAACAAGTTCATTCAGAACCCAAAATGGGGAAGGAAAATTTTTTACCTATTGGTGGACACTAGTTTTCTAATTGAGGTCCAACATGACACTCACGGTCTCTGAAGGGCTGACGGGAAATACACACCACCTATCTTACCTTTCAGTTTCACCTACCAATCAATTTATATCGTGATACCTAAAATCAAGATCAAATTGGTACTAATAATTATGTTCTAGCTGTACACAGTTATGATTTTCAAAGCTTTGAGATTCTGTGACTCATTCACAAAAATCCTATAAAGTATATAATAAATAAAATCTTCACATTGCATTTAATTGTTGTATAGTTAATTCTGTCCAGTTTTTATTTTTTTTCTTTATAATGACATCTTCCAGTTAAATTACTCAGAAGTTGATATAATCCCAGAGAATGGCAGAAGACAGAGAAATGCTGAAAGGTATTCTCTGGGAATGAATAACTAGCTCTTTTTTGAAGATTTGTAGAATACACCATCAAAGGTCCTAACTGTTTCAGATATTCATAGCTAGACGGAGGTAGGGTTTAAAGGCATCAAGAAGACAGAAACACAAGTTCCATTATCTTCCATGGAAGTTTAGGCCCCAAACAGTCTACAGCTTACATCATTTAGCTGGTCTGACGGGGCAGAGGCTGCTGCTGGCCATATCTCTGATGCAGCTATGTAGTAATAATATCCAGCAAGTCAGGATGCATTACTGTATTGCTTTCAGACCTAATCTGGCTACTATGTAAAGCACGTTACTACAGGGACATAACTGGTTAGCTTTCTGAGTCAAGCTGAATTACATAGGATTCAAGGAATTGTGAGAATGTTATTGTATTTGTGCATTTTACAAGACAAAATTTTTGCCTTAAATGACCATGACAAATGCCTTCTAACATGAATTCATTGGTAGGCAGCCATTTCCAAGACGATTAGAGATGGGAGGTCTAGCTTTTTTTATACAGTTTGAAAATAGTATTTAGACCCAAAGTTTGCTCTTTCCTTATTTCTCTCCTCTTCTCCATTCTCTCTGTCTCCACCTCCAATCTCTGCAGCATTTTACAGAGTTCTAATAACCGAAGAGGTAATTCTCCAAGAGAAAATAGTCTATTTCCTTTCTGTTTTGTTCACAATCTTGCTCTTTTTTCTCAGCTCTTATCTAGATGCTAAACCAACCACCGAAGACTAGAGAGTGACCAAACAGTCCTTTGACTCGAATGTGATATATGCAATTTCCTTGCCAGATTATTACCCTAGAGGTAACTCTGTATTAGCTCTTAATTCTCTATCTGTGCTCCACTGAGCTGTAATCTTCAGTGTCCTAAATTGTCACGGTAACATTTTTTTGAAGATGACTTTGCTGATGAATTCAATTGTGCATTCAAACAAAAAAAACCCATGCATTTTTTAATAATGTATCTTCCTTTACAGGAAATATTTATTTTTACTTTCTGACCACAACAGAAAGCCTTTTTCAAACTGGCTATTCCACTGGGGAAAACAGAAAATTTTGTTAGAGTAGTCCATCATCCATTTCTTGTTTTCATTGTGTTTATTTTCCCCTTTCACTGATTATAAAAATTAGTCAGAGGATAATGGTTCCAGATCCAGTCTACACAGGACCATTCTAATTTCCAATTTTCACTTTTCTCAAATGTATTGTGCCATTAGAATTCGAATTTTTCAGTAGGTTTTTTTTGTGTGTTTTTTTGTTTTTCTTGTTAATTTTGTTAGACTCTCACTGAGAACAAATGCATACAGGGTTGGTTCTACTATACAGAAAAGAAAAACTGCTCGTCTGGAAATACCACTTCATGTCGCTTCTAAGATGATGCCATATTTGAAGAATTATATCGAGAGGGGAAGACAATAAGATATGTTCTAAATGAGTAATACAAGCTTTTAGTGGCCTTAAACAAGGCACCCAAATTATGAGATAGATGAAGTAAACCCACACAGGCACCGTAAAATGCTGGGAACAAAACCAAATTAATTCACTGAAAGTAACACCAATGGGACAGCTAGTTTTGTGACACAGATTTGTTAAATTATTTTGAATCCACCGTATCTCCCATTCAGACTTCTTTTCTTGCTCTACTCGTATCACTATCTTCCTTTTAAATGTAATTTGGACTTTTAAATATGTTATTTTGGAAGAAAGGTTAATATAGCTGCTTAATAGGTTTTGACTTTGCTTGGATCTTTAAGGCTCTGAAAACAGCCATGTAAACCACACCCAACAAATTTGTTGTGTGGGTGTGTTGTCTGCTATTAGACTGGAAATATTCTTGTGGCGGGCTAGCTTTGGCAAATAGCCAGATGCTTACCTCACTACTCACTCTTTCTGGCTCTTCAGCAGAACAAGGGAAAAAAATAGGATGAAAAACCTCATGGGTTGATATAAAGACAGGGACATTGCTTGCCACTTACTATCTTAGTCAAAACAGATTTAACTTGGGGAAAGCTAACTTTAATTTGCTTTAATTTACTTACATTTTAATGTATGAAATAAAATAGATTCAACTGTGGTCAACTGTCCTCCTGTGGTCCACTGAAGCTGTCTGGAATTGGCTGTGTGCGACATCAGGGCAATCCCAGCCTCTCCTCACAGAGAGCCCTGCAGCCCCCTTCAGCACCTGGACACCTGTGCCTCACACGTTTCTGCACTCTTTGAGCACATAACGTTGTTACAATGCCTTTGGCCAATCCTTTGATGTCGAATTTCCTGACCAGACTCACTGCTTTCAGCATGCAATGTACTCAGGAATGCTGTGAGAACAAAGCCCAGTGGAAAAAGCTAGGGGAAACTGTTGGACAAGCTTGATTCCAGACAGCACGAGTGATCCTTCCACAATATTTTGTGTGTCCCACACACAGTGTCCAGTCTTCTTATTTACTGATCTGGCTACCTTAGTACAACAGCAGCAAGATATATGCCTGAAACAGCCTCCTGGCACCCAACAGGCATCTCATGCCAGAATCACACTACAAAAGAACAATGCAGAAAGATGTAATGAAAGCATGATGCCACCTCATCCCCTCAGTGACTAGGAGAGAACACCATGAGTAGACTAGAACAGCTGCAGCATTCAGAACCCCCCCGTCCCCAGTTTCTTCCCTTTCAAAGAAAATACCTTCCTTTGAATCCAACCAAAAAGTCTAGCTAGCTACATCAAAGGCTGGGATGATGGGCATGTCTTGCTGCCCCTTCTTTTTCACTTACAGGTAAATGAAATTGTTTAGTTGTTTGTCATGTGATGTAAATGGTGGCCATTTGGAGCAACCCAAGACAACCCTTCATGTTGTCCTGTCATCATGATGGCAACTATTGAAAAATGACACAAAAGTGCATGCTTAGTTCCTGCAGAATTGCATGCAGACTCCTGAAACATAAATGAGGCAAAAACACTTTCAGACAAGAAGCTGAGAAAGAACAAACATGAAATCTTAATTCTGTAGTTTGGGCAAGGCACAAGGGTGCTTTGCTTATTGATTATGCTTTTGTATTGATTTCCCTCATGACCTATGACAATTCAGTTTACAAAAAATGTTTTTTTTTATTCTTTTTTATAAAGTGTTATGTATTCAATGTGCAAAGCATAAGAAAAATTGGTATAACTTACCTTTTTCCTCTGTAAAAGGTCAAGTAGGTATGCAAGACAATGCAGTGTGATCAATACAAAGGAGCTGGATACCCCCAGTGTAACTTTAGCCATGGGCACTTTAGTTACCTTCCTGCAAATTATGTAAAGTTTTACTTATAAAGACAGAACCTACAGCTCGGCATATGCACTCTTCTATAATAGTCAATGTGTTCTGTCATCAAATTAAAGCCCCACAGTTTAAAAGCTAATGTTTTGTCTCCTACCAGGCTTCACAATGTAACTTATACTTCCATACTTTACATAGTGAGTTCATATTAAATGCATACCTGATTGGCTAATCTTTCCAGCCTTTATTCCTCTCCTGACATGGTAATTATGATACTAACATCTAAAAATTTTTTTTTAAATTTTGTGGGGTGTGCTTCCATTATCTAACTCCAAGAAACAAGAGAAGAAGAATGTGATTTCATTTCCATTATGTTTTGGTAAAGGCCAGTATCTGTGTTGATACTTTCTCTCAAAGGTTCTGCTCACATGAATCTAAAGAGGAATATGAATCTTTATTTCCTAGGTTCTTTCCCTCCCCCAAAATCTCATTTTGGATTTTATAATTCCAGTTGTGCTTCAATTATTCTGTTTCCCTTATCCGATATGCAGGGGATGGTTATGGATGCTGTTGCTAATTAACAATCGAAGCGCACAAATGTCTCCTTGAAAACAAGATCTGGCACTAGACTAAATGAACATTCTGATTGCTCATTACATGCAGTAGTTTCTCTGCAAGTTGGATAATACTAACAAGGCACTAATTTTTTTTTACCTCCTGTTTCCTTCCCCCTCCCCATTTTTGTAAGCAAATTGTCCCCCTTTTCCTCAAGAAGTGCATTAAGATAGTTTTATTTTTCTCAGTGTGTTTTCCTGATACACCCTTTCTGCTTCTGTCCCTTCCCTGCATTGAAATGCACACGTAGTTCCAAGGACTGTGGAAACACACACCTTCCTGTCAACACTGCCTTGGCTCATGGAGGCATGTTCATTTAGCACGTCAGGTGACAGGCTGTCCCAGGACAAACAGGTAATAGATTCAGTCTTACAGTGACTTGTAGGGTAGATACAAGTTCTCTTACTCTTAATTCCCTACTCTTTTCAAATCTAATGAAGCCTTGTGTCAGGGGTACACTTCTAAGATGGAGCTTATTGCTTTTGCTTTAGGTAAGGTGACTTTAAAAGACTTCTTAAGATTGCATAGACTGCAATGACGTTATCTGAGGTATTGAGCACTTGATCAAAACCATCATAATTCCTCGAGGGATAATTTCCTTACCCCTATATAGAGCTTTGCCAATATTTCTTGTAAGAGTTGCTTGCCTGGGAACCTCTGGAAAGTAAGATAAATTTGTTAGCTCAACTACATTTCAACCTATGTCTAGCTTAGGGGATATGTGATAGCTTTGAGTGCTGGTGTTCCTCACTGAAAGTTGATTTTAATTTGGCGCCCTTAGACACTTTAACAATACGTAGGGCTATCTAGCTCATATTTTTGATTGTAGCTACAAAAAACATGTCTATAATATAAAAGCAGTCTTACTTATATAAATAGGAACTTATGATGCATAAATATGAAAATTTTGAAAATAAAGGTATTCTGTATTAGTCCTATGCTATGCTTATTAGATAAAGAAATCTCTCCGTTTTAAGTTTGTTTCATTTGGCCTCCATGTAACAGAGTGCTTAAGTCAAGGCTTAGCTGTCTTTGAAAGGTGATTTACAATTTTAAGTGAAAAAATAATTTTATGAAGCGTGGATCGAAATTTATTTTTGTGAAATCCACATGTCAGTAAAAGTTACCAGAAATTAATGTATAATTATTATTTTTGATACAATGAAAATTTTAATAGAAGTGTTCAAAATTAACACCATTATAAATTTTAATTTAACATTTTTGCAGAAAATTCATATACCAACAGTACCATAGAGAACATAATAATTTATTAAGTTTTCCTTGGAAAACACAAATAATATCAGAAAGCAAAATTATATGTACATATGATTATTAACTAGTAATAATTTATTGCTAGTGTTGGCATTTAAAAACCTGCTTCAATTTGTCCTTTCCTGTTCCAAGAGATTATGTTGCTTTCATCTACTGTGATTAAATGCCTGTGTTTTCTGTGAACTATACTGGCTATCACATATTTTATGAAGACAAAATCCAATCAAGTACTGATGAAATTAGAAAATTCTGTGTGTTCAATTTCTTTGAATTAATTCTAAAATACTGACTTAATATCAAACTTTCTGTAATTAAAATCTGGTTAGTAAATAAAGTCACACTTGTGCTTCCCACCTGCTGTGCTTTAACCCCAGCTAGTGACAAAGTCTCACACAGCTGCTGGCTCACTCCCCCCACCAAGGCTGGAGGACAGGACTGGAAGAGCAAAAGTGAAAATCTCGTGGGTTGAGATACAGACAGCTTAATAGTCAAAGCAAAATCCACGTGTGCAAGCAAAGCAAAAGAGTTCAACTATCACTTCCCATTTGCAGGCAGGTGCTCTGGCATCTCCAGGAGATCAGGGATCCTTCACATGTACTGGTTACTTGGGAAGACAAATGTCATCACTCTGAACACCTCTTCTTCTGTCTTATTCCCCCAGCTTTATATACTGTAACGATGCTATATAATATGGAATATCCCTTTGATCAGTTGGGATCAGCTGATCCCAACAAAAGGCTGTGTTCCCTCCCAACTTCTTGTGCACCCCCAGCCTACTTGTTGGTGGGATGAGGAGCAGAAAAGGCCTTGATGCAGTGCAAGCACTGCTCAGCAGTAACTAAAATATCCCTGAATTATAAACACTGTTTCCACAGCACGAATCCATACTAGCTCTTATGAAGAAAATTAACTCTATCCCAGGCAACACCAGCACATTTCCCATTTTCTACAATCACTGGAAGTTGGGCTGAGATCAGATGCCCAGATCAGTCCATTTTCAGAACATGACAAAAAAAAACCAAATCTCAAAAGCACTGAAGTCATTAAAATACATTAATATAACACTAAAAATGGAAGATTTCCAGTTATTATCCTTTTTCTTTTTCACTTAGAAAAGAGTCATTAAAACCATGAGCAAAAGTAAAAAGGTCTGTCATATATGTGTATTACTTCTTTAATGGCAGAATCTGAACAAACTATAATTTGAGTCTTATCAGAATATGGCTAAACTTATTTCCAGTCTCTTAGAATTCTGGCCCATCTGGGGGGACATATGCTACAGAAATGTCTACCTCACCATTCAACCTTCACTTTAACCAGTGTGTTTAAAAGACTTTTTATTTACATTGAAGTATATATGGAGACAGAAAACATGACAGATTGCTTCCATAAGGACAGTGCATTTGCCTATAAACTGACCATCTTTATCTAGAGAAGCATCAATTTATCATCTGGGGCCAAATTCTCTTTAAGTATAACACAGTTACTCTTTTTTAAGAGACAGCTTAACAAGTGTATCTAATATTACTTTCTGTGTTCCATATATTGGATTTTTTATAATCTTTTTAAGAATAAATATGAAAGATTATTGATGTGACAAAATAGTCATAGCATACAGTAATTTCTTTGGATTTATACAGAACCATCATTTAAAAATTAATTTCACAGAATTATGTAAAAATAACAACATATTTTGTTACAAGTACGTCTTGAAGAAAAGATTTATACCATGTAATTTGAAGTACACAACCTGAAACATGATAGACATATTAAAACTGTAATGATTCAATTATTACCGAACCTGTCAGGTGTCTAAAGTCTAAGAGTCAGCCTTACATCTTTCTCTATTATATTATGGTTCTGTGAATGACATTGTTTCCTTTTAAGGCACTTCTTTTAAAATCACAGCAGGTTTTCCCTTCATACATTTTCATCAAGAAAAAGTTCAGATGTTTTTTTCTTCTTACTTCTGATTAAAAAAATGGACTGTCATCAAATTTACTCAATAAATAATAATTTACTACTAAGGAAATATACAAGCTGAGCACTTCCCCTGTTTCAGGTGTGCTTTCCTATCTCTACCCATTAAATCACTTATCCTGATTTTTCTGATACATGAACTCTAGCTTTTACCTACTAAACACAAACTAACATCACTGCAAATAGTTTTATTTCTTTTTTTTGTAAGTGTTACTAATGTAACACATACCTTCAACACTATACAAGTGTAAAGACAACAGTATTTCTGCAAATAAAAATTGTATATTGTCTTAGTGTCTGACAAGTTAGCCACTACGACAGGTTTTTTACATTGAAAACACCCTTATTTTCCTGACAATTCTTCTGGTAATAGTCAGAGTTCTTCTAAAATATTTATGAATTAGTTGCTAGATGGTTTGAGATGGTTAAACATGAGTAGTACTACACCTTGGAAAAAGATTTTTCAATCTTAAGAATAAAATTGATATCTTTTAGTCTAGGTAGGTGTTTACCACAAGTAAACAAAATGAAGTATAATATAAAATATTCACAGAAGATGTACATCTAAACTTCAGAAAATTTTAGTCTGTCTCAGCATAAGAAGTGACTGTGAAAATGAATTAGTAATTGCAGAAGTTGTGTTATGAATGGCTAAATGAGGAAATTTTTAACTTTTTCTGTTACACTAAACTTATTTAGTCCACAGATGTTCATGATAAATCATGGGTTTAGTTCTTTCATTCTCAGTACCAAATATAAGAACAATATAGATTTCTAAATTCTATATGAATTGAACATATAAAAGAAATTAACATCTTCTATAAGACTGTTCTGCTAAGGGCAGATCTTCGTATATTATGGCTCTCAAATATCACTGTATTTCAGAACATAGTATGCCACCTTACGTATCAGACTTCTAAACTTAGAGAAAGATAGAACATATATGTGTTTGTTCTATTGATCTAATGATCTAATTCTATTGATCTAATCAGTCCATTTACAGCAGTGTTAGATCTGGAGTAGCAAAAATTGATTCCCACAAGGTAAGTCAATCAGTCTGATTGTTCTTGTTTTCTGTCAGAAGGTAAAGGTTTGATTTCTGTCCTCTCCTAGAATATGTTTGGGAGGGATTTGATTAACAAAAGTTTTTGCTAATAGAGAAACTGTGACATTCCTGCACTTTCAAATAGCAGGTAGAATCTGAAATTACAGGCTAAATATGGATGAAGAGGAAATACACAATATGGTTTTACACCAGTGACTGACTGCAGATCTCAAGTTAGGAATAGTTTTCTTTTCGAGCCAGTCAGGAGAAATAATTTAAGATTGACTCAGCTTATTCGAAATGAATTGTGTCATGGAATTTCTTATTTCCCTGTATTCCCCAAATTCCCCTTCAAAATATTCTTTGCTGATATCCACAAGTACAGCTGTACAGATAATGTAATGCTTTTCTGCTATTCAGCATATGTTATAAATTCTTTTATTTCAAGGAATATGTGGAATCAACAAATTTTATTGGTAATATTTAGGTATTTTTGGTAGTATTTTTTAATATATTTAGGAATAAGTTGCCACATTCATGTCTGAAATAAAAGAGAACAGTTTCCATGTCCAACAGTAACTTTGGGAGGTTTTAATTATCTTGGAACATAATCATACACAGAAACAGATAGACTTCACTTTGGGACAAGCAAACTTTTTTTTAACTGATTTTTGTATTATAAAATAATTTACATATGGAAATCTAAATTTTAAATTGTTATGAAAATGAAAATTGGACATTTTCTCCCCCCCAAAAAAAAAACCCAAACAAAAAAAACCAGAGAAGAACGTTCATGTTTAATTTTTTGAAAGAAGTACTCAATGTGTTGAAAATTACTTTTATCCTCAGGAACTGAGTTGGTTTTTATTTTATGAAATGCTATTTTCGTATGAAAAAGTCATAAGAAATTACTGACTGCTGTTATCTGAGTTGTTCTCACATCAGTAAGAAAAGGGTTCCTAGATTACAGTGTTCAATGCAATATTTTTAAATTGTCACTGAAACATCATCTGTATAAAAAATCCCATTTTACTCTTACAATTTTATTGCACGCTGTTTTTCAAAAAGCCAGGTTACCAGAGAAAAGTGCATAAGTGAAATGAATTGATACATTTGAATAAAACAGACAGGATTTTAAGTATGCAAACCTTCTTCAGGCCTGAAGCAGAAACAGAAAGTCTTTTATTTTTTTTTTCACTAGCTGGAAACACTGATGTTCAAAAAAATCCACAACTTTCAGGTTCTCAAATTTTAGTTTTAAATTTTAGGCTTGTTTTGAAAGGGTTTTTTGTAGATCTCCTCTCAGACTCTGCACCAACAGGTGAAAGAAGGGGAATGGATTTGAAAAACATAACATCTTCTAGTGACTAGTCGTATCACAGTTCCCTGAATATGTTCTTGTACACTGCCACTGTTTTGGTGTCAGTCACTCATGCTGCAAAAACCTGTGAATCCTGGGAAAAATGATCACTTGCACAACCCACAGTGGAGAAACTGTGATTAAGATAGTTCTCTGAGCAGGGTTCACTGATAATAGCAATGGGTTTGAATTTGCAGGTTGCGTTTTTTATACTGGGGTGGTCTTCTGGTCTGCTTAAATTTCAGTGTAAAAGTGTGTTCATTTTTCAGATTATTTTTTTGACAATCTGATCATTTTCTAGTGTACTTTGTGATTATCTGTGGAAGATTTTATTTTCTTTTTTTTTTAAATACTCATCACTATACTACTATTACTAATGTAATTACTGCAATATTTTAATAGGATTCTAGTAGCATTTTTCATTTTCATCAACACGTATTATGAACGAGAATTTTGTTAAATCTAAGAATTTTTGTCTCATAACAGGTTCTGAAGTTTTTTTTATGTAATTAAAGTAAATTCTAGCAGTCCTGAATAATAATGAAAAGCTGAAATTTCTTAAAGAAAAGGCAACTTTAGAAAGAAAAAATCCTCTACAGGCCTTATCAAAATTGTGCACTTCAATAAAAAACTAATTTAGAGTTTATTTCCTAAATTAAGTGCTTTCAAAACTTTAATTCTATTTTTGACAAAACATATATTCTTTAAGAATATTCTCATTGTGTTGATCTAGCATTGCAGATTTAATATGCTTGCCTCCAATAATAGTCATTCTGATGTAGACATACCATGATACTGGTAGATAGAATTTAAGCTATCAGTGGTTGCATAAGAGTTAGTATCAAATTTTTATCATCTGGTATTCTCTGATAGTAACATGAATGCAAATGAATGTTTATTACAGTGGTGTAAACTCTGGATTTTCCATATATTGCTACCTATCAGGCCCATCCAAAGACTCTGATACTAATTTAATGTACCCCTTCCTAGATGTGTGATTTTTTAAATATCTTATTCTATTGGTTTATTTCATTCCAAATAATCCATAAAAACACATCAGCAACAGAACTGTTTACCACAGTGAAAACATCTCCATAAATAGTAGTGGTGACTGTGCAGCTGTGAGAAGAACAAGGTGAGTGGATTTCAACTCTGAACATTAATATACCATTTTACCTGCTTCCTTGTGCCGCTGCCTTCTGCACTACTGATGATAATAACAGTAATGACAACAAGGACTTACTGTCAGCGATTTGAATGGGCTTCATCTGTAACACAATTCATTTTAAAAATCAATTTAGGACATTTGGGAACACTTGCTTCTATGTTCCAATCTCGAAAATATTTTTGTGCATGGCTTGATTCACTTATAATCCTATTGCAGTCACTGACACTACTCACGCAAGTACAAGTGCTTGAGTGCTGCATTGCCTCTAGGAAAAGTATGGGTCTCTAGGAGTGCTTCTCTCTTTACACCAGTTTTTGGTGTTTGTGAAATCCTTTTTCTCAACAGTTTTGCATAATTTATTATGCAATAAAATGAGAAGAATCTAACTCTTTTGCCAGATCTTCGGACATGTAGTTCCATTGACTTCAAAATCAATTTACTATACCTGAGGATATAATTCTAGATGTTTTTTTTTCTCTCCAAACCTAGGAGTTATTTATTTTTTCACCTCTTACTTGTGAACCCAAAGTGATTCATATTGCTTGTCTTAGATGACCAGGCCAACCTTTCTCATTCCTGGTTATTCTATAACCTCCTGGAATACATACGTTAGTTGCAACTTGTTAGAAATATTGAGAACTCTCTCCACTCTCTCCCTTTTTACCTGCTGAGCAGAAATATTCTGCATTTCTAGAGTTTAGATGCATTTCTGCATCCCAAAATGATATCTGAAATTTTTTCTAATTCTAGTTTCAACTCAAGTTGCAACTGTCCCATCTTTTTTCTACCTTCACAAAACATTTTCCTTTGCCAAAATAAGCTTTATAAAATTGTTCTATTTTTTCACTCTTACTAATTGGTTAATACCATACTTTATAGTTCCAATAAAAACACAGCTGCTTCCATTTTAAATGTTTGGATGCTTTTTATAGGGGGAAGAAACTTAAATAAAGATGAATTGAAAGAAAGTGGAAATTAAGTTTAATTACCACTACCAGAACAAACCACTTAAAGAATTACAGCACTTCAGTACAGGTTTTGTGAACACTGCAGACAATAGAAATTTTTCCACTGACTTTAAAAGCATTTGGATTTTGTCCCTGAAACTCAATTACTTGTATAGCAGAAAGAAAACCAAGGCAAGGGCAAGCTTACTTCCCTGATCAATGGTGCCTGTGAGCGTTACAATACATATTAGAATGTTTTTGTTACATATCTGCTCACAGTTAGGGACACATATATGCTTATTTCCCTTATTTGGGAACCATAAGTACTTCTAGTCAATGTTCAGAAGCAGATGAAGCTGTGATAAAATACTGAGAAAAATATGCCTTCAGCAGCATTTCCAGCACAACCCACCCAAACACCACCCTGAGAGATGGAAAAGGGTAACAACAGCTTACTTTAAACAAATAGGCTTTAAACCAGATAGCTTGGCAGCTGGAAAGTGATACAACTTCAGCAAACTGACAACTAGCAGAAACTGCAAAACATACTGTGAAAACTGACTAAATACCTGGATGTCCTTTCCACCCTGGATTTTGAGTGCTGTTAGTGCCTATATAAAGTAGACATATTTGTTGTTTTACTGAATGGGATAATGGGACCCACAAAGCAAATAGGAACTGAAAAGACCATCATGAGGCTTAGATTACGGAGCTATTTTGTCCCATTCATACTTTTTCCAAAACTTCCCTATGACAAAGAAATATCATTGGTGAAAAATGAATGCTTGGCCTCAAGTTTTTAAAATTCAGGGAAAGTTGATACAAGCAGATGGCAAGTAGCTTCTATGTTTTGTTTTTTTTTTACTTCCTCCCTAGGGCAGAGGGAGCGCTGTTGAAATATATTTGAGCATTTCTATTTGAATTTATGTCATAAAATGTTAATTTTTTTTAAAGATATATTTACCTATAATAGAGATTATAATAGGATTCAGGAAGGAACGAGGGAGAGAGGAAACACCTTTCAGTTGTTGAAATGCTGCCAAGTCTTTCTAAATCCGTAACTTTGTCTCTATGACACATCAGTCATGATGTTCTATGGAAGAACATTAAAATGCACTTTTGATTAGTTGGTGCACAAATTATTTCCCATTTGATCTGTAGGCATTAAATTTAATTCTAATGTGCTTCCAGTGACTCTGGGACTGTTGTATGAATTTGGAATGAATTTAGCCTTTATGTTTTAATTTGCTCAGCTACCTTATCTAAATAGAATATTCCAAGGTTTGAAACAGTTGAAATACTGCTAGTAATTCTTAAATCAAATTTAAATACTTCTGAAATCAATTTAGAGAGAAAGTAAGCTTCCTCTTTGATTGAACAAATGTGTTTTCCTGCTTCTGATCTCTGGATAGTAAGCTAATGTTTTTGCCACATCAATTTTTTGTAACATTCAGTATGTTGTTCAGTAATATTCTCCTAAAAATGCAGCTAAAATGTAATTGATACTATTTTATTCATTTTGAGAAGAGTTTCCCAAGAATACTTTGATTTAAAGATAAATAGAAATACATATAGTAAGGTAAAGATGATTTACCTGCTGCTTTCTGCTGTAAATAGCTCATTTGGAAGTATACAAAATGGCCTGGTTTAGAATTGAATGTTCTTGTCTTGCAATATTACGTATATATAATCCTACATTCAGAGCAGGGAAAACCTGTCTAGATATTTTTGTCACTTTCTACACTTAAGATCCAAACACTTTATTTTCTTTCAACATGCCAGATTCTGATATCTTGATCAGATTTTACTCACTTCATAATGGGCCACTCTATTACTACCTGAGGAATTAGTATGTTGGATCAAGTGAAGTCATCTTTTGTATTTTTGTCATTAATAATAACAAATTTGCTGATGACACCAAACTGGGAGGGAGTGTCGACCTGCTGGAAGGCAGGAGGGCTCTGCAGAGGGATCTGGATAGACGAGAGATGGGCTGATTCCAATGGGATGAAGTTCAATAAAGCCAAGTGCCGGGTCCTGCACTTTGGCCACAACAACCCCCTGCAGCGCTACAGGCTGGGCACAGAGTGGCTGGAAAGCAGCCAGGCAGAAAGGGACCTGGTGGTACTAATTGACAGGAAGCTCAACATGAGCCAACAGTGTGCCCAGGTGGCCAAGAAGGGCAATGGGATCTTGTCCTGTATCAAAAATAGCGTGGCCAGCAGGAGCAGGGAAGTGATCCTTCCCCTGTACTCTGCGTTGGTGAGGCCACACCTTGAGTATTGTGTTCAGTTCTGGGCCCCTCAGTTCAGAAAGGATATTGAGGTGCTGGAGCGGGTCCAGAGAAGAGCAACAAGGCTGTTGAAGGGACTGGAGCATAAGTCCTATGGGGAGAGGCTGAGGGAGCTGGGGTTGTTTAGCCTGGAGAAGAGGAGGCTCAGAGGTGACCTCATCACCGTCTATAACTACCTGAAGGGAAGTTCTAGCCAGGTGGGGGTTGGTCTCTTCTATCAGGCACTCAGCAATAGGACAAGGGGGCACGGGCTTAAGCTCCGCCAGGGGAAATTTAAGTTGGATATCAGGAGAAAATTCTTTACAGAGAGAGTAATCAGGCAGTGGAATGGGCTGCCCAGAGAGGTGGTGGATTCACCATCCCTGGAGATTTTTAAACGCAGATTGGACGTGGCACTGAGTGCCATGATCTAGTAAATGGACTGGATTTGGACCAAGGGTTGGACTCGATGATCTCGGAGGTCTTTTCCAACCCAATCGATTCTATGATTCTATGATTCTATGAATAATTTAAATTTAGAAACATTGAGTATTTTTACTAACTTTCTATTTAAGCAAAATTCTTGCTGAAAACAAAGATATGTTTGACTTAGGCTTTCAAAATGTTTCTATTTTAAATAAACCTTCCTGTATTTTTTACCAAAATTTTAGATATTTTCTGACTTCATAAACTTCTTTTAGAAGGACAAGCTTAACATATCTTTGTCTCTCAGTGTATTTAGTTCATAGTAAGGAGAAATTCTCACTGATGACTGAAGAAAATGTTTATTAATAATACATTACAATTTGGAACAACTGTTAGAACCAATATCTTATCTTAATCAGTTAATTTCATTCATCTTTGTAATTTGCAAAAAATTAGAGAAGTCTTTCAATGGGATTGTAGAAAAAACATATTCTCATGACTTCTTGGCTCATTGTTGTCTCAGTGGGTACATTTTCATATATTTTATTATCTTATTTGCCTGAGATATGGCAGCCATTTGCATCTTAGAGGCCTTACAGAAATCTTTAACTTCCATCTATATTATCAAACCCTTTTTTTATAGAAACTGACTGTTCTAAGTATTGAGGTTAACAAGTAGTTCAGTGCAAAGTATAGATTACATATTTGATTATGTTCCATGGTGCCAATATATTACCTCTAGGAATCTCTTTACATTTCCATAACTTCTAGAAATAATATCTGTAATATTTACTCTTGTTAACTACAGTAATTTAGAATTCTCATTACATATGCAAAGTATACATTGTCATGACAATTCACCAAAAACACTGTCTGTGCTCATACACTATGCTTATGGTTTGTTACCAAGAATCAGACTAAATGTTTATCATGGTCCTCATGATATTAAATCCTCTCATTCTATGCAAAGTACATGCATAGTGTCAATTGATAGCTGTAAAAATTATTGTTAGTAATCATAAGCATTTCAGAGAAATATAGCCTCTTCCAGGTTTTTAGCCTTGTTCGACTAGACACAATGCCATTCAAAAAAGTAATTCATGCCAAAAAAACATTAAATGTAGGTAATGTAGAAGTAAACGCTTGTGGGGATTTTAACTGGCAGCAAAATACAAATAGTTTCAAGTAGAAAACAAGTAATTACTTACAAAGCAATCCCACATAATCTTCAAATCCCTCACAATCTAGCACTCTACTTCTTTCAAGTCTGTATGGGGCAAATAGTACTTTTTTTCAAGTTAAATTTACTTGCTTGTATAGACAAAACATATTCCTTATGTTTGAAATATTACGTACTCCATTTATCTTAAAACAAAACACTGATCTTGCCATATAGGCACAACCTTAATGAGAGGCAAATCTTTTCAGTCAATTTTTTTTTCCACCAGGGTTCAGTTAATGACATAAGACTATAGATCACAGAGTTATTTCCTTGGTCAGCATATGCAGGCTACCTCCCAAAGATTTGGGATCGGCCTTGTTTTTTTATATAATGTTTTACATTTCTGTTGTTCAAATCCTGACCAAAATAAAACAATATCTTTTGGCCTCTAGATTCTGAGGCAAATAATTTAGACTGCTCATAGCCATGACACTGGGCAAAATATTGCTATTCTTTCATCTATTCAAGCATACAAACAGAAATTGTTTATAGCACTTATTTGTATGGGCAAGATATCACCACCAAGGATTGAACTACCAAAATCATCCACTGAAGCTTAAAGTCTTAATTCTTTCACACAAGACTTGAGTGTACAATACTGTACAAAAGATATGGTTACCATTAGTGCTGGAGACATGCCACACTGAGAATGGTCTTTGTGTAGATATATTTCTGCAGGAGTTCAGTGTACAAGCTAAGTCATGAAAAACAAAAAGACCCTGTCCTACTGTCACAGAAAACAGATTTATGTTGTAAAGAGGAATGATAAGGAGAGTTGCAAGCCGAGGAACGCTAAAGTCACCTTTTAACAGCTTTAGAGAAGTGTAAATTAAAATTTGGATGTAAAAATTATTCCAATTAATCACCACGTCATAAATAAACTATCAATCCCAAACAGTGTGTCCTAGCTTTTCTCTAATGAACCATCTCTCATTTCTTATACATAGTGTTTGACTAGGAAAAAAGTAGTGTGCTTTGAAGAAAAAAGCTACCATCTTTCTCCTCAAGGAAAGAAAAAGATCCTAATTTTTCAGAACATAAATACAGACTTCCTTCATCAAAGAAGTACAGAGTTCTCACCTAGTACAAACTCCAACTTTTCTCTGCCTGGGCCCTCTTTCATGCACTGTTTGTTCACGAGGCTTTGGAAGTTCATAAACTCTAGGCTAAGAGACTTCTGAAGATAATTCAACCCTCTTGGACTCATTTTTAAAACCTTCAGAAGTCCTGGGGAAAGAGGATTTGCTCATGCCTGTAGCACAAAGGCTAATGGCTTCCTGGAAGTGTAATATAGTGCAACCTGTTACTAGTGGGGTTCTGCAGGGTTCCATCTTAGGTCCTGTGCTCTTCAACATCTTCACAAATGACTTGGACGCAGGACTGGAAGGGATACCAAGCAAGTTTGCACCTGGGAGGGGACAACCCTGCATGTACAAACAGAGTGGGGAATGAGATGCTGGAAAGCAGTGCCATGGAAAAGGACCTGAGGTCCTGGTCAGTGGCAAGTCGCATATGAGTCAGCAGTGCCCTGGCAGCCAGGAGGGCCACCTCTGTCCTGGGGGCATCAGGCACAGCATTGCCAGCCGGTTCAGGGAGGGGATTGTCTGCTCTGCTTGGCACTGGTGCAGCCTCACATTGAATATTGTGTGCACTTTGGTGCACCACAATATAAGAAAGATATTAAGCTCCTGGAGAGTGTCCAAAGGAGGGCAATGAAGATGGTGAAGGGCCTTGAGGAGAAGTCGTGTGAGGAGTGGCTGAGGTTACTTGGTCTGTTCAGCCTGAAGAAGAGGAGACTGAGAGAAGACATCATGCAGTCTACAACTTCCTCATGAGGGGAAGAGGAAGGGCAGACATTGATCTGTACTCTGTACTGACCAGTGATAGGACTTGAAAGAATGGCCTGAAGTTGTGTCAGGGGCACTTTAGGTTGGATATTAGGAAAAGGTTCTTCACCCAGAGGATTTTTAGATACCAGAACAGGCTCCCCAGGGGAGTGGTCACAGCACCAAGCTTGTTCAAGAAGCATTTGGACAATACTCTCAGGTACATGGTGTGAGTCTTGGGGATGGTCCTGTGCAGAGCCAGGAGTTGGACATGATGATCCTTGTGGCTTCCTTCCAACTTGTCATATTCTGTGATTCTATGATAATAGCTTTTCTATTCTCTAATTTGTCTACCTATCCGGTTTACAAAGGAGTCCCGCAGACACTGCATTGGCCCAGTGAGGTGCTGCAAACAGTTGTGGGAATGTGAGAATAAACAGCTGGCACATGAAGGGCAAAACTTCTTGAACTGGCTTTGTCACATTATAGAAGTTTTCTGATACTGCAGGCTTTACTCCGATTTTGCTTCAAAGTATTTTCTGTGTTTGTTCACCTAACACATTCTGAAACCAAGTTAACTCAGGATAGTGTGTATAGTTTTGAAGCAGAAATCCAACATCTTAGCAATTATTATTGTTAATCATTACTTTCCTTGAAGCAGAAATCTGAGCTGGAGAAAAGATTTCCTTTATAGGCATTTTTGCTACCGAAGTTGCTACTGATATAAAAGACAGTTTTGAAGATTTTCTAGAACCAAAACTCCACTAAGTGATCTAACGATGTAACAGGTTTCCCTTGCTGATACACACTTGTCAGTCAAAATTTCCACCACTCTTGGGTAAGCATGCCTTTATCTTCTACCTGGGTGGACCTAGGAAGATTCATCACCTGGTCTGGTTTGAACAAACGTGTTCACACAGTGCCCATTTGCCTTTTCCTGGTAGATCAGTGATTGAGAGAAAGCTCCATCACTTCTGAGTTTCCATTAGTTTTAAATACATAGAGTTTCCATGGCACAAAATTGTAAATCTGTTCATTGTACAAAATCATTAACAGAGTTAGAGAGTGTAGCTCATTACTAGATCCTGACAGAGAGAGTGCTCTACAGTACTAAATAAACCAGGTGACACTTAAACATAGATGTCCAGAATTTGAGGACACAGATACTGATAAACCACATCATATTTTGAACAAGGCTTGCAAAAAGCTTTTTAAGTGTGCTGTTGGAATTGCTTTCAGATATGCACTTTCTGAAGACTCATTCTCAGGTTTCTTAGCTCTCACATTGATACTTGTAAGATTTTGTCAAGGTTGTGTTTTTAGAGATTTTAACATAGAATAATAGAATCATTTGGGTTGGAAAAACCTTTAAGATTGTAGAGCCCGAGCATTAACCTAACACTGTCAAGGCCATCACTAAACCATGTCCCTAATGTGACATCGAACAGCATATAATTTCCCACTGTATAACTAATATACATTTAAGTTCTGGGATGTAAGTTAATGCTTTCCAATTACAATAATGGCACCGAGGACCAGAGACATGGACAGAATGAAAAAAAAGATGCAATAGATGTGTGGGTATATGTATCTGTTTCCAAGTGCTGATAGACTGCAACATACTGCAATAAGTTTGTCTTTGCATATCTAATCTTTTTAGTCAATTAAATGTTGCCAAGTAGGTCATGCAGTGGTTTTTGTGTATATCTCTATCTGTACAAATAATTGTTTTGACTTCATGCAAGTTGAATATTGCTTGTTCAAATGACTCTGAATAAATTTATCAAAGTAAGCATTTAAAACAGTTAAATGAGATCTATGAACTCAATTTTTTATTCACTTATGAAATATTATGGCTATCATTTACATGGTCTAAAATGTGCCACAAAGAAGACATGGTAAATTTTCAGCTGGGTTTGGAGAAATTTAATATCATAGTTAAATGTCTTTTGAACCGTTAAAACTGGGTTGGCACTTCTTTTCATTTTCCACAGAACACGAGACCAATTCATTTTTATATTGTTCGGAAAAACGTCAAAAATAATAAATGTGAAAATGAAGAAATGACAATCAGGAATTAAAACAAGTGTCTCCTTTTATCTTATCACAGCTAGATAATTCTTTTTGCTTCCTCGTGATCAGCACCCAGTTCTTCTTTTAAGCTGTCTAAATACTATTAAAACATTGAAATCGATCAAATTCTCATTCACGTAGAGAGACAACTGTACAGTTGTTACAACAACTGCAGTAACTGTTACATTGAGCAACACATATAGTAAAACAAACAGAATCACAGAACAGGTAAGTTTGGAAGGCACCACAATGGGTCATCAAGTCCAACCTCACTGCTCAAGCAGGGAAACTACTCTTCATACATTAACATATGTAATATTTCTGTGATGCAGAAACCAAATTCAGCCCATGGGTTAAGTATATACATTGGAGACCAAATTTCTCAGCAAGAATTCATTACATTTACATAGGCATTTACCATTCCCTTACATGGACAAAATTAATTTATACTGAATAGATTCAATTCAAACTCAATTTCATGGTAAATAACAAAATATTCTTGGAATACATATACAAAACATCAACTGAAGTGCTACTGTAAAATGAAACTATAAATTCTGATGCAGTAGCAAAAAGCAGAAAAGCTTGAAGTTTGTTTTTTTTTTTTTTAAACAAAGCACAAAAGCATCAGAAATATGAACGTTAGAATTTTTGTTGATGATTTTTCATTTTTATTATTATTCACCTAAGTATCAATAAATAACCAAATCCGAAAATGTATTTTTGAACATTTTGGCTATGACAAGTAATGAAGATGAGAGAAAACCAAGAAAAAATTCTATTCAATCACCACATTATTCCACACTACGTAGTCATGCATTTATAAAGAAATACTTTGAAAAAACCTTTGTCCTCAGGTATATAGGTTGCTGATCTTGTAGCAGATTATTAGTCACAATTCCTGACGTATTCTTTCTAGAGTTAAATCACACCTAGAATGTAGACACTAGCCTTTCTGTATAAAGTTTCTGTAAAATTTCATCATAATTATTTAAAAGAGATTACAGTTTTATCATCATTTTCTCCTAGATTTTTTTTTTCACTGTCATTAGCATTTTAACTGCAAACTGTTTTAACTTTCTGTGAAAAACCCATTAACAATCAACAAGCAGCTGAAATAAATTCATGGACCTAAAAGGAACACAGGTTACAGTGATAAACTTCAGTATTAGTCTATTAACTATTAAAGAGGAGTATTTAATTTTATACCTCAAAAATAAGTTTATTATGTTGCTTCAAATAATCTGCCTTATGGTATAGTTAAATTATCGCCATTTTTCCTTGCCTGACAAATCAATGGGGAGGAATTAAAAAAAAGGTGGATATTCCTGATGATATATTTTAGAGCTGCAACTATTATTTTTAAATTCCTTTTTTCTCTTTTAATAATAAAGTTTTTGCTACCAGAATGGCTTGGGAAAGCATTGCAAAATAATTCAGAAAGTGACCACTGATAATTCTAAAGATGAAGATGGTTAACAGGAGCAGCCTGTTTTTCAGCACTTTTGTTTGCAAAACAGTCTTTGTTCCTGAAAACAAAGGTATGTTGCACAACAGAATGAAAATAAAAAACATATAATGGTATAGGTTGTTTGATGGTGTATTGAGCATACCCCACTAAAATCATCTATATAAATAGTAGTCATGGATGGATGTTATACTGGCGCAGTGGTAGAAGCAGCAGAAGTATCTCAGAGAAACAAGTACTTGTGTGCTGGAATAAAGCTTCCGCTTCTCCTTCCTCTTTTCCTATTAGTGTGATGGACCAATTTCTGAGTTACACAACTGATTTCTATTAAGATCAGTCATGATTTTCAGATGCAATTTACCCATTCTTTGCTTTGAAATGTAAGTTCCTGTCAGCCACTTGTTGAACTGTCCCAAGAGCTTGAAAATGAATTCACGTGCTTTGGGCGTAGAAAGATACCAGGCTCATTCTAGAGATGATAAATTATTTTTGTATTTGCAAAAATACTAAATTGCACTTGATTTCAAAGAGTTTACTCAAAATGACCTTATCATATGAAACTAGACTTAATTTCAAAGGAGAATTCTGTCATAGGTTATGAAGGGAAGGACGTTTGCCTGTCTTTTAAAGTGTATGTGCTTGTAGTGAGCAGAAGGAAGAAGAAATGAAGAAAAATAATGTGATTATAAACAAAAAGAATCTAGTGTGAGTTTTTAAACAAACCCTGGATTAAAGCAGATATAAAGGAGATGGCAAGGGCTATTACCTTTTACCACAGAATAAGAGTGTCAGGAAAATAATTTGTAAACCACAAAATAACGTGCTTCAGATAGGTAATGAAGTGATAGACCTTAGAAGTGGCTGAGAAAAATTTAAGTGTTCTGAACCTTCACCCATTTTCAGTTTTGATCTTAACAAGAATATAATTAACTCTCCTTCCTTCCTGTTATCTTCACTACTATATATTTATTTTTAAAATTTGGTAATATCTTTACCAAAATAAAACAGCACAATACAGAAAAGATTGTTCTTACCATACGTAGGATCTTGATGCAACCTAAAGACACTAGAAATCACAGATCAGTCTTGTCTTCACAAGGTTTCCAGAGCTGTCTCTAGAACAAAGAGGATAATATAAACTCAGCTGAAGAATTCAGGAGGAACTCCTGATGCTGTTGGGTGAATAGAAAAATTCCCACAAGACAGTCAGGATTTCATTACTATTTTAAATGAATATTCAGAAGGAAATTCCAGTTCATAAAAGATGTGATTACTATTCTTTGAAAGATCCTGAACTTTTTAAATGCTTTATAAAACTTTTTTTCCTTCTAAAATGTTTTTACTTATAATAATATGAGCATTAGCCTCTTCATTTTTGATCAAATCTATATGGATACTGTATGCATAATTCCACTCTAAAAGAGGAGATTGCCAGTAGTATAAACACATCATTATGCAAAGTAATTAGATGCAGAAAAATAAATAGACTCAATGCTGAGAGCTTATAGAAGTGCAGATAAACAAGTACTCATAATGTTTTTTAATAGATGTTTAGAAAAATCAGCCATATCATTCAGGTTAATGACTTAGTTCCATCAAGATTTGCTGCTATGGGTTCAGAATATACAATACAATGTTTATAATTAAAAGTGAGGAAATCTTGATGCCTCAGTTTGTAGAATCCAGCAGGCTTCAGCAGATCAGCAATCATTCATTAAAATCATCTTTGTAAACATATAAGGCATTTTATTTAAACTCAGAAGCAATTCTAAAAATCTTTTTCTCCTTGTAATTGTAAATGCTTGTTTGTTTGCTAGAAGTTTAACAAGTAGTGGAAATCATGTTTTCTATTTTGAGTGAGATACAATTTTTTCTTCTTTGGTTTTCACCTGTCATTCACAACTACAGCTGGTGACAAACATCCCTCCAGCTACACCTGGGGATTCCTTATTCTCTGGTCTTCACTTACTACTATAGTTTGAAAAGACTCCCTTGTCCTTTTGTGAGTCATATAAATTGATAAGTCAGGATAGTAACAGCCAGTACTCTTATTGACTTGATGGAATCTCACCTTGGCTAAAAGTCCAAAAATTCAAGCATATTTATGTTAACAAAACTTTTTGTCAGCTGTATTTTACTCCTATAGCTGTCACCAGTCTTTTTTTTTACTTTATAGAAATGTTTTCAGATGTTTTGATGAGGTGTAAAAATGGAATTTGACCTTAGCCACCTCTGGTTTAGATGAAGTATCCACAGATCAGCGGGTGAAGCCTACGCAAAAGTAGCATTCAGTTAGGCAAGATCTTCATAACATCTACCCGGCTCTTACTCATTAGGTGATTCTCGTAGGCATGGGGAAAACAAGATAAAAAATAATTGTCACAGAATTATTTGTGTGCCCAAAAGCTCTGGACTATATCTGCCCTTCTCTGATGGGTCATGTAT
This sequence comes from Pipra filicauda, assembly GCF_003945595.2. NCBI lineage: Eukaryota > Metazoa > Chordata > Aves > Passeriformes > Pipridae > Pipra > Pipra filicauda. The sequence continues at coordinate 1,466,719 of NW_024103851.1, read as the reverse complement.
GTGCTGTAAAGGCACAAACATGCACAGTTTGAATTGTTTCCAGTAATGGACAGATTTTGGATGAGAGATCAGAAGGTGTTAGGGACTCAAGTAGCAACTACTATCTGCCAAAAAGATTGGCATGGGGTGGCACAATAAGCAAAGTGGCTTCTGCTGACCATCTGTTAGAAAGCAATAAATAACAAAAAAAACAGTCTGTGAAGAGGAGAGTGGAGTAGTAGAAAGAGGAGTGATATAATTCTGGATATCCTAGACTGTGCAGAAACCCAGTCCTGAAGAGGATCTGCTATGTAGAAGTGAGGCTGACAGACACTTCAACCAGCCTGAGAAAGTTTCTTGTTCCCTTGTGCTGGCCACAAGTACATGGGAAGTCTTCACGTGTGTCTGTTCTGTACAGGAAAGGGTGTGTGTGAAAGCAGTTTCAAAATAACTAGTAAAGTACACATGTAATATAAATGCATGTTTGAATGGTTATACCTGCACAATCTATTTAACACACAACAGCATTAAGTCAGTGGGTTTTTTTCTGAAGCAAAGTTGGGGGTATGCATGCTAATTGTATGGTGGTATTCTTACAACTGATTTGTGTGGGCTCATGCCAACCACTCTGTTATCAGGAAGTATGTCTTAATTTCAAGAGTCCTTGGCAGTATATTTATTTCCTATTTTATCCATGGAACTTCAGCTTCATTCTGTGGACCAAGTGGATATACAAGGCAGCAGAATTAAGGTTCCATAGGGAATAATAAATCTGGTCTGACCTATTTTTCAAGTGCAACTTGAATTATCTTCTATTAACAGAGAGTACAAGGAGGAGAGACTGTCAGTTAATTCATTCTTATGTCATTAAATCTGTTGTCCTGAAAAATAACTGAAAATAGTGAGTAAGCAGCCTTAATTTCATTGTGTTTTCAGACTATACAGACCAGATTCAAACATTAAGACAAACAGCATTTCTATGACCTCTAATGCCTCTGCTTAGGTCAGTGTTGGATAGAGTTGTGTAGGCTGCTTCTGTTTTTCCACCTGCAATGTAAAGCCAGATTTAAGCTTGAGACAAAGCAAACTGCAGGTACTTTAACATGCTTAGTGTATCTTCATTTGCTTCATATGTATTTTGGTGTTTCTGTAAAATAATTGTGCTACAATTTCAGGGGTAACTGGGTTTGCTGATGTTATCATGGAATGCATCGTGTTTTGTGCAGCATCTGTCTTTCTTACTCATACTGTATCTAGCATTACTGAGTAAAAACCTATTCCTGTAGATAGCTGATTTTATTATAGGTTAAACAACTATTGGATAAAAAGATATGAAAAGTTCCAACTGTGGAACCTTTCCATTATTCCAGATTTAAAATAATATAACTTTCCTGAAGAAACAAAATTTTGTATGTCATGTCTGAGAAGGTCTAAGGAAACATGAGGCTGTGTCCCCTCCCTAGTGGTACTTGGGGCCAGGTACTAAACATGTTCCCTCTGACACAAAAAATTTCTGACCATCCTCGCTGTGCCACTGCCTGTCAAATGAATATTCTTAAAAACCTCTTGCATTTTTAAGGTATTTAAATGTTTTAAGGTAATCTTTAAGGTAAACCTCTTTGGAGAAAAACCTCAGGGGCTTGCCCAACTGTCATGGCCAAAGTGGCTTTTTGCTTATGAGTTTTCTGGAATAAAGCCTGTGTAAAACCTGGTGAGTGTTTTGAATCTTTAGGATGTTGAAAACTACTCTAATTTCCCAACAATCACTAATTGTACAGTCCACATTTTCTGAAAATTTGAACCAATAATGTATTTTCAACCAATATAGATGTTTGTGTTTGTATTTATACTCCCAACCCAACTTTTTGAAACAATTCTGACCAAAACAATACCGTATTGTGCTCAGGTGTGGCAGGGACCACAGGGGTGTCAGTGAGGTGAGGTTGGGCTGCTCTGCACTGGTCACAGCTGGGCACAGTGGCCCCAGTGTGGGGCACAGATGAGCCCCTCAGCCGAGGCCACAGAGGGGTGAGGGAAAATGGGGGAGAAGGGGCCCTGCCAGCTCCAAGGGAGAGCAGAAGGAGTGGCAGAAGGGGCTCTCTTCCCCTGGAGAGCTCCCACAGGTGGGTCTCTCCTGAAGGAGCCACAGCCTGTTCAGAAGAGCCCATGCTGGAGCAGGGGAACAGCGTGAGAGGGCAAGAGCGGCCAGGAGGGGCTGGTAGAGACACTGACCACAGCCCCCAGATCTCCTGCATCCCTCAGGGCAGAGTGGGGGCAGGTAGGAGTTGGGAGTGAAGGAGTGAAGGTGAGCCTGGGAGGAAAGTGTCATTTTAATTTTGTCTTTGTTCCTCACTATCTAAATGCATTTTAATTGGCAATAAATTACATTAATTTTCCTGAAGACTAGTCTGTTCTTCCCCAGAGGTAGTTTGTACGTGATCTTCCTGTCTTTATCCCAACCCATAAGCTTTTGTCAACTTATTTTCTGCCCAGGCCTGTTGAAGACGGGAGCGAGGCTGTGACTGGGTGGGGGTGTCTGGCAGCTGGCCAAGGTCAACCCACCACATCATGGCTAGGCTTCGTGAACGAAGATTTAGGAAGGCTCTATCCTATACAACAACCTATAAGGTTGTTGTTGTTACAACAACCCACCACAACATCCTAAAAAAAGGACTACGAAACCAAAATACTCATTTCAAATCACATTAAGTTGAAAAAGGACATTTTCAGGACCTTGGAAGGGAGACTGAAATTAATGCTTTTTCATAACAGATTTTTTACTGGTAGCTTGTATGTGTAATGAAATCATTGTATTAAAGAAGACAATTACATAACTACACAAGATTTGTTCAGCTTTTTCTTCAGTTTATATATCCTAAGTGATTGTCAGAGCTTTCCCCCCCCCTCCAGAAAGTTTTGCTGGCTTCTCGGGCTTACCGGACAACGCATTTGTCCTGTGCTGTGATCCCTCACCTTTCTTTAAAGGATTCCGTTTGGAAATGCTCCATGAGATTAAATGGCATACTAGGACACCACCCCCAAATTAAATGAAAGGGTTTCAGATCATGGCTGGAACATAAGGTATTCGTCCCACAGTAGCTATTCAAATATGTCATTCACCATGAGTAATAAAATTTTATAGGATAGCAAGAGACACGGTATTCTAAGCACCAATGCATACACCATTATTTGAGAGTAACCTCCTTTACTCTTGTTCTAGGTCAAAAGTAACATTGTGCTGTTCTGGGAATTCTGGGAAAAAGGAAAAAAATGCTGATCTGTAGGCTCATTTAAGATCAGGTATTATGAAAAACCAAAAAAAACCCAGATGAGGAAAAAAGAAAAGAACAAGATGATGTAACAAAGTCAAACTATACTAGGCAGTTTTGGTCAAATATTTTTGAATTGGGACTCAGTCTTCCACGGTGTCAGGCTTTCTGTTGGACAACAATGACCTACAGAAACTGGGACTTTCACACACTACAAAAAAAGTCAAAAAAAGGGAGACAGTAATAGCCACTATGCAAAGCTATGGCTTTATCTTCTCTCTTGTATAAAATATAGGAAAAATCTGAGTCTTCCATATACATCAATAATGATGTATATTTTATAATTCTATATTTATTATTTTACTTCAGACTCATGACAAATTACCTTACACATAAAATAATAGCACATGACTGTTTCTTTGTGTCTGCTTTATGTCCATGAGTGGAATGAGAAAAAATAATTTTAAGAGATAAGAAAAGCATATATTTGACCTATTCTTAGAAAAATAAGGCAAAATATTGATTTTGGTAAAAAATTGGAAAAATTAATTACTACGTATATGTCTTTAATGAGCTACCTCTTCTTTTCTGGAAGTTGTTCTATGCAAAACTGAAATAATTGTAATACTTCAGTTAATTTGAAAGTCAGATGTGTCAAGATACTTCTGTGGCTCAGTTGAGGGTTTAAGTAATATCTTAAACCCCTGTGGTTCTTCCCAAAGAAATTGTTTGTTTGTTAAACACCTCATTGGAAAACACTATAAAGAAAACATACAATTGGCAAATATCAAACCGCAGTATTAAATTTCATTTTATGATTAATATTTTCTCTTAAGGAAAAATCTACACCCCAGAAAAAAATTTAACATCAAGATTTTTGTGAAAACCTCTCCTCCTGTGTAATCTTTACTAAATGTATTGTAAAAATTAACCAAATAATATTGAAATGAAATTGGGAATATTATGCTCTCTTTTTTAATAATCACTGATTTTATATTTTAAAACTTAACAACTGTAATATTTTAATGAAAAATCCTAACTATGTGTTTTCAAAATATAAAAATTACAATATTAACATGTAGGGTTTTTGAGTTTACAGACCTTGTTCTATAATTCAGAACTGAGCACACTCCAGGTGGATTGTCTAACTTTGATATGCTTTAGCAATTCACAAAGATGTTGGAATGTCATGCCTTGAAGTGAGGATTTCCATTATTCATATTTTTCCTTCTTTATAGTTTTCTTGTTTGAAGACTAATAATTATAATTTAAGGAGGGAAATATTATCTAAAAAGCTAAGTGGTTCATCAAAGGTTGTAAAATAACAGAAGAGTAGCACTTTTTTCTTAACTTGAGTCTGTTCCTAGACTGATAGACTGATAAATACTATTTGCTTGAGGAGAATTTTCAGGGTGGGAGGGGAAGCACAGAGGCTTCATCTTCAAGGAGATTTTAAGAACTTGTACAACCTCATATTATTGCTTGTGTTGTGGTATGTGTGGCAGGGGTTAGGCTAAAAAATGATGAAAATAAACTGACCCAAATTTGTAGTGTTAACCCAGGAATTACAGCACTTTCTTCCCTCCTATGTCCATTCTGTAGACAGAGTAATAGAGTTTGAATACCAAAATTAATAAGCAGGACAATATTGAAGTATGTGGCTGTCCTGAATATCTCACTCTGGCCTGTAAACTTTTAGTTTTAATTTTGGAGCATTGGTTTTTAGGTCTTAGTTGTATGTTCAGCTAACTTTAATTATTATGTAACTAACCAATAATGTTGAAAATGTTGTGGGTTTCTTAATGAGATGGGATTGAAATTCAACCTTTGAAATCATAATTTTGAAAATGATGAAAATAATAAAAAGTTGAAGTCCTTTTGTCCTTTTGTGTTTAGGATCATACTTTCATAGAGGCAAGAGATTTATTACACTTCTAACTCCTGGTAGCTGTGCTCATTGAATAATATTCTAAATGTTTGAGCTGGTTTCTAATGTAGAAGACAAATCATCACTGTGAGAGTAACTATGTTTTAATTGCAGGCCTCAGATGTGCAATTTTTAATGCAATATTTTAGTCCAGAATGATGTTCCTGTAGAAACTGGTGGAACAGCCGGAAGTAGCACATCCGAGACTTATCAGAGAAAGATGTAAAACAAAGTAATAAGAAAATTAAGGCACTAATTTAAATAAATAAATAAAATTCTGCCCTCTTTCTCAAGCCCACATGTGTTTTCAGCAAAGGTACGTTATTTTATGGACATTTTAACTCTCAGTGTTAATTTTAGAACTCAATGAGGACCACTTAGGACTTTCACGGTGTCGTTTCTATAATAAAAGAGAACCTGAAAGTGATCACTAAGACACAAATGACCATTAAAAGGGCACTGATGGTTATGGAAAGTAAAAAGTGAATTCTGAAAGGAATTCTAAATACTCTTCAAGGTAGATTATTTAAATTGAACTGTTCCACTCAGTGGACTATTTATTTGAGGTAACCTTAATTTGATTGAGTTTATTTTCATTTCCAAAACAAAAGCTGATGAATACCCTTTCAATTCAAATCTTCCATTGTTTTTTCTTATGTCTTACAATAGAAATGGCAGTGCTGCATAGTGAGGAGGTTGGGCATCCCATCAGCTTCATCAACACTGAAATGGTAAAATAGGTGATATAGCTGAAAAGACAGATCTGTATTACCTCTAAACTGTTAGCAAGAGATTGTGACTTGATATGCAAAGGAAGGCTCTAGTGTTTGACTTTGTCCATGGCTATACAAAGCCAGGTGCTGCTGATCTAAGCAGCTGTGTTAAAAAAGGGCTACCGGCTAAAATTCAGTCAACACAAGAAATATCACAACCCCTTTCAGAGGTTCATCTTTAAACTCTTAGTGATCCAGGTTCTCTATTATTAATATCAAAGATGAGGAATACAAAAGATGCTATTGCTGCTTTGAGAGTAATGAAACAACATCAGGCATTAAGATGTCAAACACTGCACACTGCGCAATGCAAAGAAGGCAATGCTGATTCTTGGAAGTGTGTGAGATTTTCTTAAGAATTCAAGATGTATTAATATCCGTATAAAAATACTTAGTAAAATTTAATTTGCGTACTTAATGCGTATAATTCTAGTCAATGTTGCAGCCATGGGTCATTTTGATTTGTGCGTTCATTATTCATCAGGTTAAACCTCTTTTTTACATATGTCACGCATCTACCACTGCAGTACACTGAACTGCATGAAATCGGACTGCATCACAGTTTATGTTAATATTTGTAGAGAACAAACACCCCTTACTCTAAAGTACCAGCAGGTACTATATTAAAATAATTACAAAAAATTACAAATAAAACTATTCCAAGAGGACTTTACTAACATGTCTTAATTCTGAAATAGAGAAACGGCCGCAAGCTGAGCAATATGGTTGGACCTTCTAGCTAACATCATTCATTCCGGTTGCTGAGGTGACAATAGTGGTTTATTCTATATTGTAATGCAGTAGTGGAGCCTGCTTTGTAACCATAAGATGAATCAATTAGTTTGCTTTTTTCATAAGAAATTAACCAAATCATAGTATAGAAAAGACTAATAGTTCATTTAAAAAGATGATCTGGATAGGATACTCTGTCCTTTACATATAAGATATGCTTTTAAATCTATTTTTTTTAAATATAAAATACAATAAAAGAAATTATTCTTAAGGAGGGAATGCCATTACAATACATCAGGTTGGTAAGACTCAATGTTGTGGGAGACCTTTTGTAGACAGTATGAGCGAAATGTGTGAAATGCTCATCTGGCAGTAGAAGAAATTGTACTTGTGCAGAAAGTTTTATTAAGGAAGATAGGTAGATAAATGCACCCATTCATAATCACTTTAATTTCTTTTTCTCACATTTTATTTACTCTCTTAGCATTAAACAGGGGAAAGGTCCAACAGCCTTACCCTGAGAAATATGGTGCAGCTCTGGTATGTGTAGGAAAACAAGAGTGAAAAGGCTAAAGGAGTAGGTTAAATCTACCAGGGGAGAGTAGATTAAATTTATGATTTAGTGCATCACTGTCAGTAGAATGGAAAAAAATACTACTATCCTACCACAAATCTTTCCAAAGATCTTTAGGGTGTGTCCTATATTGTTATAAGTACAGACTGCAACATCACTTCACTGTTTCAGTGTTGGCGTGTGGTATTCTGATACATTGAAATTATTTTATTCTTCCATTTCTATGGTTATAAGAAAGAGGTATTGGGATGGAGAAACAGGTGCAAAATGTCTTACCACTTCTTTTATGGATTTTGTACCAACAAACAGAATTCCGCAACGGGGATGAAATCTTCGTGGATAATATTTTACATTTTATAGAAAGGATGAAATTTTTTGAGTGCTTTTTGTAACTAAGAAATTCAGTGTGTATATTTCATAACAGTAACAGTGGGCAAGTAGTTTTTCAATATTTATTTAAATGCTAGCTGATCTCACTGCTTCTCTTAGATCTGAGTATTGCAAGAGTTCTCATGAGAAGTCAATGTCATCAAGTGAAATCTTCAGCTTGTTAAAGCCAATGGCAAAATTCCCCCCGGAGCAGCAAGGGCAGACAGGAAGGAGGGGTAAATGCTCATCATGTGGGAAGTATGGAGTGGTTATGTCTAGGCATAGGTGTGGTTTATCTAGGGTAGCAAAGGTGATGCATCTTGTACCTCACTGAAGCCACAGCCAAGTTTGGCCAGTATGTGCCCTTAGGGAAGTGTTCGGTACAGGGCTTGCCTATGGTTGCCAAATGGTCTCACGGTATATGTTTTTCCTTGTCCTCTCTGCATACAGCCCTGTTTGAGCTTTAAATAATGGACAAAGAAAGTACTGCTTTTTCTTCAGTCTTCAGAAAACCAAAATTTAGTTTCCTTAACAATAAATCTGTCATAAAAGGTTATAAGAGAGAGAGGTGAATGTGCAAGGAGAGCTTAAAGCAGGGAGCCATAGCAACTGAACCTAAACCTGATCCAGATCTGAATACAGATTACTGTAAATCAGTGTCTGGCAGACAGTTATACAAGTTAAAAGATCATGTTTAAATAAACAATCTATAGTTTTTCTTGATTCTTGGAGACTGAGCTATTATCTTTTAACTTTGATTTAATAGTATTGCAGACGCCTCTAGTTTGGTAGGTAAGAAACCTACTATACTTTGCAGATAGACTCAAGGAACAATTGCTTCAGGTTGGTTTGTTTGGGTTTTTTGTTTGGTTTGATTTGGGGTTTTTTGTATTTTGTTATTTATTTATTTATTTATTACAGTGATAATAATAATTTTTAAAAACCCAACCCTAAACCTTTTTCATGAAGTCTCTTTTCTGGTGTAACACAGAAACAGAGCCAGAAGTGATGCATTATGGACACGGAGGAACTGTTAAACTTAAGAGTTCTAGTAGCAGTTTCAACTGACATACATTTACATTATTTTTTATTCTGTTACTGACTTTCTGACCCTTGTAGCTACCAGACTTCTGAAGTACTGTACTCCCAGACAGGTGAGAATCTATGTCAGGACATGTGATGGCAGTACGTGCCTGGCACATCAGAAGACGTGATGAGAACGGGCTGCATAATGCTTACCCATGTTTGATATGTGCTGGGGGCAGGAATCTGTGAACTTTAAGTCCTCCACGGTAGCCCAGATGCAACACTGTGACCCCACATTTATGCCGTGCTGGGAACTGGTCAGATACCATGAGCTCATCCATAACAGAAGAGGGTAACCAGTAGTGACTAGTTTGAGAATGCACAACCTGCCACAGTTGTACAACACACCAGTAAGGTGGTAGTCAGCAATATGAGGCTAGTGCAGAAGGAATGTACTTGACAGGTTTGTGTCAAATGATGATTGCAAAAGATCACACATCTAATATGTATCTTTTAATATTATTTTTGCATTATGAACGTAAGATAACATCTTTGAAGAGACATGAAATAAAATTGTATAGAATGCGATACAGGTTTAGAATAAGTTCTCATGCCTTTTTCTTGCACAAATCATGGGTTAAACTAAAGATAATTACTTCAAGTAAAACAGAACTTTTAGCCTGTGCCACTGGACCACTGTCCTTTAAAATCAGTGGTAAGTTTATGTTTATTGGGTATACAAAGTCTGTGTAAAATTGTTCAACGAGATTAGTTACATCAGTAATGCAGGTGGTTGAATATATGTAGGAGTATTCACTGGACCAAAACTATACTCCCAAGGTCATAGTTGCATCATGGACTTAGTTTAAGCAGTGATTACATAGGATAAAAAAAAAAAAATCTGCTAAAAAAACAAACCCCCGTTAATCAAGTAACTCTTGAAATTCTTGGGAAGGACTGCATGAATTGCAGTTGTTTGTTACTGCTGCATTATAAAACATAGCTGAGTTTGTAGCAAGTGTAAAGTTTCTTGCTGGTGGTGAAATAATTACCAGTCTCCTATTTCACATTTAAAAAGGGCAAGGCATACTATTCAGTGAAAGAAAATTTTGCCAAAATACTTGTAGTGTTCACTGGGTAAAAAACTGTCTAGGTGGCCAGGCCAAGGGAGTGGTAGTGAATGGGGTTACATCCAGTTAGTGCCTCAACATAACACTACACATCCCCAGAGCTCAGTATTAGGACCAGTTCTATTTCCTCATCCATGATCTGAACAAGAGGATCAAGTACACCCTCAGTCAGTTTGCAGATGACACCAAGTTGGATGGGAATGTTGATCTGCTAGAGGGTAGGAAGGCTCTGCAGAGGGATCTGGACAGACTGGATTGATGGGCTGAGGTCAGTTGTATGAAGTTCAACAAGACCAAGTGCTGGGTCTTGCACTTGGTCTCAACAACCCCAGGCAGCACTACAGCCTGGGGGAAGAGTGGCTGGAAATCTGTCCAGTGGAAAAGGACCTGGAGATGCTGGTTGACAGCCACAATATAAGCCAGCAGTGTGCCCAGGTGGCCAAGAAGGCAAATATCTCCTGTCTTATTATCGGCAATAGGGTGACCAAAGGACTAAGGGAGTGATTGTCCCCCTATACTTGGCACTGGTAAGGCCGCACCTTGAATCCCATGTCTAGTTTTGGGCCCCTCACTACAAGAAAGACATTGAGGTGCTGGAGTGAGTCCAGGGAAAGGCAACGAAGCAGGTCAAGGGGCTGGAGCACAAGTCTCATGAGGAGCAGCTGAGCGAGCTGGGGTTGTTTGGAGGAAAAGGAGGCTCAGGGAAGACCTTATCACTCTCTACAACTACCAGAAAGGAGGTTGTGGCAAGGTGAGAGTCTGTCTTTTCTTCCAAGTAGCAAGTTATAGTACGTGAGGAAACAGCCTCAAATAGCACCAGGTTTAGATCATATATTAGGAAAAATTGTTTTCACAGAAAGGATTATGCCTTGAATGTGTAGATTGACTAGAACAATCACTCAAATATGAAAATTAAGGAAATTTTGATTAGCACAAGCGCTTAATTTTTCTGACTGCTGCATATCAAAGTACTTGTAAGAGATGTTATCTGGATGATTTAAGAAATTGATGAGCTTTGCATCTGTAGTAAATGTTTTTAAACTTTAATGTAGGTGATAGATGTTTTATATATGCCTGTTGCAAAAATGAACACTACTAATTAGAAGCTTTGGCAGAGCAGTTTGTATCCATAGCTTAGAAAATAATCAGACTAACTGTGCATACCTGCTGTATAAGAGTATTTCTTGCTAGGTGCCCTAAAAGGTGGAAAGATTGATGACTTGCTGTTTAACATACTATTAAGCAGTTTGACAATTTAACTGTTTGTACTTATTGATCATAATCATATTTTCAATCACCCCGTATACTCATATGTTCCAAAGACTTGTTTTAGTTTCCAAACACGTACCTTAGACTTTAACAGGAAGCAGATGGGCAGTCTTGTCTTTTTGCTAGTCTGAACAAAGGCTGTGTGCCTAATTAATTTTTCATGAACTTTCTTTTTGTCTAGTTCTGTTCAGAGTATCAGCATTTGATTGTTGCAGTTCACATTCAGAAGTATAGATGAAAATTGTGAAGAATGTAGTAGCACTTTGGGAGTCAGTGCCTGTCAAGTTAGATGATTGTGCTACTTCTAATTGCACAAGGAATGCTACTTACTTCTGCAAGGATTTGGATATCTCCGACCTGTTCACAAGCTTAGAAACTGCAGAACAAGCAGTAAAATTCAGGATTATCTCCTGGTTTATATCATATGAGTGAGATGGGATTTTTTGTTTGTTTTGGTTGGTTGGTTCATTTGCTTTTGCTGGGTTTTTTGGCATTATTTTTTTAATAACGAAGATGGTGATCTTTTACCACAACTGTAATGAGGCCAAGGTATTTGTGAGTATTTCCAGTCTACTGACAATTATTAGCTAGAATATCAGATGTGCTATTTAAGGAAACATTCAAAGAACAGTGTGGCAAGACCACAGCTTTCTGCCAAAGTTTATGCACCTCTAAAGCAGGGGCAATCTGCTTCTGCATCCAAATTGAAGCACAAAGAGAAAACTATTACAGGTTTTCCACAGCTGTGAAGTCTTTTCTCTGGATATCTGTTCTCTTTCATTATCATTCCCATTAAATGCATAGCAATGGATTCCTGCTCTTGATCTGGGTACTTATATGTTTATTCAATGTGTCATTTTTCTTGGCTCTTTCAGTACAAGCTTATCACCTGGGTCTGGGAGAAGGGGAAAACAGAAGTGTTCATTTGATGCCTGCCTAAGAGCAGACCATCATGGTTCATAATATCACACAGTCTTCTTCTGAGAGCTGAGTTCCTATACTGCGCTGACAGTGCAGGTGTGGCCACAGTTTACAGCAGGATGAATTACAATCAAATAGGATTTCTCCCTGAGAGAGTTAACACATCCATTCTTATCAACTCAATACAAGTCTTTTTTATGCACCTGCTTGCAACCCATGGGATTCTTTGCCCACAGTGTATTAACAAGATTCTCCATCTTTGTGTGATGTTAACCATCCTGAAGGCCTTCCAAAATGGTTGGAAACTGAAGGCACTGAGCAACATGTCAGTAGCTCACATGGACAGACCCTTTTCTGATATTAATAATTATTAATTAATTATAATTAATTATTTCTACATGTGGATAACAATTCTTTAGTTAGGACTTCTCCCTTTCAACTTTTGCTTTTTATGAAACCCTCTATCCCGGAATCATGAGTACCATTCTAAAAACTAGTGTAGTAGCAATTCACATTTGGGTTATGAGCTATTTTTAAGGTGCTCTTTTAAGCACCTTGATCCCTCCTTCTCTTCTGTAAAGAGCAGAGTACCCACGTGACCCAAATTTAGATTCTAACCTCTTTTCTGTCAAAGGCTGTCAAAGGATTGAGTTCCAAGTCGTAAAAGCAGATGTACTGGCGTGTTTTTGTCTCCTGGTTGGAGGTCCTGAGACCTCTTTTTGGTCATGTGATTGATGACATATGAGGGATGATTGACATGAAAGAAAAATAAAAAAGAGAACACATGGGATCCTCATGAGAGATAATGGCAGATGGTGTTTGCCAGAAGAGCTTATATTTGAAGGGTCTTGAAGCACCTCTAAAAAAGAAGATGACAAGCTTATGGTATATATCAGATAAATGATTTTTTCTGGTAGGTTAACCAAGTCTGTATCTTGAAAATGCCTGACTTAATTTAGTCTCCATTTACGGCAAATGTTTGTTGCCCTTCAGAGGAATTTATAATCGCCACAGCTAGCTCATGCAGTTGACAAGTGGGTGTACATACCTTGCATTTCAAATATAATAACAGTCTTTCAGGAGAACTATTTTGGGAGCAGGTGAATTTGCATACCAATAACAAGAAAGAAAATTGCATGCGCTGTTGAGAGAGAGGAAAGTAGAAAGAAACAAAATTTATAAGGGGAACAGAATAGTCTGGCTGTATGGTTGGATTCTGACCGTAATGATACAGAAGGTTTGATAATTAGGCCTACACCTGAGTCAGACAGGCAGAGTTGTCTCAGTACTCGTATTCTTAGTATTCATGATGACCTGAAATGGACTTTTGTGTGCTTTTGGAATGGGCTTGGGCTGTGCTGGTTTACTTTGCATCAGTATCAGTTACAATAGAAAGATGATAGCCTGTGTATTATTTTCTCTGCTATTATTTCCGTACAGGTTTAGGTAAGGTGATAGTTTTTACAATCTTAGGAATTAGCAGGGACTCTATAGCTTTGTAAAATCTAAGGGCAAAGTTTTGGTGTTAACCTTTACTGAAGTGGACAGTTTTAACTCATGCTGAAATAGACAGCTTTACTTCTTTGATCTTATCCATTCATTTGTGTAAAGTTGGATTTCAAATATATAGCAGGGAATTCCAACTTCTTGGAAGAAAAGAGATTATGTATGTTAGACGTGATCAAGTAATTCTCAGCGGAATTGACTCTACTAGAGCAGTCTTCTTTTTAGTTTTTTCCTGTATCACACTCTTTTGGTGTCTGGCTTTTTTCCCACATCTGCTCGGTGTTTGAGCTGTGCTCATTTTGAGTATATACTCCATGCCAAATTTTCTAAAATGTACTCCACCAATTACATTCACTCTTTTCTGTTTTCAGTTTGCTCTCCTTATTCACAGTCATCCTTCTTTCTTAGTCCAAACAATTATCTTGTATATGAGCCCTTGTAGGCTGTTTGTTAGGAGGAGAAATGGCTAAAACTAAACAGGTACAAAGTTAGGTGCAGTCCTGATTGTTGGTCAGTCTTGCTTACTGGTCAAGTATGTGGATATATGGCATTCGGAGGGACAAACAGGTATTTATTCTCAGAAATGACCTGCTGGACTCTAAAATGTTAACTGTGCCCCAGAAATCTGTCTTTGTAGCTCTGCTAAAGAACCTAGTTCCCTGAGGTAGGGTTATAACTTGCTTAGCTCTGGGGGATACTGCAGTGGCCAGCAGTTTCTACTGTGCCCAGATGTTCCTGTGATTAAGGGGCTCTTGAGCAGAAGCATTAGCCTGAAAAGGTTGTGCTCAAGTATCTCATCCATTTCAACACTTCAGTGATCATCAATGAGATGATCATCAATGCTTTTCCAGTATACTGCCACCACATTCAAGTAAGTTTCTTGCTGGACTGTTTTTCATGAGCTGTGACTTCCATGTAGGTATGGTCAGCTGAGGAAATTTACAGATTTCTCTCTCCATTTCGTTTCTCTCTTTGTTAGAATGTGATATGGTTTCTCTTTGCTAAAATGCAATATTCTTATAAAACATTCTCTTAGGCATTCAGTCTAGTATATATTTCCTGGCAAGTATGCTGTTTATACTTCAGAAGTAGTTAAAAACTGGAAAGTGGAATCTGCTTGGATCCATTTCAAGAAAGAATACTTTTTGTCTGCAGCCCAGCAAGTAAAGTTCTATTACGCAACTGAAGGTGTTCTAAAATTTCCTAGAAACGATGCACTATGAAATGTAGGTAGATTAGAGAAGAAAGATGTTTAGTCAATAAGCTTCTTTTTGGAAAGTTAGAATGAAGAGAAAAAAATCCCTTTTCCTAAAATGATAACAGAAAAAAAGTATAAAATTGCACGTCTGTAAATAGTGTCTGTATATGTATGTTTACATGTATTAAAGTGTTTCTCCATTTGACAGAAAGAAAATGCATATTGTGGCATCTTCCATCTGTAATCAGACAATGTGGTTAGAATAGTATAATCAAAAGATGGTAAAGCTCTATCAGCACACCTAGACCACTCCTTGTCAAGGAGTTTCCTCTTTGGCATATGCCTATATTTTCTTTTGTTTAATTTATCACTGTGCCAGGCCAGCAGGTCAATTTCTTCTTCGGATTTCGGTGTCTATAATCCTGCTGAGTTCCCAGTCTAAATTTTCTGTTTCTGTATTTCCTGTTGTTACCACTGTGGGTTTTTATTATCCTTTTTTCCCTTAAGCCTTGGCTGATGGCATGAGATCGGAAGCTCTGAGATTGTTTGAATGAAAAGTTAAACAGTCTTGCAGAGAAAACCTTGTCATTGTGATTCACATGTAATTATTGCTTGCCTGCCAGTGTCTAAGGAAATGCAAACTGCCCCTTTCATCTGAACTCTAACTGCTGATTCCTTATCACGCTCCTACTGTTTTGTTATGGGCAGATCTATGGTGCTGCAGACAGACATCTTAATAGAGTCAAGACTGGTATAAGTGGGAGTCCCCTGCACAAAGTTCTCCACAATTTCATAAAAAGCAAGGAATTTCCTGTCTACTGGAGAGTAATGACAAGTTTTCCATCAAGCCAGCAGGTAGAATTGTTACCAGACTTTTGGAATACCTCACCACTATGTACACATGACAACATGCTGTACAACACCTGTATCATGCAAGAACCTCCAAAATTATCAAGACCAAACATTATTATAGCCCAGAATCCTTTCCCTGACAGTGTCCAAATGAGAAACATGGGAAAAGTGTGAGGAAAGGGCCAATCAAAGATGATAGTAGGAGAAGACTCTTTCAGCCACCAACAAACTGGGGCAGCTCCTCTTCTGGGAATGTTCTTAATGTAGTAAGACCTTGTGATTGTTTAAACATCACTATTTCAGCATCTCAATGAGAGTATTGCTATGAAGCAAGGGATAGAACCAGTTATGGAAGCAAATAGGAGAAAAAAAAATAAAGAAATAGAGGTAAAAAGGGTTAAGTCATATATGATTATTTTCTTGGAGGTGGTTAGGTTGGGGTACTATATTTCACATTACAGAAAATTGAGTCATAGATCCAATCTAGTGCAGGATTAGTTTTAGCAAAGCCTGTTATCTTAATGAGATTATCTATTTCTACAGAACTGAGTTTACAAAAAATCTTTGCTGATTTGAGTGCTTTAGATAGGCATTCAAAGACACGAAAGATGTAAATTCTGCAGATTTATTATAAAAAAGTTACTAATGTTACCATAGATAGATATGAATTAGCAAGGCAATCATAAAGATTGTAGGAAAATATTCCTAGAGTAGATAAAGTATTATAGATTCCAGTTGTCTAAGAGAATTTAATGGAATTTGTTAAAATTAATGGCTTATGTTGGTACAAAAATTAGTTATCTAGGAGTCAAATTTGGTTTTGATTCAGAACTGTGTCCAGATAATTCTAATTTCCTAAATTATATTTTCATGAAGCTTACCACAACTTCAAGATTAGAGATATTTTTTTTCTAAATTTTTAGTAAGTTGATAGCTTATTCTTGTCCTTCTCTCAATGTAAAAGAAAAAAGATGATAAACATATTGTGTTTCTGTTTGTTCCATTATGTCTCCTATACGCTAGTTATAAATAATTAAAAAAATATATAAATGATTCACTCATAGGATGTTATACTTTTCTCCTTCAGAATAATTGTACAAAAATGAAACACATTTTTCCCAGATGCTGTTTCCATAATATTACTATTTTTTCTGTCAAAGTTTCTTTTGTTTATGGGTTACATGGGGGTTTGGGTAGTTTTTTTGGTGTTTGTTGTTTTTAATCGTTTTTTTCTTCCAACATTAACTGAAGCTTATAGAAAAAAAAAGATTGTTTCCCAAATACAATTTTTTTCCAATACATATTAGAAAAATTATGAGCTAGGAAGCTTGAGGATAACTTTGTGACTTAGTTGAAGGAAGGGTTTGTTTGGCACCAAACCATCCTTCCACGTCAGTTATATATTTGCAAATGGAGCTGGACGCTTGGCTACTAGATTGACGCTTCAACACAGTATAGTTTCTAAGGTGATAGTTTTACCCTTATGAGCTGCTTTTTCCAAAGTGCCAGAACAGTACTGACAAACAGCACAGAGCTACTGGTGATTTAGAAATGCTCTGTCACATTTCTTCTTTTCTATTGATAATATTATTTTTAGTTGAATATGTTAATTGAAATGTCCACTCCTGGGAAAAATAGAACACCATGTTTCTGATCTGCCTTTTCATTTATAAGATCTGCAAAGAGTAATTTTCTTCGCATTAACCCTTAAGCAACAGTCTGTGATTATATTGAATCTTTTTTTTTCCTTAGATCAGTTTATTTATGAGGAAGTTACTGTAGCTGTTGTGGAAATAAATTTGAGTTTGCATTACTTTTCAGTCAAAAATTCTTAGGGACTGCAGCTTGTGATATCAGGAAACTGTATAGCTCTGCCTTTGATATGTGTGCAAACTGTGTAGTGCAACAGTTCAAAACAAGAAGGAAAAAGCTGTGATTCCTTCTTTCCTAGGGGCTTTCCATCATTTACATTCACCAGCAAAAGGTTGGCATGTACCTCAAGGACTAATGATAATGAAAAATGTTATATTAAAGAAGAGAAATCTTTCATAACTTGCATACTAACACATTGAACTCATTACAGCTTGTCTTACTGCAGCATGCTCTTTTATGTCTGCCGTAATGCACTTCATTTTCAAGAGACTATGACGTGCACTGGTTCTGTAAGCATTTTTTCTTTTCCTTGTTTTCAAAAGCTGCCTTTGGTTGTCATAAACTACTCGCTTATGGGATACGAATTAGACACTAGGGTTTTCTGCAGTTTCTGACTAATAACAAGTTCTGAAAAAATATATTTAAAATGTATCTGGGGCAAGTAATTGTTTTCTATTTTCCTAGAGCAGAATACTTGTGACGTTGTAGCTCAGGAGCTGCCAGCAACCTCAGGGTTTTTATTAAAATAGTGACTTGTTTGTGTCATTGGCTGTCTCTTTTGATGTAATTTTTTTTTTTTGTGACTTTTGCAGGGAAATTGTGTTCATGGTTTGACATTCTAGGCATTATTATGTTATGAGTAGTCAACAAACCCCATACATTTATAAAGTCTTTGTAGATAAATTGTAATAATTCACTCCAAGTTGAAATTTGTAATTTCTTAGAAGTAAAACAGGGTTTTGTTTTTGCTCCATACTATTTCTAAAGGTGTGGCCAGAACTTTGCGATGCACCTCCAGCATTTACCATGACACCCTCATTTGCCATTCAGTAAGCTGCTCAGCCTTTTTGTTTCTCTCCTGAAAAAAACCCACCAGTATTAATATTCCTAGCTGCATTCATTGGAAGTATCACAATGAATAATTCTTTGCTCTCAATCTGCCTTCTGTTTCACAAGCAACTCCCACTGAACTCTTGACTCAATAAAATACATAAACGCTTTTGACTTTAAACCAATCTAAAATATGGAAGAATAATGAAAATGTTGGAAATGAGCTTATGAACATCTGTAGCATGTCTCTAAAAAACTATTTCTGCAATTGATTTTAAGTGACCTGTGTCAAAATCTTGATGAAAATGGAAAAAATGTCATGTAGACAGTCAAAAAATAATTGAATAGTAGTTGCAGTTTTGCAAACAGCTCTGCTCCAGTAACTATGAAAGCAAACTGCTCTGATTAAGTCATGATAAAAGTATGTTTAAGATATAAAAGCATTCCATTTCAGTTGTCCTAAAGGATTTTTCTGTTAGACATATACTTTGTACTTGAATATGTATTTTTACACTTTGAATTGAGTATGTCCGACTATTCTTTACAGTTCTATGAACTCTGTTTTCTGTTCTTCTTTCAAATATAACAAAGCCTTCTTGAAAGAAACTCAGCTACTTGACATTATACTTTAATATAAAATTATGAGATTGACCTAGACTCATGTTCTCAATAGAAAAGTGACTATAAAAATGATATGATGAGTTTTCTGGAAGGCGAAAAGAAAATTAAAATTCAAGTTAAATAAAGGCTTAAACTGTCCAAAAGCTATCTTTAGAACACTGAAAATTGAGTCTTATTTAGTGTCATCTCAAATTCTGCAAGTAAGGTAAACATAATATAGTTATTCCTATAATTGAACAGGAAGAAATCTACATAAACTAATAGTACATTTCAACACACTGCACCAAAAGATACTTGTCGTCTGCTCCTCTTTTAGATGGCACATGCCTGAGCAACAAGAAAAATTTTCGAAAACCATTAAGAAGTCAACATAAGTTGAATGAACAGTGCAATGGCAATAAATATCATGTTACTCTAGTTCACCATTAAAAAGAAAAGAAGAAAACACTCAGTAAACCAGTAGGAAACTCCTTGTCTTTTAAGCCAACCTGGAAGAGAAAAGATATAATTGTTGAGAAATTATACATTTCTCATACTAAGTGATTCTTTTTGTTGAAAATAAAGGCAAGGGGAAGAGTATGATGGAAAGAATAAAATGCAAGCAAATAGAAAGGTCAGATAGGGTGAGGCTGAGGCTCTTCGGAGAAGAGTTTGGAAAGAAGTGGAAACAACATTTTAGTAGTCCTCAATTAAACACTGATGTTAACTTCAGTTTCATAGTGGTATCAGAGGTCTGCATGTACAGGTTACCAAACAGTTCAGAAATATCAGTTGTTGATACTACTGCACTATTTGTGACAGTATTTTTGTGTTACTCATCCTTTCCTCATTTTTAGATCGTAACATGTATTAGACTATAAATTCTAGTAAATCCATTGTGAATCTGAAACCTGCTTTTTTTCTGTCCTGTACACCAAGACCAAACCGTGTCAAATGAGGCTTATCAAAAACTTGGTATTGCTCTGAATTTGGGTGGGACAGAGTTGTTTTCTTCCCAGTAGCTGACATAAGTCAGAGAATAACATTGATAACATGCTGATGTTTTGGTTGTTGCTGAGCAGTGCTTACCCTAAGTCAGGTACTTTTCAGTTTCCCATGCTCTGCCAGTGAGCAGGTGCAAGAAGCTGTGGGGGAACATGGCCAAGACAGCTGACTTGAACTGGCCAAAGGGGTAATCCATACCATAAAACATCACATTCAGTATATAAACAGGGAGGAACTGGCCAGGAATCATCAGTTCCTGCTAAGGGACAAACTGGACATTAGTCAGTGGGTGGTGAGCAGTTGTATTGGGCATCACTTGATTTTCTTGGGGTATCTTCCCCCCCCTTTTCATTACAATAACAATAATTATTAAATTTAAATTTGTCCAATTATAAAACAATTCTTATCTCAACACATGAGTTTTTACCTTTTTTTTCTGATTCTCTTCCCCATCAGAGCAAGCAGCTGCATGATACTTAGTTGCTGGCTTGAGTTAAACCACAGCAAAGTTCAAGAAGAGGTAAGACAAATAGTTATGGAAGCAGAGATCACTGAATTTAGACCATTCAGCCTCTCAATATCTCAATATCATTGTGGGTGACTTTAACCTGCCGGATATCTGCTGGGAGCTCAATACTGCAGAGAAGAGGCAGTCTAGGAATTTCCTGGAGTGTATAGAGGACAATTTCCTTCATCAACTGGTAAATGAACCTACCAGGGGTAAGGCCCCGCTAGACCTGCTGTTTACAAACAGAGAAGGGCTGATGGGAGATGTAGTGGTTGAAGGCTGCCTGGGAAATAGTGACCATGAAATAATAGAATTTTCAATACTCAGAGATTCAAGGAGAAACAACAATAAAACCTCTACGCTGGACTTCCGGAGGGCAGATTTTGACCTATTCAGAAGTCTAGTCCAGAGCATACCCTGGGAAACAACCCTTGAAAACAAGGGGGTCCAGGAGGGATGGATGTGCTTCAAGCAGGAAGTTTTGAGTGCACAGGAACAGGCGTACCGGTGTGCCGAAAGGCAAGCCGGGGGGAAGACAACCAGCTTGGTTAAACAGGGAGATTCTGAAGGAAATCAGGGATAAAAAGAGAGTTTACCGACTATGGAAGAAAGGGCTGGCTACTTACGAAGAATTCAGGAAGACAGCTAGATCATGCAGAAAGAAAATCAGGGATACAAAAGCGCAATTTGAAGTTAAATTAGCCACTTCTGCTAGGGATAACAAAAAGTCCTTCTATAAATACATTAATAACAAAAGGAGGGGCAAAGAAAACCTCCATTCTTTGAGGGACTTGGAGGGAAACATAGTTAATAGAGATGAGGAGAAGGTTGAGGTACTTAACACCTACTTTGCCTCAGTTTTTACCAGTAGGACAGGTGGACCTCAAGGCAACTGGCCTCTGGAGCTGGTAGACAGAGATAGGAAACCAAATAGTCCCCTTGTATTCCAGGAGGAAATAGTTAGTGACTTACTGAGTCATCTGGATCCTCACAAGTCTATGGGACCAGACGGGATCCATCCTAGGGTAATGAGGGAGCTGGCAGAAGAGCTTGCCAAGCCGCTCTCCATCATCTTCCAACAATCCTGGCTCACTGGGGAGGTCCCATATGACTGGAAGTTGGTAAATATCACCCCAATCCATAAAAAAGGCTGCAAGGTTGACCCTGGTAACTACAGACCTGTCAGCCTGACCTTGGTGCCTGGCAGAGTTATGGAGCAGATTATCCTGTGTGAAATCACACAGCAGCTACAGGATGGACAAGGGATCTGACCCAACCAACATGGGTTTAGGAGGGGCAGGTCCTGTCTGACCAACCTGATCTCCTTTTACGATCAGGTGACCCACCTGGTGGATGAGGGAAAGGCTGTGGATGTGGTCTATCTGGACTTCAGCAAAGCTTTTGACACCATCTCCCATAGCATACTCCTGGAAAAGCTGGCAGCCCATGGCTTGGACAGGGGCACTCTGTGCTGGGTTAGGAACAGGCTGGAGGGCCGGGCCCAGAGAGTGGTGGTGAACGGAGCTGCATCCAGTTGGCGGTCGGTCACCAGTGGTGTCCCCCAGGGGTCAGTGCTGGGCCCAGTCCTTTTTAACATCTTTATTGATGATTTAGATGAGGGGATTGAGTCCATCATCAGCAAATTTGCTGATGACACCAAGTTGGGAGGGAGTGTCGACCTGCTGGAAGGCAGGAGGGCTCTGCAGAGGGATCTGGATAGACTTGAGAGATGGGCTGACTCCAATGGGATGAAGTTCAACAAGGTCAAGTACCGGGTCCTGCACTTTGGCCACAACAACCCCCTGCAGCGCTACAGGCTGGGCACAGAGTGGCTGGAGAGCAGCCAGGCAGAAAGAGACTTGCGGGGTGCTGATCGACGGGAGGCTGAACATGAGCCAGCAGTGTGCCCAGGTGGCCAAGAAGGCCAATGGCATCCTGGCCTGGATCAGGAACAGTGTGGCCAGCAGGAGCAGGGAGGTGATCCTTCCCCTGTACTCTACATTGGTGAGGCCACACCTTGAGTATTGTGTTCAGCTCTGGGCCCCTCAGTTCAAGAAGGATATTGAGGTGCTGGTGCAGGTCCAGAGAAGAGCAACGAGGCTGATGAAGGGACTCGAGTACAAGTCCTATGAGGAGAGGCTGAGGGAGCTGGGGTTGTTTAGTCTGGAGAAGAGAAGGCTTAGAGGCGACCTCATCACTCTCTTCAACTACCTGAAGGGAAGTTCTAGCCAGGTGGGGGTTGGTCTCTTCTCCCAGGCAACCAACAATAGGACAAGGGGACATGGGCTCAAGCTCTGCCAGGGGAGGTTTAGGTTAGATGTTAGGAAGAAATTCTTTACAGAGAGGGTTATCAGGCATTGGAACGGCCTACCCAGAGAGGTTGTGGATTCACCATCCCTGGAGGTTTTTAAAAAGAGATTGGACGTGGCCCTTAGTGCCATGATATAGTAATTGGAGTTGGATCAGGGGTTGGACTTGATGATCTTGGAGGTCTTTTCCAACCTAATCTATTCTATGATACTATGATTCTATGAGGATTGTTGGATCTGGTGTGGTTGCCTTCTCCAGTCTGGCTGCACATTGTTTGAAGCTGCTTGCAATAGAATTACTGTCCTTTGCATGCCTAATTTCAGGTAAACTAAAACATATGTTTGTTTACCATGAAATGCTCTAGTGCCTACTCTGTCAGCTCAGAGGCTGAACAATTAGCAAAAAAGACATATTTGTAGCATACCTGAGAGGGAAAACTGCAGGTGGTAAATTGGTCAGCCATCCCAAGCCTTACCTTGACTTTATGAAGGCAAGTTACACTGTACAGTCACTGCTCATTGCACATAATTACCAATGCTCAACTGACCTTTGGATAAGCCAAAGCTACAGTGACTTAGTCAGCATATGTAACATCACATTTTATTTAAAAAAATGACAAGTTAAGCCAGTGACAGATCTTTGGATCCTGCTATTCACAAATATCTCCTTATTAATTATATATCTTATATACTTCAGTGAATATGAGTGCACTCTGCACATTTTTAAATTGTGAGTTTCTATTAAATTTTGAACTCAAACCAAGATAGGGACTTAATGCTTCAAACTCTGATGATATTTGCAGGTCTAGGTCCTTTACTGACTTCTTTTTTACTTTATGGAAATTTAATGCAAAGCTTATTTCAATTCAAGGGCTACATGCCAGTGACACATCAGAAATAGTTATGACTTTTCTTTTTATTAAGAAATAGGAAAATCAGAATCTGAATTTCAATGAAAATACTGAAACAATTTTAAATATTTCTTAGTGGGAAATTAGAGCATGAAATTATATCTTCATGTAAATGTAAATTTCAACTTTATGTTAATGAAAAATAATGTTTTAACTGCATCAAAGCTTGTCTGAGCTTAGTATGAATCCAGTAAGTACATTTTATATAAATATATTGCTCTGGTGAAATACCTTTTTGCTCTAAAAAGTCATAATAGAAGAATAATTCTGAAATGTACCAGGTCTGGTTTACTATTTCCTCCACTCCTTCTTCTAAACAAACATTTAAACCAACCAATATAGGTGAAAGTAATAATGTTATAAAGCAAAGGAACAGTCAGGATACCATCAATTACTTGTAATTTTTGAGGAAAGAAAAAAGTCACAGATATTTCTTAACTTTGCTGTTAATAATGTTTGAGGTGACTAAATCAAGCTAAGATACAGAAAAGTACCATAATTTCACGTCCCATAAAGGCAATTGAAGATATTTTTGCCAAACAACTTTGGTGATTGGAAGAACAATCAGAAAATGGAAGCATTGTGTAAGATTATATGTAGTCTGAATTCAGCAGGATAAAGATGAATCATGGAATTATCAGAAACAACAGCAGGAGGACTGAAAACAAAACTGGCAAAAATGGTTTAAAGTTCATGCTGCAGTGAGGCAGGACAAAAACTGTGTCTTCAGAGTAGTCATAGTTTCCTAACTGGAAAGACTGAGTCACTCAGAAGCTCAAAAAAAACCAAAACAACAAAAAAAACCCAAACCAAAACAAACAACAAAAAAATCTAAAAATACTGTAATCAAACATAGTGTTCATTGTTACCTTTTGTTCTA
Source organism: Pipra filicauda (assembly GCF_003945595.2). Lineage (NCBI taxonomy): Eukaryota > Metazoa > Chordata > Aves > Passeriformes > Pipridae > Pipra > Pipra filicauda. Next base: position 1,442,278 of record NW_024103851.1, on the reverse strand, counting down.
TTCTGAATTATAGAATAACTGCAGAAATACATTTTTAATTTATTTTTCTCCCACTGAACTTAAGGGTTAGAAACTTGACTTTATTTTTTTAATAAAAGTTATATTTTCGTGTAATATCAGGACTGGTAAAAAATAGACATGAAGGCAGAGATGGGGACCAGGGAAAAAGAATAGCTAATTGCATTGATTAATGCTGCAAACTGGCAACAGAAAGGACATAACTGTGGTCCCACTATCCTTGTTCCAGTTATTCCCTCATTTTGAATTAATTTTCAGACATTTAGAGACACTTTAAAATTGAAAAATCAGTAGACCATAATAGAAAACAATAGGTTAAGAGGTAACTCAGCATAAGGTGTTTATAATGACAGAAAAATAATATTCTCTGGTTGACATTTATGTATAACCTGGATAAATCTACTGTATCTGTAAATAGTAATTCAGAGATTTGCACAGGTCATAGAATCACAAAATATCTCGACTTGCGAGAGACAATAAGAATCATAAATTTCAACTCCCTGTTCCTCAGAGAACTACCTGACACTAAACTATCTGACTAAGAGCATCATCCAGACACTCTGAATTCTGGAAGGCTTGGTGCCATGACCACTTCCATGAGGAGCCTGTTCCAGTGACCTCTCAGTGAAGAACCTTTTCCTCATGTCCAGTCTGAACTTCCCCTGACATAGCTTCATTTCATCTCCTCACATCCTATTATTGGTCAACAGAGAGAGGAGATCAGCACCTCCTCCTCTGTCTCCTTGAGGAAGTTGTAGACTGTGATGGGGTCACCCCTCAGCTTTCACTTCTCCAAGTGACCTCACTTGCTCCTCCTAAGTTTTGTCCTCAAGGCCTTTCACCATCTTGGCTGCGCTCCTCTGGACACACTCTTATGGTTTGATGTCCTTCTTATACTGAGGTGCCCAAAACCTGCACATGGGACTAATAGTGAGATCACACCTGTGCAGCACAGAGTGGGACAATCACCACCTTTGACCAGCTGATGATGCTGTGCTTAATGCACCCAAAGAGGCTGTTGGCCCTCCTGGCAACCAGGGCACTGCTTACTCATATTCAACTTGCCATCAACCCAACCCCCCAGGTCCTTTTCTGTGGAGCTGCTTTTCACTATCTTGTCACCCAATTTGTGTGTATAAACCTGATTACCCCATCTGAGGTGCAGAATCTGGCACTTACTCTCACTAAATTTCATATGGTTGGTGACTGCCCAGATCTTATCTATCCAGGTCTCTCTGTAAGGCCTGTTTGCTTTTGTAGGTGTTCATAGCTTCTCCTCGTTTAGTATCACCAGCAAACTTACTTAATGTACATTTGACTCCTGTATCCAGATAATTTGTAAAAACATCGAAGAGCACTGTCCCTAAAACTGAGCCCTGGGGAACCCCACTGCTGACTGGCTGCCAACTGGATGGAACCCCATTTACTAGTCTTTTGAGCTCAACCTGACAGCCAACGTATTATGGAATTGTCTAGCTGTATGCTGGACATTTATCCTAGAGTGGTACTGTGGGACACAGCATCAAAATCTTTGCTAAAATCCCAAATCACCACATTGACTGATTTTCCTTAATCAATTAGATGGGTGACCTTGTCATAAAAGGAAATTAATTTGGTTAAGCAGGACTTGACTCTCATGAACCTGTGCTGGCAATGACCCATGGCCGTGTTACCTCTCAGGTGTTTTTCGGTAACTTCCAGAATAACCTTCTCCCTAATTTTATCAGGCACTGAAGTGAGACTGACAGGCCTGTAATTACCAGGGTCTTCCTTCTTATGCTTTTTGAAAACTGGGACAAGATTTTCCACCTTCCAGTTGACTGGAAACTTGAGGAATCCCAAGACTGTTGAAAAATTGTATGTTAAATAGTAAAAAAGCTTTAGAGACTACCAGTGATATACAGCCCTGAAAGGCAGAAGCAATTAGCTGGCATAAGGACAAAGGGATGCCTTAGATAAATACAGATACAGAAAAAGAAGCTGCATTGTTAGTCTTGTAACATCTCTAAGAATAGACAAATGGCCTCTATTTGATAGGAACACAACAAAAAAAACTCAGTGTTATGGACACCAAACTATACTGCAAGTTTACCAAGATACTGCATTTATGAGTTTATTCTTGGCTTTTTTATGGACCAGACCTTTTTTTAATAAGCCATATAATGAAATAAGTTTGTTTAAGACAACTGAAAAGATTTAAATGAAATTCTGAGCAATTAATCTTCAAATTTGGTTAATGGTTCTTTACTTCAACTCTGTATACAAAAAAGTGTTTTGGTTTTGTACATTTTTAAGGAGACAATACCTGTCTGAGGGAGGACATAAGTTTTGAAGTAGTTGAATCAGTTTGGGGTGTGTTTTTTTTTTCTTCTTTAATCTTTATATGTGCTGATTTCTTCTTAAATCGATATAAGCTTTAATAAAGAAATTATTATTCTCATTAAAAAAAGAAAAAAAAAAAGCTTTATTTTGCCATTGCTCAGACATTAAATTAGTGAAGGAGACTCAGGATTGCAGTCCTCTGTCAGTGTCACATGGTGTAGTACACTTGTTCTTCTGATGTGTCAACTGTCAACTAAACGCATGGTCATTCATATTCACTGCATACTCCCCTTTGTGTTCTTTTCTTTCTCATTGGAAAATAGCTATGATATTATGTGTGTAACTATCCCTAATCTAAAGAGTCATCACTTGAATTATTTAAGAAAGGATTTAAAGGATACTCTGAAAGAAAGAAAGCATGATAAATTTGAGGGTATTTTTGTTTCTCAGGGCATATCCTGTCTCAGAAATGCTGATTCAGATCAGTGGAACTACTCAACGTGTAAAATAAAGCATGCATATAGGAATGAAGTCAGAAGCTGCAACAGCAGATAAAACAAATACATTCAACTTTGTACTGAAGGGGCCTGGAAGCAACTGCAATGGCATTTACAATTTATCAGGGGGAAAGTAATGATTTGCTAAAATATAACTTCTGCTGACAGTGCCTAAGGTTTACACACAGCAAGACTAGTTCTTATTTAGCTCCTAGTTCTTCATTTCATTGGGATGGAAACCTAGATGGGAACTAGCAAGTCGAATATCTTACTGAATTTGGGGGTTCATCTTCTTGGAATCAGTGTGATGCAGGACGTAAGGACTAATTATTTCATTTTCATCACTCAAGAGCCACAAATATGATTTAGATGTCTGCCTAAGAGTCTGAGTACCAGTGATAACTGGGTTGCAAATTACACTCCCCTTTGTTTACTATTTGGTTTATCTTAAGTTTCTTCTGCTATGTTGCATATGTTTACAAGTGAAGGATAATTAGTCTACCATTTGTTCTGTAGATAACATCAGAATTAGGGATATGCTGGCACAACTGTTTTTGAAAACAGAAAACATTAGCAACAGTGACATTTGCTTTCTGTGTTTACATATATATAGTGAAAATAAAGATATTCTGATTTCACGGTAGCTGGTATGGGCTGTCTAACACAGAATATCAGCAGACAAAGTAAATCACCATTTCATTGTTATATTAAGAAACATGCCTAATCATTGACACTGTTCCACACAACATAGTGCTCGTGAATATTGTCTGCCCTTAGAAATACAGATGACTGAAAGAACATATTCTAGTGGTAATTGCTGTCTTTCTCTCTGTGTATGCACACACACATGCATAAAGCAGTTAACTACCATTAAATGTTCCTATTGTGCTCTGGTTGCAATTTCAGCCTTAGTGGAAATAAAGATCCCCTCCATCTCTGAGGCTAGATGTCACTAATCAGCTCATGAGTAGTATTCTGTTTTCGGTAAAAGTAGATCCAGAGCAGATCTCTTTGGAGGGACTCAGTAGGTACATTTAAATCCTGCTGAATCCCTGTGACAATACATAAACATCATGAAATTCATGAAATTCATTCACTCTAGTGAATTTGGAAACCAAAAATTTGCAGTTCTGACTTTGCTTTGTTTGCCATTTTTTTCAGGGCAAATTCTGTTATCAAAGGATCCAAGTTCCTTTAAGGTCCATTAGCAACGAGATCTGTGATTGCCATGCGTACTGCATTGTTTTTCTATCTTACCCTCTTTCCTGAGAAGTATGAGTTTAGTATTTTGAAATATATTTTGACTGGGGCCTTTTTTTCCCCATGTTGGAAACATTGTTAAAGGGTGTTCAAGGCTAATGAAGAAAAAAGTTTCTTACAGTTATGGAAGGCATTGGAGTTTATGATGTCCCTTATTTCTTAGGAGAAACTATTTCATGGTTTTGAACCACCTCCCCACTAAATGTCTTGTCTTATACAGGTGAGCTGTATCTTTATGGTGGAAGGTTCTACTGCAGTGGAGGAGATAGTTTATGACTGAAATATTTATCTTGGAACTTCAGGTCATCTATTAGCTATGCCGGGCTTATGCCACGAAGCACTTTAAGCATAAAGAATATAGTTTGAGACCGTCATTTAGTCTATTGGGTCACATTTTTCCTATGTAGAAAAAGAACAATCTTTCACCTAGACTCTTCCATTTAATTTGACATCCTCAGGCAAAAATTAGTATATAAATGCAGCAGTATTATATGTTAGCTTATATTTGGCAGGGATTAAAAGCAGCAACTTGCACAGTATTAAAACTTAATGTTTGTGATATACTTGAGACCTAGGTATGGTTAAGGCTGTGCATGCAAACAGAGAGCATCATATATCTGCTGTAACACATACACACATACAAAGATATTACTATATAAAGCATATTAAAATTATTGCCTTTTCTAGCAAACACCATGCTTTGCCAGTTTATGCTTTGCCAAAACTGCAGATGAGAGAAATATTTTACTGTTTTTTTCATACCTGGAACAATCTTCTTGACTGTTGAAGAAGTATATAGGAGACTTTTGTTCCAGAAGAAGTATTCAGGATGAATCAATAAATCTTAATGTCATCTGTACTGCTTTCTGCAGTCTCCATTTCCTTCTCAGTCTCTCACTGCAAGGTTGTTAGACTTCTGCATTCCAGCCAACTTAATTAACATAGGCAGCTTTTTTTTTCTTTGTGTCTGTAGAAGGCTGGTAATCAACTTCGAGAATTCTAAGATTGCAACATCCTCGTTCTGTGATTTTTATTGGACCTGAATATACTCATTTGCTTGACAATATTAATTATTGTTTTTGAGATAAAAAATAAAAATTGCATTCCAGTAGAATTATTAAAAAGCTCCTCTGATAAATAATAAAAATAATATACATTACCATTCTGCAGAGAAAGGAAGGAATCAGTCTCTACTTTTCTTACTGCATTTGAGGATGAGCTTGTGATTTTATGATGAAATCAAGACAATTTTAGATTCCTACTCCAGATAATATAAGCTAAAGTCATGGGATGCTAAAGGCTGATCAAGTATAAACTGAGTATTGGATCAACAATGCAGAAAAAACAACCAAACAAAACTCGTGATGCGTTTACTTCAACTTATACACTTTATGCAGAATCAGGTATTGTCCAGCAGCTTCATTCTAACTTGATTCTGGAAAAACAGTCACCTGTTGTCTCACAGCTGACATAAAGCCAGCACAAAAATAATGCCATGTACAGTGGTAATTTGACAGAAATGCAATTGTATCCACACATATCTGAACTAGACTGAATGTTCACTTTCGAGTTGCCAATGTAGATATATCAGATATCAGGAAGTGTGGGCCATAGCCTGTAAGGGCCTGTCCTTTGGCAAGAAACAAAATATGGCCTAGCTACAAGTAAAACTTCCATGATCTCAGTAGAATTATGTGACTGTTTTTCAAAGCCACTCTCGAAGAGTGCTGTAAAAATGTAACACTATTTTTTAACCACTCTATCCATACTCCAACCTAATATTTATTTGAGAATCCTAACCTTGGAGTTTAAAGAAGAGGGGAAAAAACCCACAATGTTTACAGCCATTTCCTTCCCATCCCCTAAGAAAAGTAAGCTTACTATAGCAGATAGCAGAGGGCAAGGTCTGCAATATTACCTCTGCACACACCTATCAATTTCAGAATCTGAATTGCCATTCTCTTGCAAAGGCAATAAACACAGTAATATGTCTTGGATGAAAAGCAAGGAATAATAGGATTTGCTAGGTAGCAAACAAAAAATCTGCCTAGAAAACACGCAATAGGGTAATCTCATTACAAGAGAACATACAGGAAATTAAAACTAAAAATGCAATGTGAATATGTTTAAGCTAGAGATTGTTAAACCCTCAAACATATTTGTATCAAGAGTAAAATGACAAATGACTGTTACATTGTGATTCTCCTCTTTTAAAGAATGGTGGTTTTTAGTGTTCTAGAAATGGATTAATTTTCAGTCTCTTGATTAGTTAAGTCTTCTGCATGTATCTCACAAGGTCTGTAGTAGCAGCAAATGTATTCTGGTGGTGAAAATGTTGGGAGGAAGAGAAAAAATTCTGTGTAAAAGAATGTGTCTTTTTATGTAGCTTAACTGTCACCGTAAAAGGGCTCATGTAGAAGTCCTTTGTGTTTTATAAAGCATATTTTCTTTGTCTTTTATTGAACCCTAGAAACACTGAAATAAATAAAATGTTTCTGACAAGAATACCAACCAGTATTTGTCTATGCAATGAAGTATTAAAAATCACTGTCTTTACAATTGTTTCATTTTTATTTTTTATACTTCTGTAAATGGAAATTTGTACTTTGGCTAACAAACTTCTCTCTTCTTGAGCACGTTAGTTGTCCTCAAAAGAAATAAGAAATATTAAACTATTTAGAAGTAATCTGCTTCTACTTTTCTCAATTTTTCCTCTCTCAATTCTTCTGCCTCAAAGAATCGAATGATGTGGAAATGATCGACAGTTTAATGAAACTTAAATAGACCTATTGTTTTATGTTTTATAGGGATTTAAAATGTTTCCAAGAGCTGTATCATTGTGCTGGATTTTATCACTGAGGAGTTCGCCTGCTTGGGCTTTTTACCCCATGAATCTGGCTGTATCAACAATGACTGGATGTCACCCCGCAGTTAAATGCTAGCATGCAGCCACATTGGTTTTGTTTTCACTGTTCCATGAGTCAATTTGGCTCTCAGCCACACTGACCATTTCTCCTTGTGCTTCCACTGGGAACCACATGATTCTTGGAGCAATAGTTTGTCAGTAGTACCTAATGTCTCAGTTCCTTTCAGCTGTGCAGCAAACTTCTCAGCAGATGGAAATTAGGCTCCCTTGACCTCATCCTGTCCAAATGTTGTGTTGGTGCTGCACTGTTTCAGCCCACTCTGTTTCTAAGGACAAAAATAAATTATATTTATATAGATATATATCTAACCACAACTATATGTCTCCTTACTCCAAACTTTAAAACCAGATTTTTTTAGCTTTGGAACAAACCCCAGAACCACAGAATCACAGAAGTGATTCTGAGTTGGAAGGGACCCACAAGGATCATTGAGTCCACCTCTTAACCCTGCACAGGGCCATCCCCAAGAATCGCACCATGTACCTGAGATCATTGTCCAAACACTTCTTGAACTCTGTCAGGCTTGGTACTGTGACCACTTCCCTGGGGAGCCTCTTCCAGTGCCCAACCACCCTCTGGGTAAAGAACCTTTTTTTTAATATCCAAACTAAACTTCCCTTGATACAATTTCAGGCCATTCCCTCAGGTCTTCTCACTGGTCTCCACAGAGAAGAGACCAGTGTCTGCCCTTCCTCTTCCCCTCAAGAGGAAGTTGTAGACTACAATGAGGTCTCCCCTCAGTCTCCTGTTCTCCAGGCTGAACAGAGTAAGTGCCCTAAGCTGCTCCTCATACGGCTTCCTCTCAAGGCCCTTCGCCACCTTCATTGCCCTCATTCAGACACTCTCTAATAGTTTAATATCTTCCTTATGCTGTGGCTCCCAAAACTGCACACAAATTCAAGGTGAGGCCTCACCAGTGCAGAGCAGAGCAGGACAATCCCCTCCCTTGCCTGGCTGGTGATACTTTCTCTGATGGTCCCCAGGACACGGTTGGCCCAGGGCACACTGCTGACTGAAATTCAACTTTCCACTGATCAAGTCTGCTCTAATCTTCAGGAAAATACCTTTTCCCACTTCTAAATCTGCAGTCACCATGGATGATTCTAGAAGGATTGTATGTTTCTTTCTATCTAGCTATAATTTTTTTCTTGAGCTCAAAAGTGATGCAGTAAACTCTTCTAAGACAAGGATTATTTTCTGTCTTAAGTAGTACCTACTTCTCTTCTGGCTTTCCAATGTCGTTTACAGTCAACTAGCAATGAAAGGATAGTTTTGGCTGAAGTTACTACTTCAAAAAAATTCTGCCGAAACTGAAAAATATGCCTGGTAGAAACCTATCAGATATGTATGGCTAAGGGACAATTTACAGAAGTGTAATAGGGGACTGCTATCTCAGTGTGTGTCATGACAACAAAACTGTATAATGTCTAGAAGGAACATACTTATCTTGGGCAAATACCTTCTGTCCATGCTTTGAGCAGTGTCTCACCATGAACAGGTGGGACAAGACCTTGAACAACCTGGTCTAGTTGGAGATGTCCTTGCAAGTGGCAGAGAGGGTTGAGACTAGATGATATTTGAGGACCATTCCAACCCCTTAAAGTTCTATGATTCTGTGAACTCAGAACTAGCTGTATGAATATAGTTTCAACATACCAATTAATTCAGAGTAACCGTACTAGCAAATACCACTTCAAAATTGATCTTTTGTTTGCATGTCAGTTCACTGTATCTTATAATTGTCCAAGACTTTGTACAGGAGAGCATACCATAACAAGTTAGCCTATGCAAGTTGTTAAAGACACATAACACTTCAGGCAGCCTTGGAAACAAATATTTGGGGATTGTCTCTTCAAACACCATTGATTAGCAGTTCAAAGGAATGGATGACCTTAGGATTCACCTGCTTATCCCAAACACTTCTTACTATGAATTAAATTAAGCTGAAAGCAAATAGAGGTACACAGATACAAAATCCAGAAGAGGCCGTAAGAATGCAAGAATGGAATGAATAGAGAGGAGAAAAAAATAGAAAAGAAAATCCCTGCTTATATCTGTGTAACACATAGGTTATCTCTGAATTTTTCTGTTCTTATGATTCTGCTATCAAGCTTCTGTATGATTAGGGCAACAAGCAGGCAAATACTTCACAGTATTCATAGCTGAGGATCATGACTCTCATCCAACCTTTGCTTTTTCGGGCTGTATCATGGGAATAGATCTTAAACCCAGCTTATCCTACATCATCTTCACAGTCCAGCTAAGTCTTTGTTACATGATATCATCTAAACTCAACTTTCTCCTCCTTATATATAACTTTACATTAACCTAGTCATTAATTGTTTATTCCCTCTTTGCAGATGCTGATACTAGAGTCATGACCAAAAGACAGTTTTCTCCTGCTTAGACAAAGTGAGATTCATTTCACCTTGTTTAGACATTTAGAATGGTAGAAAGATGTAGAAATCTATCTCTTAGATACCTTTGGGTTCTGTTGTGAACAAAGAACAAAATATGTATTTTTAGGGAATGAGTAATCTGCTTTATTTTAGACATCTACATTCAGACAAATTATTCTATAAGAGTACTACTTCCTTTCAAGTGAATATAAAGAAACCCCAGGGTGGCTTACTGGTAGACATTTGCATTATTGGTCAATAAATCCTTATTTGAACAACCTTTCCCATGGTTGGTCAAGCCTTCAGCAACTTATTTTAGCTGTACAAAGCATAACATTCTTTCCTACAGGTCTGGGAAATGTTTAATCCCAAAGCAAATCTTTCTTGTACATGAGCTTCATAGTTTACGCTTTTACACGTTAATCCTAATTGTTCAAATTAAATGATCAACAGTTGTGCATTCAATAAACTACAGGGCTTTGATTGTAAAGAGACACAATAGTGACCTGTGCTATTGTCAGATCCTGTGCTGATAAATAGAGTGCATTTCAACACCTTTCTTGCTTCAGTCATTCTGTGCCTCTTTGTAACTGTGGTTCCTTCTGCCTTTTCTTGAACTAAAAGTAGCACAGGTTTTCTCCTGCTTTTGGTCATAAAATTTGCACTCCAGATAGTTTCACAAAAAGAATCTGGTGCTTTATGTGTAGTAACTTCAGTTGTCTTGTTGTTATAGTGTGAATTGCAGCTGCAGCTGTTATCTATGTTGTGTCTTTAACTGTCATGTAAAGTTTTATATAGAAACACAACCCAAAAGATATTAAGCTAAAATGTCAGTATACGAGGAAGGAGCACATGGAAAGTGTAGCAGTGAACAATTTTTCTGTGAGTTTAAAATAGCATCCACATCTTATCTTGGGGAGAAGAAACGAGAACTTAAAAATATATATATTCAGTTTTTTCCCTTCTCCTTTTTGCTGGAAATTACTTTTATGAAATCTTATAACTGAAACCAACTTCTTCCTCAGATCATGTTTTTCATCATAGCTTGGGCATTTCAAGAATATCATCACCTTCCACTCCTCTGAGAATATGTAAACCTTGGTTGCAACTCACATACCAGATGAAGAATTTTATGTGAAATAAATATTTTTAAACCAATTTAAAGGGACTGAGAAAAATGTAAAGACAGTTCAGAAAAGAGCATAAAATTAATTTAGATTTTTTTAAAAAAGCCTTTGCAGATGCATTAAAATTAGAGGTGAAATGCTAACTATTATCAGAGAGGGCATCTGGTTGTAGGAATTGGTTTCTAAATTTAGACTGAGAAACATCCTCATCTGTAATTTGTAATTCAAGACAAAATTCTTGTCTAGAAGATATCACTCTGAACATCCTCCACTTCCTTCCTCTTTGCCTGTTCTGTATGCTGAGCATGACACCATTCGGTATGGAATATCCCTTTGGTCACTTGGGATCAGCTGTCCTGGCTGTATCCCCTCATAACTTCTTGTGCACCCCCAGTGTTGATGGGGTTAGAAGCAGAAAAGGCCTTGACACTGTGCAAGCAGTGCTCAGCAGTAACTAAAACATCCCTGAGTTATAAACACTGTTTCCACCTGCACAAATTCAAAACACAGCTCCATGCTAACCACTATGAAAAAAATTAATGGTAAGCCATCCAAACCTGGGACAGTTAGTTTTAATAAATCTGGTTTATGTATGAAGTTATACTAAAGTCTTGTACAAAGAGCCTGAAATTTGGTATGACTTAAGTAGCACTGCTCATAAAACCATAAATGATTTTAAATTCTGAAAATACGTTTAATTGCTGCATTGAAGAATTATAGTTTTATCAAATATTTTACTATATTGCATTCAAATAATCATTTAGAGGTTAATTGAGCGGATACCTGTGGTTAATCTTTGTTAATTTGGAAAATTACAACAAATAATTTACAGTTATTTTAAGCCTAACACTTTAATCCATGAGGAAATATTCTGATGAGATTGACCATTACTTTTGTTATACAAAAAATTAATTTTAGATAAAACTAGTGTTTAAATGATGAAAGGAATTATATTTGTTAGCAGCTGAATTAACTTTGATTCCACTGTTTTACCAAAGGTCATAGAGTTTAATTGACATTGATGAAGTCTTATATTCAAGTGACCTATAGTTGACACTAATAATGACAAAATCTTCTTTCTGGAAGAAGAGGATTACTGTGGTAGACCTTAAATAACTCAGCATTCTCAGTGAAATGACCTTGTTATTTGCATTATTCATGGCATTTCTGATCGTAAATATAAAGGAATATCAAGAAATAGTGCTGACAGTGAGATGCCCAGATCCCATGTAGAACTCACAAGCATTTAAAGGAGCAAGCAGTCGACATAAGTGTACTGCAATGTCCTATGGCTGTGCATTCTGGTCTGAATAAATTTCTAGGAACATTTCTGAAGCTTTTAGTATCTTGGGTTGGGTTTTTATTATTGTTCTTTGCAGCTTCTTTGCTATGTTCAAAACTTGCAAGAAATAGAAATTTGTAAAATGCAGTGAAGAGATTAATTGACCAGTGGGAAGAAAAGATATATTTGTATGCTTGTGTGAACACACTTTGGTAAATAAATGACAGAAATACTCAAAATATCATAATTTTAGGTGCAGTAACAGAACTTAGTATCATAACATCATTGACCCTATGAGAGAAACATGAAGGGAGGTGCTGAAATTTTACAGCATATGACAGGAAGGAGTAAGGAAGCTGGGAAAGGAAGGAGTAACAGTGGTCGGCCTTGGGGACTCATTCTGTACTTGTTCAGTATGTGTTGAAGAGATACAAGACCTTGCAAATCTTTGGGCACTGCACAAATTTTTCTTGTGTGTTTGTTTAACCTTCGGACCAGATGTCAGCAAAGTCAATAACATGTGCTTACCTCACCCTGTACACGTAGCAGTAGCGTTCAACACTAAAACACCTATGTCTTCCTTGTGTCTATGTATCATTAGCATATCACTTTACTGCACTTTGTTTTAAAAACAGGGTGGGGCTGAGGGGTGGTGAACCAAACATCATATTTTGTAAAGCTGTGCTTCTTCTTACATCCTAGAATATCAAGGATGTGCTGGAATACTTAGACATTCCAACATTTTCAGGATTTTCTCTGTAGCCAGAATATCTAGAAACATAAAAAAAAAAAGGTTAACAATTTCAGATGATAGCTAGACGCTAGTACTGTTTATTTAAGAAACCATTTGCTATAAAAGTCACATAAGCTATGAATATGAGCATCCATATGCTTAGATGCAAATTACTGCTCCTATGGCAAATGTCTCTCATGGTCTTACTCATGCAAATGAATTCAAAGTGAGTTTTGTTGATGACTTAAAAGGGGACTAAGAACCTATCCTCCAGAATAAGTCTATCAGCATCTTTACATTTTAAACCTATATGCTCATCTCCCAGAGTTAAGCAAACTGATGCACACTGTCTACTTGGAGCCTAGAAGTTAGAGTTAAATCCTGTACAAGAGATCAAGCCCAATTTGTTTGAAATATGCCCTTACTGTGTAGTCTTCAGCATAAAATCTCTACCACCATTACCGCAGAGTCTCAGTTTGTTTTCTGTTCCTCTGTATCTCCTTTGCTCTGTGTAATCCATAGGTATAGACAAACATGGAAGAATAAACAGCCTTTGGGGAATGGCTGTGTTTTAAAGTGGGCAAGGAATCTGCACACTGCAGTGCATCATGCTGTGAAAATAAAAGAGTATCATATGAAAGATATAGGTATAGGTTCTGAAGTACAGTACCCATAGAAGGAAAAGCAAAGAATGCTGTTTGAGGATGACCTCGAAGTTAACCCAAAGAAGCAATAGAGAGAGAACCTTAATCTGCACACTGCAAAAGTAATTAAGGTAATATTTTAAGGCACCTTCACTAGGACCTTCATTTTCACAGTATGTTAGTGTCTGACAAATGAAACAACTGTGATTTTTCTGGACATCATTAACAAATCTTTTTTGTGTAAAACAATGTTGCATTGTTCTATCTGAAAGGAAATCTCAACAACTTAGATATTGATAAACAGTAAGATTTGTCTGTAAAATGGCTTAACGTAATTAAAACTAAAATATTATATTGCAGAGAAAATTCTAAGTGTGGAAGCAGCAGTCTTCAAAATTGTAGCAGTTTGATATCTAGTCTGTCAGACAGAGGCTGATAAGGACTTTTTTTTTATAGAAGAAAATGATGCATTCAGATAAGTGTATAGATAGATGTAACATTTTGAGGTTACATTCATCCCATACTATTTCCCTGTCATGCTTAGTTTACCAGCAATACTACAAATTATTTTTCATTTGTTTTCTGTTATTCTTAGCCCTGGAGGGTCAGACTACTTTATGAAAATCAAACTCTATTGTCTTCTCAGCTCTATCTATCGCCATTCTGAAATTGCCAACATGACGATGATCCTGATCATACTGGTTTTTATTATCAGGTTGTTTTTGTTTATAATTTATGAAGCAAAAGGATACTGGGGGGGTTTTGTTTGCTTGTTTTCCTCTCCATAAGCTTCACTGATCCTGTAGGCCTGAGAACAATATTAATTTTGACTGGTAAGCTAAATAAACACAATTTTGCAGTCATAGGTGGAGAACACTTATCAACACCAGGGTGTCACTTTGAAGAAGTAACTTTTCTAACCTAATACTTTGAAGTTGTCTTTCTTTTCCAATAGTGAATACAATGCATTGTAAATCTCAGGGTAGATTCAGCCATTAGTGTTTACAGGTTATGACAGCAGCATGCTTCAGTTTTAGGGCAATAATTCTGCTTTGGTGAATGCCTGCTCATTTTTTTTCTTTTATGTCTTTTTGTCTTGTAAACCTACTCTTTGGCTTACTAGCAGCTTCCTGAGCTGCAAATATTTGTCACTCAAAATGTTCATTGTCAAACACTGTACTGACTTGGCAGACAGAACAGCAGTGTGTTTTCATGGGAAATGCAAGTTTAGGGAAGTCAGAATCCCCTGGACTCAAAGTTGGCACATGCTAAAACAGAGCTTTCTAGGAGAGGAATTATACAGTGTTTTGCAAGGAGCTGTGAAATACTTATTTATTCTGGAGCAGTAATAATCTTTCACTTCGGACTAGGTTGCAGATCTTTAGTCTGAAGCCCTCTGGGTCTCTTAAAAGATTCTGCAAATCTCTTACTAATAACCTACATACTCCAGTGACTCTTTCTTGTGTGTCACTATATATATATAGATGTCACTAGATAGATAGATAGATAGATAGGTGTGCTGACCAAACCCTGTCATGAGCAGGTGGATTGGGGTCAAGGGCTGGCATAGTTCTCTTCTCCTTGAGAAAGATGATGGAAATGAGACTATAGAGTGTGACAGAGAGAGAATCCAGGAGAAGATGGAGTGCTGCCACTATGACAACTCATGCTGCCTGTAGTGCTTCTGCTATCCCAGGAAGCTCTTGGCCTGCTGCATATTGTACAGTATTGTATAGGAGATAAGCTCCTGTGAAACATTAGACTAAAATCTCGTGACTGTCAGACAACTCTTACGTGCATTTGCAGAGAATTAATTTGCAATGGGGAGGAGGGTTGACATCTCGCTCATCTTTGCTAGTAGAAGAAAGTATTTGACTCATCCATTAGTGTTTATTATCACAGCAAGGACCAGGCTACACGTGCACATCTACAAATAACGGCACACACAGGTTATAAGTTCACTCAGCCCTTCCTCTGAGCTGTCCGAAGGATGTGTGACCTCACTGTGCCTAGTTCACTGGGATGCAATTTCATGTTAAATGTAACTACAAGATAAGACTGGATCTATATGCAAGCTTGTCATCTCTACACAACATAGAGCAAAAATGAAGATAAAAGTGTATGTGCTCACTTAGAAAGTGAGCAAAAAACCTGTGCCTAACAGAATGCTGTTGTTTAATTTTGGATAGCAAGAAATTAAGTCTTTGTCCTTGGTAGGGTCACAGCTATTCATAGAGACATACAGAAGTGGCTGGACTCCCTGAAGACTCTGAAGGTCAACTGGGAGAGACATATCTGAGTGAACAGAAAGGTAGCTGAAGTAGTACAGAATTTATCTCATCTAGCTGCTTATCTGTTCAGGGTGAGGTAGGAAAAGATGGTGACAGGAGACTGTAGTATCATGGTTTCTTGAGCTTACCTTCCTTTTTTTTCCATCTTGGCCGTGTTGGTAGGAGAATCTTCTCTTCCCTTTTTCCTTCATACTTGTGAAAATGGTCGTGTTTCCATTCTACTTTTCTGCTCTATCCGTAAGTGCATCATTTGATAAAGAAAAGGTTACATCACTTACCTTAATTGGAGCTGTTGAAACAAATATGGATAATGTAAAATCAAATGGTAAATGGAAAGCTTCATTCTTTCTTTTCTTCCCCACTGTATATGGAAAAATTTACACATTATGACTCTTAAAAAGCCTGTTTTCTAATGTTTAAAAAGCTAGCTGGTGCTACTGTACAGGAATTTTATGTTTAGCAAGTGTGCACTTTATTTTTCAGCTTCAGTAAGCAAACCAATATTTCTGACACTGAAAAATGTGTCTTTAACATTGTTACCATACCTTCTAAGTGTACAAGTTTGTTATAGCTATCTTCTCATTTTTTACATTGGCCTTCTTTGCCCTGGGTGAAAAAAAATAGAGCCAGTAATGACATGTATTATAAAGATTAATCAACCATAAAGACTATAATTGAACACACAAGTGTAGTCATTACTTGATTAATTACTTCAATAAAATAATCAGTCTTCTACATACATCAGAATAATATTCAGGTGACTAGAAGAGAGTGTGCAGAGACCAGGACTGCCTTCAATTCCTACATCAAACAGAATTTTCTACTTTTCCTTCAGTTTGGTTGCAGAACTTACTTTTATTTGAGTGTTTAACTTGAATCAACTTGCTCATGTTCACAGCAGATTTTTTCACCCTAACTTTAACCTTAAAAATAGATACTGAAACCTCTTATGTGAACTTTTATATTGAATGTTATGTAGTGACCTTATAAGCCTATGTGAAAAAGTCATTTCTAAGGAAGTATGTAGAAAATGTTACCCCTGTGATTTAGACTGAAGTTCATAGACAAAATTGCTCCATCTACTAGATTGAAAGTGCTATTCAGTGAGAGACTCTTGTATGCTGAAGTTTTCTTTCCTAAAGTATATTTCCTAAAACTGAAACTTGGTAGTTTGTATTGCAGTGCAGAAGTTCATTTATTGCTGCACATAGAGGGCTCTACTGGATCTAAAGCTTCACGAACATATGTTTTCCTGTAACCTGTAAGGGAAAAGTAGAACAAGTCTGCATATTCACTAAAAAGATGAAGATGTAAATCTAACTCAAATGATTTTGAACCTAAGAAATTATATGTGCAAGTCTTGATGCTTTAGACTGGGAGATGTTCTGATATCAATTGCTGTTAATGTTTTTACACAAGGAAGATGAATTCATTCCACAGTGGTTAACTACAGTATGGTGGTTAACTAATAGTATTAACCAAGCAAGCTGAAATTGATATTATAGGGTTCAGTGTTTAAGCCATGGTCAAAACAAGTGAGCTTTGAAACTGAAGAGGAAAAGCAGCCCATGATGGTTGATGCTTAATGCTAAGACTTCACACGAGGGTGTGAACTGGCATTTTAGAGGCCATAGTAATTAACTTATGTGTGATTTATATTTTGGTATTATGGAAGAAAACATACATGCCTTCTGCAGCTGGACATTGTAATGTAAGCCTTATTTGTGTATATTTGGAAACTCAGTAAATGATTTATCTATGTCTTTAATAGCATGGACTTCCTGATGTACTTATTATAAGTTTGCTATACCTCTGTCTAAAATGCCCCGTGCAGGGAATGCCTTGGTTAATCATTACAAATAGTAGTGTACTGCACAATACCTAATTTTCAGTTGCTCCTGAATCTTTTGGAACTAGCAAAACATGTTTTGTTTTGGTTTTGGTTTTTTTTCATTGAGATGACTGTAATTGTCAAGCTTTCTACAACAAGTCTGTTTTTTTGAGTTACTTAAGCACTAAACAGTGCACACTTTTCTAAGAATTATTGATTATAGCACAGAAAATTTACACACTGCTGTACATTGATGTGGTGCTTCAGAAAGCCTGAAACAATATGTAGAGAAGGTGTATATCTATATTATTCTCCATTTTTCTTATTATTATTTAGGTTATTTATCCAAAGAGGAGTAAAGAGTTAGTTCAGCTAACTGTTATTGCTCAATCCTGAGAGATATCTGTGCAAACTTTGATAGCTGAACCTGTTCTCCTACAGCATTGTGAAATTCAGCGTAAGTGAAGTTGCCCTGCCGAGACAAGTCCTCAGATGAAAACTGAGGATGCCCAAACTGCGTAAGAATGTGATTCAGCTTCCTCACAGGCTTGGTCTTTCTGTGGTCCTGTGACAAACCTGAAGAATCTGCTGAGGAGGATTTAATCTTAACTCAGTGTTTACCCTTGTTTCCTGAAAATGCTGATTTAGACTAATGTGATGATGTGGGAAGCATCCAGCGATTTGAATAATATGACATAGAGAATTCCCAGTGTATTCCTTATGGACCATCCAATCTCTGTTGCGAATAGATTGCTGGCAATCTCCTGAGGGAAGGTTAATAGGATTCTATGTAGGAGTATGCTATGTTTATAAAAGGGAAGGTCATATTAACTTCTGTGTTTGCATATATGCATTGGCAGCATCTGCTTGCTTATCTGATCTGCTCCTCTCAGAGAAAGACGTCTACCATTTTTATAGGAAATGTGTTATTTCCTACATATCACTGTATAGCCTGGTACTCATTTATTTTGGAAGAAAGGACAGAGAGAAGCCAGAAGGATGAGATTTCATTTTTTCATGGAGAAAGCAGATAGAAAGAATAACTCTAAATTTTCTTTGTCTTGCACAAGGCTTTTCTGTCCTTTCAAAAAGTAATGTGCTACTTAGCGATGGAGCCACGTTATCATAAAGTGAGGGCCAAGAATCCCTCATGATGTATAGATAAAAGTTGGAATAGCCCTACAGCACTGCTATATGGTATCTCACTGGGATTCACCACATTTGAGGCAAGCCTGATCTGCAGTACTTGAGTAGGAACTAAGAATGCACTTTGAAGACATAGATGTAGAGTGAGGAAATTTGCCTTCATATGTCACACACTATTACTTATCTAAACCCAGAAATCTTTTCTATTTGGTTTGGATAATTTCTACTGACAACCTTCTCTTACAAGGTAGAAGTCAATAGATGAACAGCAAAACCAATGTCAAGGATTGGGTCTCCAGAACAAAATAAGGACAGAGAATGCAAATTATTACTTCCATTGATGGCTTTATGAAGTTTTTACAGTTGGTAAGAGAATTCAATTACTAAATGGACAAAATTCTGAAATTTGTTTCTAAACCATTAGTCTGATCTTTGACAAATTAAAATTATATCCACCATAACACAGTCACAGATTAATTTCCTTTATGTTGATGTAAATGATGTGCAACATCATTTGCTTGCTAAAGCAAGCACCTCAGAAGTGTATTGTTGGGGCAACAAATGTGTACTGCCCCAGCCCTGCTTAAACTTTGTAATAGAAAACAAATATCCTGTAAGTCTGTCAGTCTGCCACCTCTCATGAGCAATGAAGGCACTTAAAAATATAAACACTGAATAGGGAACAGCATGCTATTTGTCACTTGTGCTACTTAGTAGTTGTGTATTATTGCTTTTACAAAGCATATAGAAATAGATGATTAATAACTTTGTAGAAATAGAACCTCTTATGAGTGTGCCAGAATATGGCCTACAGTGCTAAAATTCAATATGTTATTGAAGTGCTCATCCTCAGAAAGCAAAAATCCCTGTTGTTATTTTTGTTACCTTAAATATAATCTGTAACAAATGTGGATAGAGCCTTCCCAAATCTTCGTTCGCAAAGCCTAGCCACGAGTGAGAAATATAATAGATTTCCAAAGAATTTAAATTATGTTCTCTATTATTGTGATTTCATCAGAATTCTTTGTATGCTCAAAACATGAAGATATGTTGAAATTCAGCACTAGTATTTAAGTAAAAATCTGTTCAGGGATTTAGAGATATAGTATAGTATATTCATTCTCATGAAATCCTATGTTGCCTTTCTTACCTGTCTCCTCCATGGAGTTGGAGGAGGCAGATAAGAAATCTTGTTGGAGTTAGAGTTGGAGGAGAAAATCTGGCAGTAGTTTTTGCTATGCCAAAAAGCAAAAGAAGTAATCAGATACACCTATGTTAATTATGTCTGCAGAAGGTGTGTTGCTATTGGTCTCTAAATTTGAATGAGATCCATGGAGGTGTACATTATTTTAGGATCTTAAGAACTTAGAAATAGAAGGAAATGAATGTTATTTTCAGTTAAGTTTGCAAATAAGTCCAATAATACCATCAGATCTTGTATAAAAGTTCAAGACAAGCTACTCTTGTACAGGACAATAACAGCTACTTATAACTAATATTTTTTGTGGATACAAGAGTGTATCTGCCTCTATGAAATAATTGTATCAATTATAAATTAGCATCAATATATTTTAAAATCAAATTTTATATCCTGAATCCTACTGAAATTATCCTCACAGGCCTCCGAATGTAGTATGAAGATGGATTTTGTTAAGTGTACAAGAGCAGACTTTAAAGCCAAGAATCCCTACAGAGATGTCCTATCAACAACTTGCTTTACAGGTATGAATTCTGAATCTTCTTCCCATAAATCATTAATGTTAGGTTAACTTCAGTAAGTGAATTCGTATTCCTCTCATAAACGAAGAAGCTACTTTGTGTGTAACAGGTTGCTATAATAATACTTGCGTGTTGTTCATAGGTATTTACTGGATTATGATGGCAAAAATGCAAAGATGGAATATGAGTTGTGAAGTAAATAGATACATTGTAAGATATTCTCTTTCTCTAGACCTTTGAATAATATTATCCACCTTGATAAAAAATTCTTCTTTTCTTTTTGTGTTAATTTTTTGCTTGTGCAAAGCATAAGAAGTGTGCTATAGAATAAGAATCACAAGAAGGCAAAAAAAAAAAGAGATGGTAAAGGACCTTTAGGTACTATCTGGTCCAACTACACAGTTAAAACAGAGCCATATTCAAAGTTACATTCATTTGTTCAGGTCCTTGTCTGAGTGCTGAGTATCTTGTCTTTAGGAGAAGTCTGGAATAGTTCAGAGAATTGTAATAGATTCACTTGCTTTGTACATATAAATAATTAAAGTGATCAGGGAAGAGTCTTATTTTACACATTCATCAATAAAGGTTAATCTTCCACTTTTCATCAGCTTGAGTCATTTAGATTCTCTGCTGTACACAAATCTTTCTGTACAAAGATTTCAACCTCTTGCTTTAAGATTGAATAGCTAGAGGAATAATGACAAATTTAAAAGGAGAGTGCTTAGTGATTTGGCACAGCAAATCACATCGTCAGATGGGTGATAGATTTTAAAGATGCAACACTGAAGCCAATCCAGAAAGTAGTTACATTTGCTACCCAGTTCAATCTTTTCAAGCACGGTGGAAGTGTTTGTTCTCCCCCCAGAAGCTACAAACAGAAGCAAGACAATCTTGTGATTGTGACTAGGGGGAATGCAAAAAAAATTTTTCTACATATATGATTAAGTAATGAAAAAGACTGTTCTCCACTGAAAATTTGAGGGAGGTCATTCAACAATTTCTGAAAAATTAAATTCCCAATCAATTAGAACAGTTTTTCTAGTCTTCTACTTTGGAGATGTTGGTGGGAATGCGACTTTAAATCAGGCTTTGGTGAACAAAAGCAATGAGTTTGTATTCCTCAGTCCAGTGTCTGTTATACCTGATGCCAAACAATGAGATACTCACAATTGTGTTTGTCAGTCTATTTAAGAAAATATGGGAGGTGCTATAACAAAGAGTGTGGTAAATTAAAACTGCTCTCCAAGCCACACATGCGCGTTGAGAAAATCCCTGAT
The DNA here is from genome assembly GCF_003945595.2 of Pipra filicauda. NCBI lineage: Eukaryota > Metazoa > Chordata > Aves > Passeriformes > Pipridae > Pipra > Pipra filicauda. The sequence continues at coordinate 1,420,805 of NW_024103851.1, read as the reverse complement.
CACTATAACTAGTGTTGGATGATGTTATTGATATAGAAATGCTCTTATTGTAAGAGGCAGAGTATTGCATCAGCTGGGTGTTCACGGAACATGCTAAGTGAAATTTTAGTCTTGGAAATTCCAACTGCTCATCGTTTCTCTTTGGATAAGAATTTCCCAAAATATTTTGTAGCTTAAGCACCATAAATCCTTTTCAATGCTTTTCAATGGTTCTTGTGCTTAAATCATGCAGTTGCTTATGGTTTTGCTAATGTTTATGCTTAGTTTTAAGGTACTTAAAATGTGTTGTTGGATCTAAAGTTTCTGTTTTCAAATGGAGCACTCTGAGGGAGTTGATGTGTGTCATGTAAGCAGTGCCAGGGGACTTGCCAGATGAGTAGGCACAACTCAGTGCCCTGGATACTTAAACTTATTAAGGATGAAAATGTATCTTCAAGCTCTCAGTATTTACATGTTACTTTCTGATTTATTCTTGTAGCTTCTAGACAAGATTTAAAAATAACATAAAATCTGTTAATAAGAAAAGTGAGGAAATAAAGTTTGGGCTCTAAGAAACATCAGCTTGTATTGACTGTATAGTGGCATCACATGAAAACATTGGATTTCTATGTTATAGTTAGGTAGTTTCTTGCATTTCTTTTCCCTTTTAATCACAATAATCAGTAATGGTTTGCAAAACTAACTGAAAGTTGGGTTTTTCTTCGCTTTATTGAATGACCCTAACCTCATGTTGAACTATAGTCACGAAAAACTGATAGATATTTTCAAGGAAGGGAAGGAGAAAATGCCTTTCCCACCTCCCCACCCCCCCTCAAAAGCTGGGGAATTGTGTAGTGTGTGACCTTTCTGGGGGATTTAAAAATTTTAATATTTATTACTCCAGAATAATAGCCATGGTTCAGGACTCTCAAGGTGGGTATAAATGTGTGAAGTTAAAAAGAAACAAACTGGGAACATTATGAATATTTTTGACCTACGCTCTGATCAGTAAGCATATCATCTGTAATAAGTTAAGTACTTCGTTTAAGGCAGGAGTTCTGAGGAAGGATTTTAACTAAGGCACATATGTTCTGTATAAAGAGAGAAGAAAAAAGTAACAATAAATATACCAGGAATTAATTGGTTTAGAAAGTTGAGGACAGAAACTCAGAGTGTTAGTGGAGTGGTTCTGTAACTGAATGAAAGCAGTTAGAAAAGAAAAATGGGAAAAGGAGGGGAACTAGGAATAAAATAACTCCCCTTGTTTTTTCAGTAGTTTTCTTTCTAGAAGTAAACATACTTCTGTATAGAAAACCAAAGTGGTAGAAAAAGATAATGACAGGTTTGTTTTTTTTAAAAAAAGCAGTGTAGTGCAGCTAGAAAAGTAGAAAGACAAGCATATAGCAAATTTAATGGAACAAGTTAGTCTGGTTTCAGGATTTTCATTTGAAACATTTAGTGGAAAAGCAAGAACAGTCAAGTAGATGATTGTAGTGAATTTAAGACTAGAAATAGGATCGCTCCCCTTGTATGAAGGAGAAAATGGGCCAAAGGGGCAGGAGGAAAGGAGCTATGAGCCAAATGTAGAAAATTAATGGAAGGTAAAGACAAGCCAAAGGCAAATTCTATTTGCATTGATTTTGCATATTTCACTCCACAAATGCAATAGCAGAAATGTCTGAGAAGAACTAGAGTCCTCTTCACCCATGGCCAAATTTGAAAGTCGTGGAAAAGTTGAGTTATTAGCATGGCAGCACAGACATACTGGACTAGGTAGTATCTGGAGAGAGAGAGAGCACTGATCTGAGGTGCAAAATAGGGATGAGGGAAGATGTACATGATGAAGGTGAGGTCACAAATCTTTCAGTGTCTGAAAAGGCAAACCAGTCTCAAGCTCCATCCCTATCCCTTCACTTTCATTACTGTATTTTTACTTTTTTTTCCAATTGTCAAAACCAACTCCTGAGTGTCAGATGCTACCTTTAAAAACAAACAAACAAACCAACCAAAACCAACTTCCAAGCTCATGTTGTTTAAAACATGTTTGAAGATACATTGAACAGCTTCACCAGAACAAAATGTATGTGCTGTAATTGCATGACCCTAGAACTCTACTTTTTCCATGGGAAAGAGTTGCCTTAAATTTTTCATTCATTGGCCCATGATGTACTGAGATGTTAGCCTTTTCTAACCTATTTTCTCATAGGAAGGAAAATTGTTACCTGGACAGACTTACGATCTGCAATGGCGAAGTATTGATAAGTAAAGGAAGTACAAGCAGAATTTTTGGTGTATCTGCAGTGAAATTAGTTTCTTAACTAGCTAGTGATACCCCACACTATGACAAAATAAGGAAAAAAAATTGTTTTGGCCAGCTGCTTCTTTTCCATGCCATTTTTGTGCCTTGCAACACCACACATACAATCTAAAACTACTCAGCCCTCCTCCAGTGTTCAAATTCCTGCCATGCCTTTGCTTAGTGTAGCATTCACCAGAACAAGGAAACTCAAAAATTATTCATATAAGTATATCCTTCTACAGATTGCTTCAGCACTGTTATTTTTTTTATACCAAGCATTTACTAAAACTTGGAGTACTGAATGGTTCAGAAATCTGATATATCAAGTACTGAAATCAGTACTAGTGGGTTCAGAAATCTGATATATCAAGTATTTCACAATTGCTATCTTTTTCAATTTTTTCCCCTTGTATTCAAAGTCCTTAGCAACCTGTTTCCTTACACAAACTAAAATCAATGAGCTTGATACCCTAGACTAGTCTTACATTTTTTTCTCAAGTCACTTCTTATCTTGTGTTCTTAGGTCCAAATATTACTGTAGCTTCTACACTGAAGCCAGTCCAGAAAGCAATTCACTGCTACCCAGTTCAATCTTTTCAGGTATGGTGTTCCTTGGCCTAAATAAGGTTTAGGTTTTCCTTTGATGTGGTTGAAACAGAGGCACTACTGGCTTTTATAGACAACTGATGACCTTGGAATCAAAGACTGACCTTCTGGCAATCACTGTTTTCTTCTACAGTCCAAATTTTTTGATGTGATTTTCCGTTGAAGTAAGTTGGCCACCACATTGGGAGTGCGTGGTGAAGAACGTCAGGAATCAAATAAGGGCACACTAAAAAGGTGTGTGGATTTTGTCTCCAGCTGCCTGTTAAAACACTATGGTTTGACTGAGTAGAAATCATAGAATTTTCTTCTTTATGGTCTCTTCGCATAGAATTTAATGAATTTCTTTGATACTAAAGTATACTGGTTTTAATATCACTAAAGTGATACTAAAATGGTTCCAGGAAACTAGTTTGGAATTCAGTATGTTAAATACTTTAGAGAGAAGTCTTTAATTTTTAAATGTTTAGGTCCTAATTTGAATAAAGGCTAACTATCATGACTCTTTTCTCAGTGCAGCCATTTAAGGAATAAAGTGAAAAGACAATATGCTTAAGTCACTTTAAGGCACTCTCTTCAAAATCTGTGCGCATCAAAGTTGTAATCTCCAATGAACTGTAATATATGATTGATATATAGTAAATAATATATTAAATATGTACTAATTTACTTCAGCTTCCCAGGGATATCAAGGCTCTATTATTAGTGGAAATAAATGTATCTTTTTCTTGTGCTATGTAAAATTTTTAAATTCCATTTTCAATTCTACTAACTGTTATATTAAAATATTATTTGGGGTTTGATTTTTTTGGTGTTTTGGGGGAATTTGTTCCCACTTAAATTTTATGACAGCCTTTATGAAGAGTGAGAACTGGGGAAGAGATTCTAGTACATTCCTATTAAAAACTACACATTTTATTTGACTTTACACAGAGGAAAATCGGAATATGGGAAGTTTTAGCCCATGACCAAAAAATCCTGAAACAAGTTAACAGGATGCAACTCCCATGGTGGCTCAGATAAGAAAAACCTTCTCACTTACTGTTGAAACAGAGACCATATAAGAGATCATATCAGAATTCCCAGCTGAGAAACAAATGAAAAGCACACTCACGGAAGCTAGGGGGATGGAGGGGGAAGGGAAGAGTTTATTTCTGGTGTTCGTTTCTTGTTTTGTTTTTTTTTTTTTTTGCAAGCTTCAACCAGAACAAGAAATTTCTCCTCAGCTTCTGATACAAAGACCTACTGATTAGTTTTATTTTGCCAATAATAATGCCATTAAAATCTTATCCAAGCATACTAGATATACCAAATTTAACGCAGAAGAAAATATTTACTACACACATCATGATATTTTTATTTTCCCAGTGAGTAGCAGTGTTTGAAATACAATGAATTGCAGGAATTTCCACATTCTCCATACAAGAGTGAATTAAAATATTTGCTTTATAGAAGTAAGCTCTTGAAGCCTGTCTTTCCTTCATAAAAATCAAATACTCATAAAAAGAAAAACTTATCGGTGATCATTTAATCTCAAGGACTGGTTCTACTGGCCTAGTTCTGCAAGAACAACTAATGGAAAGACACACTATTTTTAGAAGTGTCATTAGTATAGAAACAGCCAGCATTGCATTCTGTATTTCTAATTTCCAAAATGCTATTAAAAATAGCAGTTTGGACTGACAGTTCATCTACAGTCCTTAGGAAACCTAAAAATAAACAGCCACCTGTGCTCGAAATGCTAGTAACTCTACTTGTAAATCACTTAGATTACTTATTATTTGCAGATATTATTTTTTTCTCTGACACTTATGTACTACACAAATCAACCTGGTATATACAAATCAAAAGTCACTCAATTAACATAAAAATAGCGGATGTCACATGAAATGTCATTTAATGTCAGGTCTGGAATGAGCAAATAAATTGCCTCATCAGTTTAATTAACAAAAAAGGTAACCAACTCAAATTAATGTACTTCAAATTATATTAGATCTATTTTGAATTTTAATTGCAAATTCACTTTATAGGACAAGGAAATACTTCTCAATTCTCAATACTGGACAGACAGGCAACAAAATTTTCTGAGCATTTTAGAGAGAATGGGGTAAACTTTGCTGTCTTAGGATCTATGAACTGCTATTTAATTATTATATTTATAATAAAGAAAATAATTTTTAACAAATTGTAGATCTAAATTCTTGAGTGTTTTTGCAATTTTGAGTGTTCTAATGATTATTATCAATGGCAAAAGACTGGGCTTCACAACGCTAAGCATTGTACAGAGAGAGGAGAGAACCTTCGAGGAGCTCAGATTAATGGTGATGAAAAAGAATATTATTCCTCCTTGTGAAGCCAGCTGAAGCATGGAAAACTCAAGTGACTTGACTGGCTAACAGAAGTTCAGCAGGTATGTGGCAGAACTGGGGCTATATGTCACATCTTAATCTCAGAAACTTAACCTCGTAATGATCTTTCTACTTTTAATTTTTCACTTGCTTTTCATGTGAGTAACAAAGAATAAGTCCATGTTGCTAGAGGGTTGTAATTAGAATAGGTGGTTTCTTTTTCTGAATACTATTCTTCAACTGGTGGGAAAATGGGAAGAAAAAATGGTTAAGTGGAAGAAAGTAAAAACAGTAAATTGATTTTTGGAGAAATGTCCAGACATTGTGATGAGCCACAGAAAGACCAGCAGAAAAAGAGATTTCCTCCTAGAAATTGAAAGTGTTCTCCCTTAGCATATATACTAAATACTTGATACAGAGAACTGAATTTATGTATCATTTTGCATTATTTCTATTAATCTACCTGAATAAGCTAAAAGTGAAGGAATCACTCTAGGACACCCTAAATACTTAAAAATCTAGAAAAAAAGTGATTAGTGCTGCCTGCCAGCATTCTGAATCATATTTTGAATGCAAGCTCAGTTAGCTGGCCTCACTATATTTGTATTTTGCAAAGGAGTACCTCAAATCTTTAGAGGTACTTAATACCTTATTTCCTGTTTGAAGTGGATTCAGTATTCCCTTTGCTTCTTTGTAAGGTTAACTGTTGTCTCTGAGAAATGGAAGTATGTTTTCAAGCATTTCATATAAACAGCAAACATTTAACATCTCTATGAGAGGAGAAAAGGACTTAATCCCTCGAGGTGTTATTCCTAGTTCCACTACTACTGTAGTTGTTACTAAAGCAAATTGCTTTCTGCTAAAAAGTTCTTTGGACAGTCAAATTGGCATGTGTGCCTATACATTTACATAATTCAGTCAAAAAAAAAAAAAAGAGACACTCACTAGTATGGAAACCTCAGTTACTTGGAATATTTGTAGAAAACAAGTTGGAATGGATGGAATAGCACTCCTCTACACTCAGTACTTCCATGTGAGATTTTTTTCAGTAACAAAAGGGTAGATTAATAAACCTTTCTGAAAAGAATAAATGTTCTAATTTCCAGGGGGAAAAAAATACTTTCCAGAAGTTAAATTTCACCTTCAGAATCTTTCTATAAATCATTGTGGATGTGGTGGTATAATGTTATTGGTAGCAGCCAATGACCAATGAATTCACTTAAAGCTTTTGCGAGTTTTCAGTAACCAAACCAAATAAATAATATATTACTTGGGTTTAGCAGTTAACAATATTCTAGATATTTCTAGCTGGTAGCATAACAGAAGTGTTTCAGAGTCAGTGTTTGAAATTGTCTACTGACAGGAAAAAAAAACAAACAAACAAAACTGGAGGCTTTTTTCCTAAAAGAGACTTTCCAGCAAGAAACAGATTGTAAGACTTAAGGACACTTTACATTGACTCAACTCAAAAAATTTAACTATGCTAGCTTGTTTAGTGTAAGTATGGTTTTCTTATATATACCAGACCTAAGCACCTTTTCTAGTTATGGAAACTCTAATCTTTAATTGAACTAGAAAAATCTGTTCATCCCTGTCCAGATTCATATTTTCAGCATGTATAAAGAAATGGATGAGTTTCTCTTTTTTCTTCCCCAGTGATGGCAAAATTTTCAGAAAGTTTAAAGCTGACCAGGAGATTACATCATCCTGTCACATTGAGAGAGAGAGAAAGAGAGAGAGAGATCTCAAAACCCAATAACCTTCTCTACATTTCAAAGCATATTCCCTTATTCGTATTCAAGCTGTTTTATTTGGTTTTTAGCCTTGCTTCTGTCTGATAATATATGAGCAGTATAGAAACAATTAAAACTTTCTTATTGATATATTTTTAGTCACAATTTGTAGCCTTTTGGCATATTTCAGAATTAGCAGAAGATCTCACTATAAACAATCATTCTCTGAATTAATTTATTGTCTGAAAAAGAGCAACTTTGGCAGGGTTGTTAAGCAGAGAAAAAAATAAATGAGTTGGATGAAAATATAAGCATATGTTGCTTTAAACTCACAGCCAATGGTATTTAAATCCTATTTAAATTAGGCAAAATTTCCCATAAGATTAAAGAAGGAGAAAGAAGCAAGCGGAATGAGTAAACACAAAAATGTCAGATAAAGTTCTTTATAGTTTCTGTTTACAGTGGCATGTGATTGCCTTCTGCGCAGTGTGGTGTTGGCTATATAATTATGCTGCATGAATAAAGAGCTCTAATTGCAGCAGATGAAGTTGATTATTTATCTGCCTCTATGCCGAAGATATTTGATTTTACATGCCTGCAGCACAGAGGTGCGTACAAATCAAATAGCTTTGTAAGGGTGTTGTGGCACCCTCCTGAACTGGTTCAGCAGAGAAATATTTCTGATGTATTTAATGCTAGTAGTAATGGAGCTACCTCCTCACCATTTCTGTAAGTTTATTGTGGGACTCGCTCTCTATTAGACTTCTACTCAACTTGGTTTTCTTCCATGATTCACATGGAAGTGAAAGTAAAACAACCTGGACAGTTCAAGGAAAGTAATTAACATGCACAGAGTTTCCCTGCTCAAACATAGTTAGGTATGATTAGGCCAAAATTAGGAAAAACAACCTTGGAAGTTGGCTAAAAGCAGGAAACCTGTCCAAATAGAGATCATAAAATTTTCATGAGCAAATGACATGAAATGTACAGATTTTGGTCTGTCTACAACTACTTTAAAACAGGTAACTGTATGTTAGAGCTAAGAGGATGAAAAATGCATAAAAGAGAGGTTGGACAGGATGTTGTCAACCATATTCCCAACAAAAACAGTAGAAAGAAAGGGAAAATTAGGCAGAAAATAGAAAATCTAAGATTGACAAGCTGAAGGTTTTTGCTTTGAAAAAGAATTCTTGATGAGAGAATGTTCCTATCAACAGTTGTGAAGAACCTGTTTTTTTATAATTTTCCAAAAGTCTTATTTCTTTGATTTTGTTTTTCTAGCACAAATTGTACTTGAAGTTAGTCTTTTTAATAGTGCTTGGATTATAATGGAGACAATATACACACTTTTATAAATTGCTATATTACAATTAGGGTGACTTGTTGAATATGGTTCTTTTCATAGTAAAAATTCTTTTTTAGGACCTTTTCTGTGATAATTCTGGTGTCCTCAGAAGAACATTTTTATTACAGTTGAGTTTTTAGCCTTGTACATTCAAAGTTACTTACAAGGAACCATATCTGTAACTGTTATCAATTATTCTTAATATGCCTTTTTTTCCAAATACTAAAACATATATTATTGTTTTCCCTCTGTATATCTATGGTATATTTAATATAATTGTTTTCAAACTTTAACTTATGAGAACTTAACTAAAATGGATTCTGAGTCACATGAACATATACATAGCCACATGTTGCAGAGATTAAAATGCACTTGCAAGTAAGATATAAGAAGGCTGTAAACCTGTACTAAAATAATTTGTTTGGTTGTATATGCCTCACATAAATTCCATTAGAGTATGCTTTAAAAATGTTAATATCCTTTTTTCTAATTAATTGGGAAAAGATCAGGTCAGAATTGCTCATGGATTGCAATACCAATTCTTGGGTAGCTGAACAACTACAGAGGCAGAGTTTTAAAACAGTGTACATTTACCTACCTAGTTCTTCTTTTATGTATGATATGTTTGAATATGCCTCTTGAAAAGATACTTAAGGGAGACAAATGCATTTAATTCCAGGCAATTCCCTTTCTTAAATAAAACCAGATGAAATAAAGACACTATTTACTAGCTAGAGTTTGAAAGTTTGGGAATTGACTATTACTATACCTGCACTTCTGAATAATTGTGTATATTGAGTTTGAAACTAATTTTTTATTACAACTATCTGGAGTTTTTAACCTGCCAAAGTCGTTGCTGCACCTCTACCTATCCACTAAGTGGTTATTTAAGTAAAATGCTTTGTTTGTGGGAACTTGTCTGTGGCATCACATTAGCTATTTTTTCTTGTGTATTCAGGGGATAACTCTATTTATTTTTATGCCTTTTTTTTTTTAAAGTACCTGTTTGTACTGAAACGGTTTCATCATTATGACTGTCTAGCATTAGAGTTCTCCATGACTTATCTCAGTATTGTGCTAGTGAAGGAAGCACAGGGTGCTGGGCATCTTTGCTGCTGGGGTTTGCTGATGGCTCACTCCCAGGAGTGGTGAGCTGCCTGCCTGGGGCTCTCAAGGCCTTTCCAGCACAGTTAATCTCCAGCCTGTGTTGTGGCACGGACCTTATAGTCTAGGGGGGTGATGAGGAGCAAGGTGGAGAAACATTGGTGGAACAACCTTGAAGACCCAGCTACTCAATATGTTTTCCAGGTATCATAAAAACAAAAAGCGGAAGTTTTGAGATGTTAGGGAAAATATTCTGAGTGGTATTTACTGATTGAATAGCTGAATAGTGATGGGTGTTTGAGATAAATAGTATTACCTATGCCATGCCATAACATGCTACTGTCTGCTTTGGAACAATGATGATATTACTGCTTTTCTCCCTTGTACATTGTCCAGAAAACATAAAAGTATTAGCAAATCAGTAACATGATTGGCTAGGTCTAGTGGAAGGTCTGAATACCGTACTGTATTGGGAGAGTTTTCCAAGGATTGAAACATCTTTTGTAACAGGACAATCTTTCAAGACATGCTTCCTTGTAACTGTAGACATTGGGTCCAACATTGATAAATATCTCAATTTGTAAATGTTCTTTCAAGACCAATAAAAGTTATTGTATTCTTTCTCAGCCGACTTACTGAGCCAAACACATGATACTCTCTGAATCAGTAGGTGAATTTCCCCTTCTCCCATACTGGATACAAATTTCCTGTTGGCTTTCACATTGCCTTGTATTTTTATCTCTCTTTATTTTCAAAGTGGTGATTAATCGACCTACAGCTTTTAATATTCAAAGCTGCATGACTTTTTCTCATTATGCAATCAGTAAAATTAATGAGCGACAGCTCTGCACCACTAGGAGGTCTAGCTGAATAGCAAAGGGACTATAGAAACAGGTTATTTGTGGGTCACTGCCAGGATGGATTTAATTTTATAGCACAGAATATTTCTTCTAATATAGAAAAATGTTTCGTGAATATTCTTCTGTTAATGAAAACTGTTAAATTTATGCTGCTTCATATTTGGCATGACTTCAAAACATCACTGCTGCACTTTGTTAATTTATTTTTAAATTCACTTCAGCACATAACAACAAGAAGGGAGAAATTAGGGAAACTTGAAATCTTGAAGAGTGAAACTGATGGCTCTTAGAAATGGCAGATCAGTCTGGATTAGGCTGTAGATCCAGGATATTCAGTGTAAATACTTAAATTTTTCTCCCTGGAGATTTGCAGCAAGCCTTAAATCATGTTCATCCCTCTTTAGTTGAATCCAGGGCTGATTCTCAGATAGATAGAAATGATCATTTTCCTCAGCATGTCTCTGTAGCACCTTCAAGTTAAGGTTCACAGTGAAAAATGAATGTGAATGATGCTTGTGTGTTCACATACACAGTTCTAAATGCATTACTCTAGACACACAAGGTAGAAATTCTGTATTGAGCACAGCTGAAATTATGTAGCATCGCCATTATTTTGCCTTCTACCATGTGACACAAGGTAATGCTGTGTTCCCGTGTGTTGGAGTCAGTACTCACCAGAGATGTACATAGATGAAGGGTGATGTGATATAAGATGCCAGCTCCAGAAGAAAGCTAAATGAATCATCAGATTTATCAGAGCCTACGTGGTGCCACTGACTTTGCTGCTCTGACTGTGGGTTAGAAGAACATAGTTTCTGATGATAACCATAGTATAATGGTAACATCGGAAATGTGATCTAAAAGGTAGGGAAGTACTATTCAGGTTATCTTGGGAATATTTTGGTATAATAAAAGGCAGCCTGGAAAAGTGGAGATACTTCTTAGGATAGTCTGAGAAGAAAGGAGAAATCTCAAGGAATTGCTGAGAAATCACTATGCTTGCAGTACTCTCTGTGGGATTTACCTTACTAAAAACAAAAGAACACTATTATCATTGGATCTCTGCCATCTTCCAAAGGAAAGACTAACAAAATAACAAAGCAGACTTTTTTTTATGGAATGAGAATCTTCTGCCTCTGCATAGAAGCAGATAACATTGCTGGTGAAAAAAAGAATAAATTAAACACTAGGTGAAACTTTAAAGAAAATTGAATTGCTACTAGGAGATTTAGGATTATTTATGCTGGAAAAGATTACCTTGAAATTTTATGGGAGGGACATGTGGACTTGTTGTATGCCATAGCAGCATGTGGGTGATTTTAAGGAGTGGAAATGACTAGAAGAGATAGGAAATAAAGAAATAAGTATAAAAAACATGAAAAAATAATATACCTGCAGTCATGTACTTTTTGGTCATTAAAATGAGTTTTTAAATTTAGTTATGATTGGAAATGAAATGCAAGCAGATATTTCAATACCAGTAATACTAATCTGTCAAGCAAACCCTGAATCATTTAATATCTGGAAGGTAACATATACCAAACCTCATGCTACTCTAATGCTAATCTTTTCCTTAGAAAATAGTGTATCATTAGACAGAAACAAGGCACTATAATGGTTTTTATTTTTAAAGTTCCTTTTGGCAGAAAATTATATGTATATATATATATTAATATCACTTATTCTCTTAAGTCTTACTAATAGTTTGCATAAAGGCCTCAGTCTTAAAAAATTGTTGTCAGACTTATAATTTCTTGTTTCCATTAATCACTAGGGTATTCATTCTTTTCAGTATTGCACTCAGAGTGATGAAAATAAATTGAGGTTGTGAGATTGGAGTCTGAGAACCAACAAGTTTTATCTCCTCCTGCATCTCAGTAAACAAAAATATATAAAATTTCCACCAGGCTAAGAGAACAGTGTGTGTAGTTTTTCTTTTTTATATTTTTCTTTTTTTTTTTTTTAATGCTTTGTCACTGAATCAAAAAAATTGGAAAAATCAGTCAAGGTCAAGCCAAATCAGAATTTGTCAATGAAATTAATACATTTACTTGGGTCAATTAAGTATTTCACATAATCTGAAATTAAACTTGAAATTTTCAAATTATTTAACCCTCTTAAGAATTTCTGTTATCTTTAATTAATTTTAAAAACAAAAAGAGACATTTTAAAATATGCATTTTAACATTGTTTCTTATGAAAGATATCACAACAAGAATTCTGGACATTCATGACTGATAACTTTCTTTTATCTTGTCTTTACTGCAAGCTGCTGTAGAATTTGAACAGATTATTTTTTTTCCTGTTTGCAAACTGAACTTTCCGTATGGGGGAAAAAAATTGCTTAGATCTACAGCTTGATCTACGTATAATTAGATGATTCAAAATTCCTTGTTTGTGAAGGAGAACCTTCTTCAGACAAAGGACATTTTGGATCCAGTCCTGGCACGTGAAAAATTTTTCAAGACTGCTGTTTGGAGAGTGTTTGTCACTGAATACAAGAATTTAGACTCCGCTCAAAAGGCCAAGTGATGATAGGTACAGAAGGCTGAATGCAGCCCTGAATCTGGAGGTGCAATTGTTTCTTGGGTCCAAGTGCTTGCCTTCACTCATCCACTTTGGAAACTGTCAGTCACTTATGAGATAGTAAATATGAAAGAAAAAAATATGAAAACTTTGATCACTCTCAATAAAGGATAAATATCTTTTCTCATCTCTCCTGTTCAGAAATACTAGAGGTATGGGATATCACAGAAACAGTATTTTCTCCAGCTCTTCTGCTTCCTTAGTAAGATGGACATAGAATCAGGACCATTTTACTGTACATAAAATTGGAAACATTTTCCTAAGTTTCACGTGATCTTTTAAAATAAAAAAATAAAAAAAATAAAAAAATCATTGTTCCTGAACTTTCACCTATTCTTGAAATATCTCTAGAAAAAGATAAAAGGTAAAATGTGCCATAATTTATAGTTTCAGAAGTATCTTAGTTTTGCCACACTTGTAAAATGAAGACTTCCTTCTATAAAATGTTCCCTAGAGCACAGTCAATGAAAGTAAATTGTTTACAGAGATGTTTACATGATATGAGGTTATAAACTAGTTTAATTTAATTAATCAGTGGGAGAGGAGAATAATAGCATGTTGTGCATAAATTTCCTACCTCTGACCACCCAGACTCAGCAGTGAACAGTGACTTACTCATACACCCAGCTTGCTCAGTTCTATGTTTGGTGGCTTTTTCCTTTTCAGTCCTACATGTGCAGAGAATATATGTTCCCTAGTAAATGAAGCCTAGAAAATAAGTAATATATTTTCATTTAGAAGGGAAGAAAAGAATCATCTATTGTGGGTATTTATGAATTCCATGTGGTCCCTGCTATTATTTCGTGCAAGACAGAAGACTTAGAAGTAGTTACAGGTTTTGTCAACCTGCCCTTCAGAGGTCCTTGGAGTGAATGACTTGTATTCAGTACAAAAATAAGAAATGAAAACAAGAAGTTGTGATATAATATAGAAGAGTATGAAGCACCCCAGACAAATTGTATTCAGTAGCAGGAGTAGTGCTAAGAAGGAAGGTAAGTGTTAGTGTCATAAAAAAGTACAGTTATGCAGAACTGTTACTAACCCAGCCAAACTATTCCCGTAGAGGCCATTTTCCATCCGTATGCTTATGTTAACAGGTTTATATTGTCTAATATACAAATATAGTAAGAAATGCCAGTGCAGCTTAGAAATGAGCTACATAATAGACAGATCTTTTATAAAATCACAGTAGGGCTTAATGATCTGGAAATGGGTAAAAAGGATTGGATTACACAGAAATGGATTTACCTTAACTGCAATGTTTGAGGTCATATTTGAAAGCTTCCAAAATTCAGATGATTTCTGATCAAGTGTCCTTATTTGTACGTCTACACAATAGATGCCCAAACACAGATGCCCAAAGAAGAGATACCTTAGAATTTATTTGAGAACTTAGCTGACAGTGTTGAGGACAATAATCTAAGTTTCCAGCTCCAGTCTGTCCATCAAAAGAAGTGAAACTCAGTCAGAGCTTACTGAAGAGAACAGCAGGAAATAATTTGGGTGTGAGAATACTAGGGAATAGAGTATTTGGATCTGTAAGTGTTAATTTTTGGATATTATTTGATTGCTGTTACACTGCTACATTTTTGTTAACAATGAGGACAATGTATTTGAAAGAGAAAATACAGCTTTGTAAGGACCTAATGTATGCCTGACAAAACTTATAGTTAGTGCAAATAAATTAATTTTTTTTAAAGTTTTTTTTTAAAAGTATGAAAAAAACCCTGATTTCTGGTAATACTGTTGAGGTAGAAAGGAATAATGTGCTCCATTTAAAAAGTGGAAGCTGGAGTGCTCAGTAGATGTCATGTCAAGTTGGTTTAGATATGTGCATTATGTATGTTATAATGGGCAGAGTAGGTTAGTTTTCCCTTGTTTCAGGGTCCTTGAGCCCCCAGGGAGATCTCCAATGATAGACTGCTACAAAATGGCATCTGACAGAAGACAGAAATGCTCCTTGCCTGTAGAACCTGATGTGCTTCTTCTACCTGAGATATTCAGAAGTGTGTTTTAGGAAAGTATGCAAAAAAAGAAGGGAGAAGCAGAGTAAGAAATCAAGAAGATCATCTTGTCAAAATATTCAAGGAAGACAGTTCACACCACTTTGACTGAAGAGGTCTGTGTCATAAAACCAGCGGCTGTAGATTACTGCTTGTAAAAAAACTTTTTAAAAATCTCTTATGGCCATAGATGCACATTTGAAACCTCTGTGGAGACCAAGCAGTAAACAAGGTGTCCAAATCTGAAGGTGAGATTCAATGGTCTCAGCAGCAATGTCATGAAATGCGTTCAAATATTTATGTTGGGGGTTTTTTTAGAAAATAACTGCACATAGAAATGTGTGTGAACTTTTCTTCAGAATATTTATAAAGACACTACTATAGTTTTTAGAAAATTTATATTTTTGTTTCTGTGAGAAATCTACAAAACTTGGTACTCCTTTTGTCAGAGGAGACAGCAGAGTATTTTGAGCAGGGTTTGTTTGATTTGTCAGTGCAATGAGGAACTCCTAGTGATGTGAAACTACGCAAGCTCAAATTTAATACACTAAGAAAGGTATGATACAAATCCAAAGTTATGTAGGCTAGGACAGATTGTGTTATGACTTTCAGTAACAGTAATTATGGGGCTGCAACCTCTACATGAGGAAATCCTGGAACTACTAAATGCAGGAAACTGAACTGAAAAAGAAAAGTAAGCAGGGAGTTTTAGAAGAAAAATCCTCTAACCTGCTCTATTTCATATTCCTTATCCTTCCACTTCCAGATCGTGGAAGAAGTAGGCTTGATGTGTCTGGTGTCTTAGCCTTAGCTAAGTAGTTTAACAGTAAACAGAATGTTCTATTATGGTGTGTATTCAGCTTTATCCTAGCCTCTTTGTGAGGCTGCTTCTCTCATAATGCAGTGCAACCTCTCTTTCTTCTTAAAGGAAGGTGTATATATAACAAATGTAGGCTCATAAAGAACTTACTCTAAGGGAAAAATGGTGAATTCAGGCTTCTGTGAGGCAGCATACATTAAAAACAAAATCAGCTTTGAGTTGAACTGACTTGAATTGAGAGCTTTATTTTAACGAAGAAAAGAGAAGCAGCTATTTAAAAATACTTCATGTTTACAAATGTGTAAATATACAGTGTTTCATTGTTTTAGTTGTGTTAAAATAAATTGGTACTGGATTAGTAAACAGGAACTTGAACTTGATTACCATATAGAATCTAATCACATCTTTGATATTGATGGGTAATGTAGGAATAGAATTAGAGTTGCTTAGACAGACTCTGTTCACCTATTTTGGAACTTTCACAGTACATCCATTAAATACATACATGGGTTCTTACACTGAAAAGGATTATTTTCGTAGAGGGGCCCTGGACTGTGATTTCACACTTCAAATAGGTAATGTCTTATTTTTTGAGGAGTTAATTTGCAGAAATTGGATGTCGTTTGTGGTGATACTACTGGGATCTTGGTACCTCGGTCTTCTGCTGGTAAAATGTGTGTGTTGGGTGGCAGGAATTTCTCAAGCCAGAGACTATAAAATTCCAGATGTGGTTCCCTAGTTTTTGCTGTGTCTGAGCTTTGTCATTCGTGATGACAGCTAATAATTCAATTCTCGTTATATACCATTTGTTGATTAGCACAGATCTCTTATGTTGATAGAGAGTGAGAATTCCTTGCATAAGTCCACCTGATATAAGATTTTCCCAGGCAATTCCATCAGTAAATATGATCCCATTTTTCATAAAAAGTGAATAGTAACTTTGGACTGTGGTTCGGTTTTTAGCAGCCATGTCGACACACACTTTCCTGCCTCTAGGCCAGCTGTAATAACTGCTAAGAGGAGATTTTGGCTTTTGCTACATTTTAGTGCACATTATCAAAGCCATTATGGGGAGATTGTTTCTTCTTCTGCCATCAAGAATCTAAGCAACAATGTAACCAATGACTAATGCAAGAGAACAATTACTGGTTTCATCAGCTGCCAATTGAAGCCATATGGTCCAGACACTAGAGAGGTGCTAAGTGTTGCACTAGTAATTCAGATACAGATGAAACCTCTTTTATGGTATAACCTTCATGAAAGGAAATTATACTTGTTTTACAATTAATCAACACATTCATTTGTGTGTGGGTGAATGACCTTTCTGGGGTAAAGACTAATATATCAAGTTTCTCGCTCTTGGTAATAAACTAATCCTTAAAACTATACTCTTTTTTATAGTGTGTGTAGTACTTTAAAGTCTGATTACCTTTTAGCATCATAGAACATGAGAGTTTAGTCTTTGCAATTAAGTAAGAAAGAAAAATATGAAAAAATGTGAGTCAGGTTAGACATCTTTCACCTGATGCTTTGGAAGACAAGACACAGTAGTGTTGTTTGAGGGTTTTTGTATTATTTGTTCCTGACAATGAAGTCCTTGATAGTTACTTAGGTTAATAAAGACATATATTGCCTTGATTATTAACTGCAAAACAGTAACTGCTGTGAAAAAAAGGGGGAGGACCAGTAGTTAGAGGCAGAGTTCTCATCGGCACAAACAGTACTAGAGGATAGTTTTTATTTACTCTGGTAATTAAAAATGGTACTTAACAGAAAACCCAACTGTATCCCAACCACTTTTGTATTCTCCAATGAAAGATTTCCAGTGCAGTGCCTCAATGCAGTCTTTTAATGCAATGATAAAGAATTCTGTCTAGATCCATGTTGTTTTATTCTAATAGTGTTTTCTACACACATTTGCACATGTCAAAGGATATACACAGTCATATAGCTGGTGTGTGGGTTAGGGTAAAAAAGGATAAAGATCTCTTGCTTTAGCTGTCAAATCCAAAAGGGAGCCTGAGCCCTCCAGAGGGGGCTCAAAGAAAAGCCTTTCCTCTGCATTTAGTAGAGAAACGGCAACGTTTTTTTCAGATGGCTCTTGCTGGCACTCCCGCCCCCTCCCTCCCCCTTTAAGCTTTCCATGCAGCAGATCATTTTTATTTTGAGTACAGCTACCTTCTCCGTTAAAAATGGAAAAAATAAATCCTCTTTCCATCGTAAGAGTACATCTTAACCTCTCCCTGGGTGGAAAGCTGACCACTAATCCTGTGTTGTTCTGTACTTGTTGATTATTTATCAGTCTTCTCCTTACTTACTGCTCTGAATCTATAGGGCAGCCACATTACTGACGGTTTGGAAGCTTAGTCTGCTGATGAATGTGCCTTTGGGGAAGATAGTGTGAATGCTGAGCCCAGGAAAGGCTCTGAGTGTGTATGTGGGAGTTATGAGAAGGGAAATTAGTGAACAGGAAAACTAAGGATCTTAATGTAACTTTAATGTATTACATAGTTTCTCTCTGTATATGCCTGGCCATCTTTTCTGTATGGTGAATGCATAATTGTGAGTTTGGCATTTGAATAATTTTCCCCTCAAGGAAGCCCTAAAGGTTAAAAGCTTGAGGGGGATGGAAAATGTTTTTATTCTCTCTGATCTATTACTTAATGGTGTTTAAAGTGATACCACTCCACCAGTATTAAATATCATGAGAACAAAATTTAGTATGTTCTTGAACTTGGGATTTTTTTTTTACCATACATTCAGTAGCTGTTAATAAGAAAGGGAAAAAAACAGTTCAGTGCTGTCGACATATACTTTGCTTTAGGGGTAAATTTTTGCACCTTTGCACCAAGGTGTTTGGAAAAATAAATGAATTAAACATACTTAATGTCTTCTTCATTCATCAAAATGATATCTGAAATATGACGTGGCCCGAATTCATCTTTGGTATAAATCTATGGAGTTTAGAAAGGAGAGTGAGTAAAGTAAATGGTAAAATCTGCATACTTTTTCATACTCCAACTTATTTTTAACTCATTTCTCAGTTGAAATTAATAAAACTGGAAACACAAAAAAAAGTCTGGATTGGCTGTAAACTGTTCCAACTATTGTCATAAACACAGCCATAGTAGTTATGCACATTGATCTTCCAGAGAATTTTAGTATTGGAACAGCAAGATCACATCTCAAGCTTGAGTCAGGAGAAATGTCTTTTTAGCATGAAAACTGTTTGGTTTTGCATGAGTATTCTTTCTTTTAGAGCTATGCAACCAGTAATGAAGTGTAATTCCTAGTTTGGAGGCTGGTACAAATAAAATTCCCATTTCATAAACACTTGTGGAAGTGAAAATCCAAAAACTGATTTTTACCAATGCAAACATAAAAACTGCTGAAACCCCTACCTGAGAGAAGAGTTGTTTCTAAAGTTCTTATGTCATCATCCTTGAGAGAAAGACAGAGATTTATTATCCCATACAAACTTTAACTTCTCGCTGTTGACTGACATTTCTTTGAGATTCATCATAGATTTAGGAGCTGAATCAGTCTTTACTGAACACCATATAAGTTCTCTTTTCAAGTTACTATTCAGAATGAAAGCTTTCACTTCTATGCACCTGGCTTCATTAACAACAAGGCAAACCTAATGAGAGGCATTTAGCAGTCATGACTACAAAAGGATTTCCTCTGACTGAAATTTCATTATGGGTGCAACTGTGCAGCTAACTTCAGACATGGAAACAACCCAAATGCTCTGGAAAGACCTGATTACTCTTGGTCTAGTCTGACATATTCTACTCACTCTCTCATTACAGCAGGTTCTCAGGCTGCAGTCCAAACCCATGAAAAGTGAGGTGGTTCTGCACTGCTAAAATAGGGCCATATACTGCCAGGGTCACAGCCTTTTCAGGATTAGTTTGGACTTCATTGCCCATTTAACCTTGAACCTGCAGTAACCCTGGATTTTGCTTGTAACTTGTTGATCTACACTACAAAATAAGAGTGACATCTTGTAACATCTCCTCTGCCTGAGTTAATTACTCTGCCATTAAAAGTTGGAAGTTATTTTATTGTACAACATATGTAATTTTCTTGCTCCTGAAAAATTGCAGTGCTGCTATAGATGAATCTATGAGAATACCAGCAGAGCAAGCCCAAGTTTACAAAAAAAAAGACCTACATGTGATAGCTAGACACAGGATTTACACCAACATATTTGAGATCAATTTAATGTAGAAACATCTTTTTGGTTTTTTCTTCCCCATTTCTTTTCCTTTTTTTCCCTTCTTTTTCTTGAATAGTATGAAAGCACTTGATTTTTGTAAATTTAAATCTCATGGGTTATGAACTGCAGTTGAACTCTCAGTGGGATGATTACTATGGTGATCACACTGGACAGGTACTGATAGAGGAATTGGTGGAAACTCCTGAGGGTATTCAATGGGCTGTCACACACTGCAATTAAAAACTCAGCTTTGGCTTATGCTGGTGGTTTTGTTTTGGCTTATGCTGGTGGTTTTGTTTTGTTTTGATTTTTTTTCCCCATTTATATCTGACTCTCAAGCTTTTATCTTGAGCAACTCTTCCCTACTTCTGACCTGGATGCCTGTGGTAGTCCCTACACCTGATTTTGTTCATATTTCTGCTCTAGTATTGATATTTTTTCCACCTTTCTACTCTGACTCCTGTGCTGTCCTGTACCTGTATTGGTTCCTGCCCTTCCTGCCCTTACTCCTTCCCAGTTCCTGCCTATTTTCTTGTTTGTTTGGTTTGGGGTTTTTTTCTGGTTTTTTGGATCTAATCTTTAGACCACAGAGCTGCCTTGACCCAGGCTTGAACACCAAGGCAATAAACTTTGGGCAGACCAAGTGCATATCCATATCCTTTTGATGACTTGCCAGAACAGGGAGTAGTGGATATGTTAGATGATTCTGTGTGGTCTCTGGTGACCTGTTTTATTTGAACGCAGTCTTACATTTCTCACATCCTAGGGAGCTTAAAAATGTCAGCAGTGCTGGAGGAAACATCATATGTTGTGATCTGAGGCAGCTGTAGCTGTAAATGGAGTCAGCTCTGTTCCTGCATATTAATCTCTTCCTGATATTACTGTCAAATCTGCAGAACAACAACATGCTGGAAGAAGTAAATGGTAGCTCGCAGACAAAAAAATTAAAACTCCTATAATCTAATAGTCCATTCTGTGGAAGTGAATATGGGGTTTGGATACAGTAAAGAATCCTGTAAAAAGGTGGATGATCTGCTCTGATTCCCATTCCTCCAGTGCTTGTGGCACTGCATGAGCGGAAGGGAAAGTGTACTGCTGCAGGTAGGCCTGAAGACAGCAGTATTGCAGGCCTCTTTAGAAGTACTAAATCTTCATAATAGCAAGTGCCTGAAGCTGTGTAGGCTATTAAGATCTCCCAAGCCAGAAATTGTGCTATGTACTGGCCACTTTCCAAAAGCATATGGAAAAAATGGAGGCACAAATCTGTTATCGTAAGAGCTGCAGAGAGCTCTGCTTCCATGTCCACTTCCTCTATTAGTGTGCGAACCCTCTGAGAGCCAAGGCAGGGAACTCAACCTCCAGTGCTCTAGCCTACCTCAGAGGGTTTCCTGGAATTGTTTCAGCATAGGACTCTTTGTCAGAACTCCATTCCACCTTGGTGATAAGTATAAAGGGCCTGAATACAGTGCACCAAGAGAACCAAAAATAAAAACTGAGAGCTATGAGCAGTGCAGAATAAACTGTTAAAAAGAAAAAAAAGTAATATTCTCTCATCCATGTGCACATATAAAGAAAATGGCTAGGCACAGGGAACACAGTGGGGCAAGTATAGTGTGAAATCACTGTTAAACAGCAAACATTTTTATTTCTTCGGAGAGATCAAGCGCTTTCACTTGACATGGATATAACTCGTGCTTATGTGGTAGCAAAACCAGTGCCACAAGTGTTGCTGTGGTGCTGTATCATAGGTAAAGTTGCTGTATTCATAGACTGTATTAAGGGAGGGACAAGAATCAGACAAACATTTGGCAGCTCAGAAAGATTGGGGGAAAAAAAATAATTCCCTAGGTTCTTCCATGTCCTTACAGAGTAGGAGATAGTTTTACTGCATGTCTCAGATGAAAATTCTTAAAACAAATTGTAGGGCAACATGACAGTCACTACTGTAACAGACTTCAGTGCTACAAGTTTGAAAATTGGGTTCAATGGTTCATGATTCTGAATAATTTAATTTATTACAGACAGTGACTATTGGCATTCTGAAGCATAAACTTAGAAATCACTTGAATCAGACATTTAATTCATACATTCCTTAATTCAGTTTTTCAGACAACAGGAACTGGGATTGTTGTCTTTGTTAGAACTGCTGAAGTAAAGTTGGGGAAAACAGATTAATGGAGATAATCCTCAGAACTCTTCCTCTTGCCCCCTTTGTCAAGGGGATTATATGGCTCATAGCTTTAATGAGATAATCGTAATTGTTCAGATTTCTTTGTTGAGGTGATATTCAGCCTAAATGGTCTTTCAATTCCAATTATGGATATTAATATGGCAGTTAAAGGTCAGAAAGTGCTCCAGGCTAGTGCTTTGTCTATCTTACACAATAGCAACCAAAAAATTTCTGTGCCAATTGCAATGAGAGGTGTTGAGGCAACGGCTAAAAGTCACAAGAAATGCTTCTATAGAACAAATTGAGTTAGAAAGGTAAGCAGCTATAAATAAAGCTTAGCAATGTTTGTATCCATTTAGTTTAAGTGATACGACTGCTAAATTAGGACATTTTGAATCATGTTAAGTCCTCTTAAATAAACATTTTTTACTCAGATTTAAAGGGAACAGATTGCTTTGATCTCCTCCTTTGATTTACAACTTCCATGCAACTGGAAGTTACTCCATTCACTTCTCCAACTACTTCTATCACTAATTGCATAAGCGAATCCTTCTGTTGCTGCATGCCCAAAAGGACAGTGGGCTGCTACCTATTTTGGTGGGAAATAGATTGCAGATAGAGGTGTTTCCCTTTATTTTTTTAACGTGCATTCATATTTTAAGTGTACAGTCCTTTCCCATACAACTGCACTTAGGTTGGGTTAGTGATTGGATAGTATCTTCACACACATCTCATTAGCTGAAATCCTATTTGCTTTTTTCAGAGCCAAAAAAAAGGACTGTGTGTGCTTCTGTTGATAGGTGGTCATACTCATGAAGTGTGATGGGATTGATAGGTCTGGTGATAGCTTTACAACATCTGCTTCAACCTGTTTTGGAGTTACTGTTTTGTGAAGTCTCTTGGGGCTACAGTCTGCCACTGTTTTCACACCTGGAAGAAATTTGTTTGCCAGACAAAAGTTTTAGTTTACTGTGGTCTCTTTTTTGCAGTTACACAAGAGAAGTAGTAAGAATATAACCCTCATTGGTCAAGCGCAAAGTATCCCTTACTTGGAGTCTACTGCTCATAGTGCATACAGTTGAAAGGTGTGATCCCTGTCTCTACTTGTTAAACCAATATGCCCTTGTCCTATTTTAACACCTATACCAATTTTAGGAGTTGGAGGACAGTGCTATCAGCTCTGAGAGTATTGTGATATGAGGCCCAGGGGCAGCAGTGCCATCATCCATGGATATCATACAGTTGAAATAGAAGTGACAGGATCTCCACGTCTGAGTTAGCAAAATGCTGATTAAACAATTCCAACTCCCTTATCCCTCTTGCAACTTCCCATTTCACAGCCAGTTAACTCCAGCAGCTCTTTGGCTGTGGAGAGGATCTGTTCTCAAGTGCAAAGGACAATTTTTTTAATATCCAGCCTTTTATGCAACTTGTGGCTTTCAGGAGGCAATGTAGTACTTCTGCAGCAAGTGACACTAGAAACAAAGTCTTCCTGATGTGAGGCAGTTAAGCATAGTTTGAAAGGCTTCATAAACTTTAGGTGCTGATTTAGTAACTTGAGTTTGTACTCAAACTGCCCAATAGGGGAGGAGGAGGCAGGAACACCCCCAAAATGCCCTCAAGATTAATTTTACCTCTCTATAAAATCTGTGTTTTCTCAACCAGTGCAATTTTACAAAGTAGGAACAATTTTGTCTGGAGTAAAGATATTGACAGAGATTAGATCTATGCCTTCTACACTGTCTTAAATTATAACACATTAGTCATTATCTGTCTCAGTTTCAGTACTTTCATTCTCAGGAGTTCTTCCGAATCACCTAAAGGTGAAGAGGTAAAAAAGAACTGCACTTCAAAATCATATATATTTTCTAAATTTAAATCACTGTTTCATCCTTTTTCCTATGAGGATGATCTTAAAGCTGTCTTCTAATCACTGATTCTTCTAATTTGAAATATGCTTTTGTATACATGGAACTAATTTCACTCAGCCATTTGCAGCATCATGAGGACATCCAGGAAAGATTTTTCCTTTGGTTTTCCCCTCTCATAGATACAAATGTAGGTCTTTAGAAAACTCTAACAAAGGCACCTTTTATTTTATGACTCAGTA
Organism: Pipra filicauda; assembly: GCF_003945595.2. NCBI lineage: Eukaryota > Metazoa > Chordata > Aves > Passeriformes > Pipridae > Pipra > Pipra filicauda. The sequence continues at coordinate 1,396,623 of NW_024103851.1, read as the reverse complement.
GTACAAAAGATGTAGTAGTGCTGTCTGAAGGTTTAACTTTTATGAAAACTGATACATTAATTTAAGACTGCTTAATGCTGGTAGTTAAAAACCTGGGGGAAGAAGGGAACTGCATGTTGACAGTTTTGTATTTTGTGGAGGTTTAAGTGTGTGCTCCCTTTAGAATGGAAATTTTAAAAAATATTATTTTCTCATTAAATTTGCATTTTTAATACAATCCTGAAAATTATCAGCCAATGCTTTCAGATTTGGTTGCAATGTAAGCTATGTTCTATCATGATTGTTAGAATACCTTGATTATAATTCTATATCTAATAGGCTTCTTAAAGAGCTGCTGCTTTTCCATTTCTACTGTCCTGCTGATTGTTTATTAGAGGATTCTGGATTATAAACCAGAGATACGCAACAAGAAGTTCAACTTTTCAGATTCAGATTTGAGGTTGTATCTAGGTGGTTTTCACTTTTATGTTTGATGTGCTAATGCCCCATTTTTCATCTCCTCTTTTCTAAAAAAACAAACAAAAAAACCCAAAGAAATTGTCTCTTTTAGGAAGCATGACTTATTTTTATGGAGCGTTTCTGTTTGTGGACACTGATATTGTAAGGGACCAGTTATGTCAGCTGAATGCTCACAAGGCCATGAGGCCTGCTGGGTTTCATGCCATAGTGCTGAAGGAGCCTGAAGATGTTATTCAGGATGCCTCTCTATTATCTACCAAAGATCTTGGGAGCTTGGAGAAGTCCCTGCCCACTGGAACCTAGCCAATGCTATTCCAATTTGTAAGGACTTGAGAGAAGCTCCAAGGAACTACAGACCCATTAGTCTAACCTCGGTACCTGGAAAAAATATGGAAGAGATAATGTTGTGTGCTATTTAAAGGCATTTAAAGGATAATGCAGTCATCAGACTGAGTCAACATGTGTTCACAAATGGAAAATCCTGTGGATGAAAGCCTTCTGGATGAAAGGAAGGTGGTGAATGTAGTTTTTCCTGTGTTTTAGTACAACTTTTGATACTGTCCTTCCCAGCGTCCTTCTGGACAAGCTGCCCAACTGTGAGATGAGCAGGTACCTGGTATACTAGGTGAAGAATGATGAATGGTCTGAAGGGCAGGACTCAAAGCGTGTTAGTAAATGGGGCTACATATTGCTGGTGACCAGTGCTGTTCTTCAGGGCTCAATTCTAGGGCCAGTTTTGTTCAATATTTTTATCAGTTATCTGATGCAGGAGTTGAATGCAGAGTTAGTAAATTTGTTGATGATACTAAACTGGGAGGTGCTGCTGACTCTGTTGAAGACCAAGAGGCCTTGTAGAGGGAACTGAATAGATTGGACAGTTGGACAATCAGTGATGGAATGAAACATAATAAGAACAAATACTGGATTCTACACCTGGAGTGAAATAATGCTGGACATGAGTCTAAGCTAGAGAGGAGTGGCTGGAGAGCAGCCCAGCAGAAAGCGGTCTGGACACGTGTCACGTGTGAGAGGAATGCACCTCATGCAAAAGGAGAGAAGTGGTAATATGTTTTATTGAGGTAAATTAATAATTTTCCAGAGTTCAAAGAATTGGATGGAATTTAACAAAGTTTAACGAGACTGTACCAAGGTTCAATAAGATTGATGGTAAGGCTCATCTTATAAATTACTGCATGGAAGAAAAATTCCACAGGAAAATTGAGTTAGAATTGAGTTAAAAAGATTCACATAGAGACTATAGATTCAAAAGGATAAGGAGGACCCCCCCATTAAGTCACGAGGCTCAGAGTGGACCCCCTTGCTTTCTAAATTCCTGATGGATCTTAGGTGCTAGGTCCAATCTTACTCTCAGACTTGGACAACAGTTTATGTCTAATGGAATTATCTATACAAAGGGTGTAATAATTAATATTGAGTAGCTACCTGGATTAGTATTAATTCAACATGCTGTCAGTCACTTATAGAGGATCTGTTGTAAATAAGGGATCTGTCCGCCTCGGCAAGGAAGCATCTCTTAGTCCTAGATAAGAAATCTCAACCCTCGAGAGGTGTTCTGACTCAAGGGGAGAGTTACCTGGTGTGCAATCTGGCTGCAGTTCAGGGAAGGCTAAAATGGGGTTCATTCTGATGGTAATATTTATAGACTGAAGTAGCTGACTGCCAGTCAATTATTATTGACAAGATAGATGTCTTCATTTTAGCTCTGGTATCTTGTTCTGTATGTTGGTTATCTTTTATTTCTGGACTTCAAAACCTCCTTTCAAAATATTTTTTTTGAGATATCTCCACTCCCTTGTACATGAATCAGGACCTTTCCAGCTCGCAGGTTCACCGCAGGATATGAGCATTGGTTCTCCTTTAGCATTTTGCTTTTTTGGCTTGTCGGAGACTGGGATGTGTTCCAGAGAGCATGGAAGTTCATGAAAGGGCTGGAAAATTAAGGCTGTCAGAAAGGAAAAATTGAGGTAATCTGTCATAAGTGGAAAAGTGCAGCATTGTATTTAATCTTGGGACATCGTTCATTGTACAACTTGCAAGTGGTATGTGAGCTGGCTGGAGAACTACTAGAGTGGAGAATCCCATTCATCTGACATGAGATCAAAAGAAATTATATCTTATACATATTTGAAAATGAAGAAACATACATGAAGAGACTTGTTAGTAAAGGCTGTTAGTAAAGTACTGTTTCTCAACTGTACTTGGCTAAAGTATAGACCAAAACTTACACCTGATGCACAGATGGAGTTCACTCTGCTTTTTAATATTCTTGTATTTTATAGTTGGAAATATTGTCTCTCACATTGGAAGACTTAGTAGGTTTGGTGCTTGTGTATGTATAATAGAAGATTCTTCACAGATCTCGGTCCTGGTCTTATATTTCAATGTCAGTATTTTAGAGACTAGGATTTAAGTGCAATCCTTTTGATTGCAAAGCATCTCTCTCTGTTGGCAGAGTCAGTCATGGTACAAATACCTCCTGTGCATTTAGAGAGTAATATTTCTAAATCTCTACTAATTCCATCTATTCCATCTACTAATGGAATATTTCTTTATCACTTTGTACATTTAGCCATTAAATGGAGCAATAAAATTACAGGCTTATTCTTGGAACCTATTAAGCCATTGTACTATTTGTGTAAGCAGAGATGGGTGAGTACTGAGATAACATTTCTTAGTACACCAAAAGTATTTATGCTATCTGTTCTTATTCTACTGAGCTCATGTGGTATCTGTTTGAACAACACATTCGGTGTGAATATATATTTATTTGAGGTGCCATTGATGGTGGTAAAAGTCTTCCCAAAGAAGTAATGTGTACATTTGAGCACCTGTGAAGCGTTGACTTGTGGGTTAACCTCTGCAAGGGTGCGGGTTTCCTTTGACCTCTGTACACACTATGCAACAAAATACAATAAGATCCTTTAAATAATGGATATATAATGTCCTCTTACCCAGAAGTTCAGACTTTCATTGGATATTTTTCTCCATTTCACCTAGAATTGACTTTATTATATGAAGATTCCATAGACTTGCAATAGCAACTGTATTGTTTTGATTTTGTTCCAATACAGATGCCATCATTAGAAAAAGTATTTGAATGTGACAGTAAAAACTGAAAATATAAAAGTACAATTTGCATTTGGAAATAGCATATTGACTTAGTTATTGTAGAATCAGGCAAATCTTTATAATTTAAGTCCACAGTAAAAAAAAAAAGGTAGCATCACAGTGCAACTACTATGAAAAGAAAAATTACTATGCAAAAATTGCCTTGTAATCCTGGAAAGTAAGTAAAGTTTGCCTTCACCATTTGTTGAGATTCCATTTTGAAAGATGGGATGCTTTATGTTGCAATTTTTCTCTTGTAATTCCCACTTAGAATAAAATATAAACCATGTCAGTCTTTAAAAGCAAAACCAAAAAAATCTCTTTTAAGTCTAATGATTATATTCTTTATTAAATTACTTTTTGTCAGTGATGCTGTCCATTTACATATAGAAGACACAAAATTATATGAACTAATTGATTGTTCCCAAAATGAAAATGTCCTTGATTTGAAAGTCATGTGTGGCAGTTGTTCTGGTTTTAAAGCTGCCTTGGCATATAAGAAAGAAGGAACAATCAATCAAACAAGCTGAGTGCAACAGCTCCTTGTTAAATGGGACATTTTTCTCTGTGACATCCAAAGTTTGGTGTGCTCCAGAGTAGAAGTATATGATAATAGTACATAACATGATGTTAAACCTAAGAGTTTTAATACTTTTAAATTGTGACAGCAAGGAGAGTTATTCAGGTCTTTATGTGTGTGTGTCCCCCATCCCCTCTCCCTTGTGATTGTCCTCTGATGGGCAATATGACTTCTCTTAAGATAAGAACTACAAGTGGGAGCTCTCCTAAGATAAGATGACCAGGTGGAAAGCTCTCTGGATGATCACATGATTGATTCATTCCAGAGATGGGAGAGCTGTGATGATTGCAATTGACTTTGGCACACATTGGCCTGCAAAAGGGCATAAAATGCTGCTAGAGACTGGGCCAACTGGGCCAACTACTCTCCCAAGGTTGTAGGCAGCTTTTGGATGGATCTTCTCCCTTTTCCCCCCTCCCCTTCCCCCCAGCAGCGATGCCTGCAGGGTACCTCCAGCCCAAAGACAGGGAACACTCACTTTCACACAGGGGAGTAAAAGCCTAAGATTGGTCATATACAGAGATAAACTCCTAAAGTATCTCTCTAGGTACTCTGTTGCTTTGAAACTGTGCATTCTGCAAGGCCAAAGACTATAAACCTGTATGTTTCTAGCTGAACCTGATTATACTCTAATCCTTTAAACATGCTATGTTATATACTGCATTGGCAATATTTAGATACTGTATTAGCAATAAACCTAACCATAAACATCCACATAATCAGGGTCATATTTTTCACGCCTGACTGACAGTCTTCTCTCTACTTCTCTGCTACATAAGTCACAGAAATTTACTTACTGTCTCAAAGTATGCTCCCTATTTGTGGTTCTGTTTGTTTGACATTAGAGCATAATCAGAGGATAGTGACCTGTGTCTGTAAGGTATATTTCTTTTGGTCAACCTCTCTTGTTTTCAGCATCCTAAACCCCTGACACAACTTGCACAGAGACTAACGGAAGGCAAGTCATGCACAATCTTATTGCTTTTCACAGAAGTGTACCATGTAAACATGGGATTTAATTTTGTGCTTTTCCAGAGTCAACTTCAGAACTCACTTCTTGACAGACCTGCTTCACAGGGCAAATGCTGATGGACAGTATCATAGAAATGGCAAGAAAGTGATTTAGTTTCCAGGGCAATCTAAGTGAATCGGTTGGGGAGAAACTTAAAAATAAAAGTGAAATTCTGTGTACTAGTACATCAGGTTTTAAAGTTATATGTAACTTGGGAACGTGTGAGTTGTGATAATTTCCTATACAAAACCAGAAGACATGCCTTTGAAGACCGACAAACTTGCACATATGCTGTCTGTACATACAGGTTTCCAGCAACAGCTCAAGAAAAAATAGATAGGAGTTGATCTTTAGTCGGGATTCATATAGATTAATTTTTTTTTCTGCAGTGAGAACTGTCTGTTATTCCAAGTACTTGAGATATTTCAGTGCTATAAAATAAAACTGTTAAGATTTTAAGTTGTTTTTCAATGAGTTTTTTGGTAGTTTAAGTTCAATAAGTCGTTCAGTTCCCCTTTGGGAAATACAAGGATTCTTTTCAACCTGGAAAATACATCTGAAAAAAAAAAATCTGTCTTTTAGAAATTATATTCCTACACACAACCAGGTATTGTTCTGAAGTTCTTTATGTACAAATGTATATAAAGGTATCTGCCAAAAAAGGTCCTTAAATGTGGGTTAAGCTATTTATGTGGAGATTTCATATAGATGACCCAACATAATAAATAGTGTCAAAGAGAGGCTACATGATCTAATGAAAAAACAGTGGATAGCAATCAGGAAAGATGGGTTCTAGCTTTGTCTCTTGCACTGACTCGTCCTTGAGGAACTGAATTTTATTAATCTTCTGTCTTTCTTCTCCATTCTGTCTGTCCAGTCGATTTGTTCCCTTTCACTAGGTATTATGTACTTGAAAAGCATTCAGCCCAATGGGTCTCCAATCTTGGCTGGATCTTGCTGCTATAGTGCCAATAATTGTCACTGATATAGTGGAGAATGGGGAATTTTCACAGAAGTGAGTACTTTGTAGCTATAGTTCTGTGGATGCAGTAGGCAGCCTTTGAAATGAATAGTTCTTTATTCCCTTACAGTACCTTGTAAATCACAGTACACTTCCAGTCCCCTGATTACTCCACCCTCTGAAGCACTGTACTCAGCATGTTAATTGAAAAAAAGCAAAGCAAAACTGTGTGATAGAGGACTACACATCAGTCAACTTCCTTATTTTTGCTCATGTGATAACCAAGCTCTGGATTAACCACAACTCTTTACAGTCAAATGACCTTTCCATAGGTTCCATGAATCTCAATGGGCTTTTTCAAGATCAAATTAAGATGAGTTTTACATAGCATAAAGCAAATTACACTTATTAACTTTTTGTCTTTGTAACTACTTTCATGATTAACTTCGACTCAATTTTATATAGAGAGGAGTAAAATCTCTAAAAATCTAAGCAATTCTGTAGCTTAACTTGAAAATATTTCTGGGTTTTGGAGATTTTTATTTTTTTGTGTGTGGGGGATGTTCATTCAGCCAATGAAGTGTTATTATTTTGGACAGGTTTAGTTATAACTTGTGCTTGATAGGATATAAAGGATCTGCCATATTGCTTTTTCTGTCCAGGGTTTTCCCTCTGCCTCCAAACAAAAAAATACTTTTTCACTAGTAAAGGGTTATAAATACAGTGACAGCACACAGCAGGAACTGAGGAACTGAAGTGGTTTGCTTGAGGAAAAATAGGCAGGAAATAAACAGACTCAAGGATGAGGTAAATTAATTCTCCCAATGTTCGAATAATTACAGAAATTTCACTCTGACATAATGTTCACAACTTTAATATAACATCATCACCTCACCATTTTGTCTAGGTTTCCCACATTCAAGAAGACAAAAAGCTGGTTTAATTAAGTAGAATAAAAAGATAGTACATGTACCTACTTTAGTTACAGAAGCTTAAGCAGTCCTGACTGTGCTGTCAAAATTGAGTGACTCCCTTCCTCTACCCTCACTGCTCTATTACAAAAATCTTCTTGTCTAAGAATAGAGCTCAGAAGAAAATGAAAGTGCTCAGAACTCAAAAGGGAAAGATAGAGCAAAAGAATACGCAGCTGTAAATAAAACATACCCAGTAATGAAAATGCATGTGCCATATGTGGCACTGAATAGAATGCCCCGCTGCAAGTCTTTGCTATGTGTAAAAATCTTTCCTTTTTTTCCTCCAACCCCTTCACTATTTCTGCTAGAGGCAAAAGTCTCAGTGGCACATGTTCAGCAGGAGCAGCCTCAGGTGTCCATTTTTAAGTACAAATGAATTGTTTGGGCTTGGAGTCTTAAGCTTAAACTTTTGTCTTTAGAAAGTACAGAAAGTTTTGGATTTTTTTGCTATGTTTGTTTTTGACACTGAACTGAAGAATAAATGCTAGTCTTTCTGGGACACCTTATTTAATGAGCAATTAGAACTGACAAAGTGTAGTATTTGTTTTACATGATGATTTTATTTGACTATGTGCATCTTACTGACCTACAGTATCTGAGCAGTCGTAAGTTCACAGTCTTAATTTATGTTCACAGCAACCTGTTTTGGAGAAGAGGAAGTAAATAGCTAATACTATTCCTGTTTCATAAAGAGGCACTTAGACAGAGGGATTAAAGTTTTAAGGAGGTGTTAAGGCTCCAAGCCAGAGAAAAATGATGGAATTTTCAAAGCTTCTCACAGATATCTACAGACTTCTTAAAATCCAATCCTAAATATTTTTGCCTGAGATTTTGGGGCAAAATAGCAAACTTAATCAGATTCATCTTCAAGTATATAAGAAAATTGAAATTATAAAACTTCTTGTTATACTAGGTAACAGATATTGGATTAAAAATTTGTTAGGCTACTGACCTGGTCAAAAAAGCACTTTTAATGAAAGAGCATGTGTGAAAATATTAGAGGAATATTTTTGAAGATGTTCAGAAGTTCTTAACCTAGGAGAAAATAAGCAGTGCTGGTATATTTTCTGGTCTCTTCAGGGAGAAATAACTAAATGCATCTACCTTATGCATAGACTAAAAAAAAAAAAAAAAGTGAATAAATATGAAAAAAGATATCTTTCTTTACCTACAAGGGGAAAAATTCTGGGAAAGAGAGTTGTTGTTAACTTTACTGTTTATTTTGTTTTCCTTGACAGATTAAGTGTGTTCTGCCATTGCTTTGCTTTGCTTCAGCATTAGTCCCTTTGGAAAATGTTGCTGTGTCTACTTAGAGCAACAGTTTTAGTTGGTAAACATAAAATAATGAAGTATATTTAGGTGTGATCATTTTGAATGGCAGTTCCTATACAGTTTTGAAATCACTGAAAGGAACTCAGTGAATGTTCTTTGTGCTACAGAGACTTCTTTTTTTTCAGCAGGAGGGTATAATTTACGGAGTGAATATCACCCTGGGTTAAAACTGTTACTTTTTGGTGCACTCTTTAGAGTATTTGACAAAAGCTTGGTGGTATACACTTGAAATTCTGATTGTATATAAAAACTTGACTTAAGGAAGCAAAAGAAAGCAGAATCTTTCTGGTCTGTGACATGACATGAGCAAGAGGATAAAACTCCATGCAAAATTAAAAGGCTACTAGCACCAGACTGGTGGGACAGCAATACCTATTACTGATTGTTGTTATAAAGATGAATTCTCTGTAGAATTTTCTTAAGGAACCCAAATGGTTACTCCTAGAGTGTCAGAAAATAAATACATGATAAGCATGATCAATGCACACTTTAGTTAATATGTTGTCATAGAATCATCACAGAATGATTTGGGTTGGAAGGCACCTAGTTCCAAACCCCCTGACATGGGCAGGGACATCTTTCACTAGACAGCTTACTTCATCCAGCTGGCCTTACGAGTGTTTGCTGCATAAGTAGGAACATTACTTGTCATTGAGTTCATGATTGGCTGGGCAAAGAAAACAATGGAACATATTGGAAAGTTTTTCTTGAACCAGTGTGAACTGGCTGCTGGTATTTGGCTTAGCCTCACATTAAATGATGGTGGTCAGCAGGAACTCATTCACTGAACAAAAGGGCTCTGCCTGCTTTACTGTTAAATTAATTTCTGACTAACCTATGCATCAATTTTCAGTAAGAATGAAATCACCCAATATTTATTAAAAGTGCACAGTAATCTGGCAGATTTTGTGTGTTTCAAATGGGTTTTTTTGTAATGTCGAGTTATTATCTGGTAAGTTACAAAGATGGTGGGAAGGGAGAACTTTACTGAAATTTACTTTTTTAAAATCTATTCTTGGTGCCAATTTCTTAGGTGCTAATTTCCCAGGTGCATCAGTCAACATTAGATAAGGGTAATTGCTGTCAATATTGGATTTTCTCTACCATGGAAGAGATCCGGACTTTTTTCCTGGAAAGGCAGCTCCTTGCCTGCTCATAAAGTTAAGTCAGCAAACAGAAGTGTTCTCTCCAGCTCTTCTTGCTTCAACTTTTAAAGCATAAAAACCTTGATTTTCCTGCCATTTTTATCTTGTTTCTCCTTTTTACTCATTAGCAGGTGATTTTGTCTTGGTAACAATACAAAATTGATGAAGTATGGCACACCTTTACTGGCTAGAATGGCAATTATAGAGCAAAAAAGTCCAAATGTCTATTAAGTATAAGACTGCCCTGCTAATGACTACAATTTCTTAGTGTAATTCTTCTTCCAAAAGGCTTGGAAAAAAAGACAAATTAAATGCTGGCTGTCAAACATTATTTTATGATCCTCTACTTCAGGTCATATTACTTCTATGAATCTTCCACAACAGTTAGAGGCAAGTGTTTGCCACCCAAAAGGTGAACTACTGATCAACCCACTGCGGTGTTATTATTGCCACTTCAGAGTCTCAGTTCTGCTGCTGCTCTATCCATTCATCACCAGCAATATTATGTGGATTAGACTGTGGGTCCAGGTGGCTAGTCATTATTTTTCTGCACTCAGCCAACAAGGACTGCAGTATGTTGTGTTTTCCATAAGAACAGCTTTTTATGGGGTAAATGGCAAGTTCTACCACATTACCCAAGCAACTCTGCGCAACTCCGTATATTTTTCAATTGAGGTTCTTAAGCAGTGCTAAAATTCAGTCTTTATGCATGTAAAGCTCTCCATTTGGTTAGTGAGATACCTAATTGAATCTGGAAGTTTTGGTTGCAATTTTAAAATAAAGATTCTACAGAAATCCTGCTAGGGTATGCAGTGCTTTGCTGATCATAGTGCTTGTTTATGTGCAGAATAAAGAAATGACCCCTTTGTCTGTAATAAAAGTATCCTGATTCAACGAGTTCTGAATAGGTGACACATAATAATAAATCTTATATAGCGGAAGAGTAGATTTTTATGGAAGATAAACACTGAAACAGAGGGCAGGAGTATAACACAATTTATATAAAGTTGCACCTCTTTCAGGGCTTGATTATGCTCCTCTCTATTTGTTTAGCTCCCCTAAAATATGACACCTATTAATCACAAATATGGGCTCCAAGCCAAAAATCCCCTATAAAACTTGCTTTCTTCCATAACTGCAAACTTGAAGGCAGTACGCAGTGATAATATTTCTCTGTGTCAATACAACAAACACAACCAAACAGTGAGATGAATCATGCAAGGTACTAGTCTTCTCACCTTAAACTTGCACAGTACAGTGGTGCTTTACGCAAATCCCTTGACTGAAGTACTTGCCTGCTTACAGTTATGCCTTGCTTGCAGATTTTGCTGGGCTGGAACATTCAGTGTGATCTTTAGAATGCACGATCCAGAAACAGTGAATCAGTTATTAAAATGCCAGAAGTTTCAAAAAAATATATGTGTCATTGTTCCTAGAGTGTGTGTTTTTGCGAATCTCATACCAAATAAGGAGAGAGACAGGAAAGTAAAGGAAATAATGCATGGTCATGAGTATCTTTTCTCTTAAAGTTCATTTCATACAAAAACATAAGACTGCTAAAACAAAAGGGTTTTTTTTACAGTTCATACAATTTTGTAAAATTATGGTCAATTTCAAGTAAGAAATACTACTATAAATGGAATCTGTGGAAGAAGGCAAGAGGTTTTTGGGGGTTTTTTAGTCCAAAATAATTCTTCCCTTAAACAGTTTTTTGAAAACCATTCCCTTTCCCCTGAAATGATTACGGGTTTAAAATCTATTATTATAAAATCTGTATATTTCTGTTGTACATCTGGATGTGACAGATGGAATCTCTTTTACTATGTTTTGCTAAATAAATCAAGAATTGCACATTCTGAAACAAAGGTGGTATAGCTAGACAGTCTTTGCTACTGAAGAAAAGAGAATCCTAGAGTTCTTGCTATGTTTGAGACTGCATACTCAGACTTACTGGTACACATAGAACAGACACTTTCTAGAGTAGATTAGTTTATTCACACCACAGTGAATTTTTGCAGCTGTCTCTAAATCTGAATTTTGAGACCGTGTGTGAGGGGGGGTAGGGGTGAGGCAGGGAGGGACATTTCCATTTCAAAGTGTCCTGAATTGTGTTGCAACTTACCACAGTGATATTTTTTTTACCATGAAATTGCAAGTATGCATTGTATGAGGTCTGTAAAGCCTTTTGAGGTACTGTTAGAGGACAGTGAAGTGCCAAAACTGATGTACGGCTGTCCATATTACCTTTTGGTAATAATTTCAGGAGTTCCCAAGTTGTGCCTGTAGAGTACATGTTCTGGAGAGAGCTAGTTGAGATAGTTGAAAACACAACAGTCAAGTAACTTAGTTAATCAGGAAGACAATAACTGAGTTAATTTAATTTTTTTTTTAAGCAGATCTGATGTACCCTGTGAGACACTGAGTGCAGACAGCTCATGGTAAGAGCAGAGATTATGAGATATAAGAACTAAAATCTGAGTCAAATTTCACAGGAAATGGAAAGATGATATTGTTCCTAAGGTCTCAGAGAGGATTTTGTAGAGTTTGTTGCATTCAGGAAGCCACTAAAATGTTGGTGATTGAGAAAAAGTGTAAGGAAAGCAGGAAATACTGGGCTAATGCAGTAGGCAGGAAGGAGATGATGACACACTCCATTTTCTCTCACTTAAACTGTGGGGGTTTTTTAATTACAAATTAAAAAAAAATAATTTCTATTTATGGAATAACAAAACCTAATTTGCAAGATGTAAAGCTGTGATAGTTGACCCCAGCCAGCAGATAAAGCACCCACATAGTCACTCGTTTACTGCCTCCCACCACACCCTGAAGGGGTGGGGAAGAGAATAAAAAAAGCAAAAGTGAGAAAACTTCTTGGTCAAGCTAAAGACAGTTCAATAAGTGTCGGAAAGGAAAAAAACCCCAAAGTGATGCAAAGGCAGTCATTCACCACATCACACAAGCAGACAGATGCCCCACCATTCACCAAACAGCCACCTTGAAAGGCAACCTACACACCCCCCATTTTGATTATTGCTGAGGATGTTATCTGGAATAGAATATTTCTCTGGTCAGTTTGGGTCAACTGTCCCAGTTGTTTCCCCTCCCCATTTCTTTCCCATCTTCAGCCTAGTCTGTGCAAGGGGGACAGAGTGAGAAACAGAATGCCTTGATACTGTTCAAGCATGACTAAGTATGTGTAATCACTGATTTAGTCACAGGTTCAGAACACAGCACAGTACAAGCTGCTGTGAAGAAAGTTAACTCCATACCAGACAGACTCAATATGAAAGCAATGTTGCTAAAGTCTGGCTTTGACAAGCTCCTTCAGACACACCAGTGATGATTAGTAGTAGCAATGTTCAGTGTAAAATGATGAGTCTGAAGCCTCAATACATATTTTCAATATTAAAATGTGCTGCTAGGTCTATGCCAGAACATGATCTGATTGAAGTGGCAGACTCCTTTTTGCCTCAATGGGAGCATGTTCAGATACTCTGTAGGCAATAATGAGAATGATGAAAAAGATCAACAATTCGTTGTAACTGCATATAACTGTGAGGAACAAATAAATCAAACAGGCACTTAAACAATTTGTGGTTTGTTTGGGTTTTTTTTCCCCAAAAAAAGCAATTGGGAAACTGACAGTTATGAATCTTTCTTTTCATTCCAATTAATAGTCTTGCCTGTAGCTTTATGGAGAAAATTTACAAAACACGAAAACTATGAAAAAAAACATATAAAATATCAGGTTATTCTGTCATAAGTTATCAGGTTATTCTCATTGAGGGTACAATAATGTATAAACAAAAATCTGGTGGAAGGATCATATTCTGTTTGTACTTTCATATTATGGGTACAGAGTAAAATGGCTTCAGAATAGAAATTATGGCGTGTGAGGTTTTTCAAAGCTGATCGTGACTTCTAGATACACAGTGTCACTCAGAACTAAGGAGAATAACATACCTAAGATGCTTATTTAGCTTTGAAAACTTAAACATTCATGCTTAAATTGACACAAGAGTAAAAACAACAGCAAGGGCTGTGACAACAGTTGTTTCCTCCTTTTGTATCCTCTGTTTTGTCTCTCGAAATTAAGTAGCACATGTCCCTACTCTTCTACTGTTTGTAGAATATTTTACATGTTTGTTTTCAAATTAAAAAAAAAAGTCTGAAAATTGCTGAAGTTACTGAGTGCCAGACTCGAGCGGTTGTTTAGACTGTCCTCTCCTCAGCACTGCAATGTCAATCATTTAAACTTCAGAAGTGAAGTCTAACTTGGGTAAAATTCTTTGAGAGGATCCAAGGCGTCTTATGCTACCTTGGAAAAGCTGACTGAAAGTGTAATTTGGAGTATTCATTGTGAAGATGGAAAGTATGTTCTCTTTCTCCCCAGCACTTTTTCTCAACATACCTACTAGGTACTACTGAGAGTATTTGTTTACTTGAGCAGGTTACATGAAGGGGAACATATTTCTTTTGCTGATTGCTCTTATTTCTCCTGCAGTAGGATTGTTCAAAGTAGTTATCAACTCCAATGTTTTTCTGTGTCCTCCTACAAGCAAGTCCACATACTTACTCTGCTTGAAATTTAGACTGAATGTTTTTCTTCACCTCAGTTCACTACATTATGAGACTTTGATGCTGCACCTTAATGAGAAAATAAATAGAAACCTAGTTTTCACTGCTTTAGAATTAGCAGATGGAAAATTTATCTACTGTGTGTTCTACTTTAGTAGTAACTTGATAAATAAGTTTTGTTTATCCTCTGTTGTAGAAAGTATTAAAACCTGCTGATGCAATACATTAGAGACATCATAATACAGTCCTTCCTTTGGGGAAATTTGTCTGGGATTCATGATATTTCTAGGAAGCTAAATGGGTGGTTATTTTACAGCACAAAAAAAAATGAGATCTCAGGCTCCTTTGAAGCCAGTATATTGTCAAGAAATTTGTAGTGATTTGGATATGTTTTGTGTGTTATGATTTAGCTGCTGAATGTACTTATTATGTCTTTTTGTAAAAAATATCAAGTAAAGAATTTTGTGCTTTTAGATTAGGGATGTTATTTTATGTTAGCTGTGATTTTATCCTTACAACAGCTAGTGTGAAGAAGCACTTTCAGAAGCAGAAAGCTCTATACCAGAAATCATAAGTAAAACCAAAACTACTTTGTTAAGTGTGCAGAACTTAGTCAAATTTAGACCATGTGTTTGCTGAGTTGCAGGGATTTCTCACACAGTTAAATAGATGTAATTGTATGACAGGAGGCAATGGAGGGGTTTGCATGTGGGCGAACAGGCAGTCTGTATCTCCTGTGATCTTGAAGTGTGGGTGGTTTGAGGAGGAGGGATTTGTCTCTCACGATCCATCCTTTAGTGAATGGAGGAGGGTTCTATGTAAAATGCCATCA
This sequence comes from Pipra filicauda, assembly GCF_003945595.2. Lineage (NCBI taxonomy): Eukaryota > Metazoa > Chordata > Aves > Passeriformes > Pipridae > Pipra > Pipra filicauda. The sequence goes on along the minus strand of NW_024103851.1, from coordinate 1,381,621 downwards.
TGGCTATGCCAGCAACACTGCATGTAGTAACACTTATTGCAGCCCTAAAGCTCAGTCATGTCTGAATTTTGGCAGTGCTGATTTGCTGGGATCTGGCTGTCCAAGACATTGCTCTAACATCTAGCTAGGTTATTGAGGCATCTCCCATACCTCATCTATTTTTTCAAAGTCTTTGAAGCCTTGGTCATATTATTTTTTAAATTTTCACTGCTGTCATAACAGAAAAAATTAATCAAAATTCATGACACCAAGGTTCTGAAAAAAAAAGACAATAGCTTCAAAGAAGTGGAGCATGTGTATAGCTTTTGGCAGCACTCCCAGCACTAACTTTTAATATGTAGCATAGCATTAGGTTTTGCTCAGTTCCAGTTTAACACCTCAGTGTACAGCGACGGAAGGTACCTGTGTTTATGATTCAAACTTTAGTATTCATTCTTTTCAAAGAGCTGAACCTTCTAAAATTCACAGCCTTTTTAAAATGTGTGTTGAATGGGAGGAGAGGAGAAGCAAGTTCAAGTAACTTAGTTAATCAAGAAGACAATAACTGAGTTAATTTAATTTGTTTTTTTTAAGCAGATCTGATGTACCCTGATGTACCCCTTTTTGTAGAAAGGGACAACTTTTTGTAGAAAGTAATGTAAATATATTGTGATTTATTTTACTTATGCCTTCATATCACACTTTTGTATTGCAGATAATTAATTTGTCTCTATGATCTGTATAATATTAATATAGGAAGAGATGTCTGATTAGGGTATGTGTATATTTTTTAAAAAGTCACTTTTAAAGGGAAAGTGCTATTTAATTCTTTGTGAGTCTTGTTAGACTGGACCAAATATATACAAAGTATAAGTATATCTTAAGTATTTTCTCTACCTTCTTGCTCGGTATTGTGCAGCTTTATCTTACCTTAAAGCACATATTCTAAATTGCTAGCATTTGTTTAGACTAATCACGTATTTAATTTTGGTGAAGGCATACAGACTCTGACTAATCCGAGCCTTTGAGATGACCTTTCATGTCGAAGGAAATTTTAAGTATCCCAAACATATGTAGATCTACCTTTAAAGAGACAGATTCATCAATATTTTCCAAGGGGCAAGTGAGAGGCGTATTTCTAGCTTTAAAACTATGGATGTCAAGTTTTAGTTCAGACAACAGCTTTATTGTTGGTAAAATTGGTATTTTATACAATGTACAGTGATGTTTTCTTTGTATCTATCTACATGCATATTCCATAGTAACGTCAATCTATGTGTATGTATATGTATATATGATCTGTGTGTGCATGTGTGCATGTGTACACACACACAACACACAAACTAAAAACTTGTTAATAAATGACTAGTACTAACAAGTTTTTAGTTGTAAAAATAAAGTTATATGTAACGGATAGATTCTTGCTGCTTAACTTAAGGCATCTCACTCCAGCTATGTTATCAGGAAGTTTTTCTCTCTCCCCTGCTTTATTGAGTGTGGACACACATTGGATCAGGATGATTCTGAGAATCCAAGTTAAGCTTTGACAAAATCAGCAATTTCAACCAACAAAACCCATCATTGGCATGTTGTCCAGGTTCTACCTAAGGCAACATTACCTATTGCTGTTCTGTTCTGCGCAAGGAATCCCAATTAAATCAGTGGATCTATTTTTTTAAATAAGGATTCTGTAACTTATATTTCCATAATAAAACAGCACATGACGTTTATCTAGACCTTTACTTTTTGAGTACCTCTTCTAGAAGCCTGACATCCTTTTAGTACTGTGTACTCATATCTATGCAACAGGATGCTCCTAAACTGTCTATGCTACCTTGTTCCTTTGTAACATTCATATCCATATTTCGTGGACTAGGAACAGGAGTCCTTTGAACTGTGATAATACCACATTCAGTTATGTTAGGCCCGTTTCTTCCTTTACTTGCACCTTTGTGCACTTTCTTTTCCTCTTCTCGTCTTTGGACTATAGGATTTTCAGGGCAGAGACTATGGTTATTGCAGGTACATTGTTCATGGGGCATGTTCGCAGTTCATAAGACCGGATAAACAGATCGCAGCTGGGGATAAAAGAAACAAATATTTTTCCCCACTTCTCAGGCATGTTGGACCTAAGAACAAACTGGAATATTAATAACTGGACTTTGAAAAGAGCTGAGCTAGTTCCCAGGGTACATTTGAAGGGCCTTTTCTTTACACTTCAGTGCAGAAAACCCTGTTCTGAAATATTTTCTGGAATGAAAAAGTAATCATTACAGTCAAAATCGATAAAATTGAAAAGGCAACTTTTTGTCATCATGGCCAGTCTTCGCGAGCGAAGATTTGGGAAGGGTCTTTACCCTTCGAACCTGCGCAGTGGATTTTTTAGGTGAGACACAGTGTGCGCTGAACTGAGTCCACCCTTTAATCCTGAGGTTCATCTGCCGGGGCCGAGCGAGCTCAGACGGTGGAAGCGAGGTCCTCAGGACGTAGGTTTGTTTAGAGTGACCTTCTCTTAGATGGATGGCCTTACAGGGCTGACGAGCTCCATCTGCCCCGAGGAGTTCCCTGACCGGGAATCGAACCCAAGCCGCAGCGGTGAGAGCACCGCATCCTAACCACTAGATCACCAGGGGGCCCTTTTTGTAGAAAGGGGTAACTTTTTGTAGAAAGTAATGTAAATATATTGTGATTTATTTTACTTATGACTTCATATCACACTTTTGTATTACAGATAATTAATTTGTCTCTATGATCTGTATAATATTAATATAGGAAGAGATGTCTGATTAGGGTATGTGAGTATTTTTTTAAAAGTCACATTTAAAGGGAAAATATCCATGGTTAGAAAAAGTTTTACTTGGTTTCATAACATTAGAATGAGTGTATGTTGAATGGAGCAATCATTTGAAAAGTTTCAAGTAAAAACCTTTTAGAAAAATGAATGGAGGATTGGGAAATACTCTGTTAAAAGTAGGGGAAAATTATTAGTAATTTGAAACTGAAAAAGTTTGTCTACTCCATGCTCTGTTCTGCAAAAAAAAGTTTGCAATTTTTTCAGTTTGTTTTCAGCTCTCAGTGTTATCTGTTGGGGTACCTGTAGAAATGGAAAAGAAGAATGCTTTTTGCCCCTGGTTAGCCATAAGAACTCATAATGCTATATCATTCCAATAGCTGTGTGTATGTAGGCAATAAGTGTACAGTAGAACCCATTTTGTTATTAATCATTTGTTGGAGCAAACACGCTACTACAGCATGAGCTATTCAGAGGCATAAACTGCATAATATTTATTATAATAAATCAATCTCCACCAGAAACCCTAGGGGATCCCAAATCTTTGGAGAAGATCCAAAAGATTTAAGTAAGACATCTTACAAATCTACTGAGAGATGAAAAATAAGGGGGAAAAATGTAATTTGTGCCAAATATGTGAGACATATAAAGAGGGATGATTTATTATGTTGGCAAGCCATCATGTTATATATGTTCATGAAAGGAATCTGTTTTTCATTTAGGATGTTTATAAGTCTATGATGGACTATGGCAAGGGAAATCATATTTGAGTTTCAACTTGCAGCAAAAGAAAACCATTCAGTCATTTCATTAACTATATACTGAAAAGTTGTATAGCATATCTATTGGAAAAAATAATTATGAGTAAAAAAGACATATAAAAAGCACCGACATAAGATCAAAAGAAATGTTGAATGTGCTCACATAGCTTAAACTTTAGTGAACCGCACAAATTGGTTAAACTTTTTTGTTGTTTTTATTTTTATTTAATACTTATGCACTCACAAACACACCTGGAAATTATTTTAAAAGATGACTTTTAATCTAAAATGTCACTTATTTATAAACCAGGAAACACCAGAATTAAATAAGGTTTCCTATGTATTGCATCTTTCCGTCTTGTTCAGGTTATTTATGAAACAGACTTTTATGATATGGTGCCGTACTCTCTTTTCCCCCATCTCTTTAGCCAGATCCTTATCCATCTCACTACCCTCTGTTTTCTTTCCACATGAACTCTCTAGACTGCAACATTCTTATTAAATTATCTGAATTCTCATCCCATCCACCTAATCCAATATATTTCTTTCGTTCTCATATTTCCAATTTTCTCTTCTTTCCTCATCCCTTCCATCACTCTTCCTGTACAATTTTCTCTGGGTACTTCCTTCACACTGTTGTAGTTTCTCGAGATATTTATCTCTTCCCATCTCATCCCAGCCCTGTGACCCAGTCTATGCCATTCTGGTCTGATTACCAACCCCAGCAACTTGTTCTACTTTCTCTATTGTGTCCTTTAGCAATTAAATCCCAGTATCTCTTCTCTATTTTTTTATCTTAGCCTCCTCTCCACATGAATCTTAGTCTCTGTGTAATCTTTGTTCCAGTCTACTTCACTCTGCTGAGCCACCCGTTATAGTCTGAATTTGAACTAAAAGTTGAGTGCTTGTACTTAAATCTGCTTTCAAAATCAGCCCTAGATAAAGTATCGGGTACAGGGTACAGCCAGCCTCTGTTTGTACACTGGGTTGGAAATACATGATTTCTCTGTAAAGGAGGTTAGTTCTTGCTTATTTATGATATCCTGAACAGGCCTGAGAAATTTGATGCAGTCAAGCATCTTCACTAATGACATAATTATTTTAGACTTCATCTACTAAAATGCAATAAAAATATATTTTGAACATGGACAAACTCTCTTTTATTTCTTTGAAGATGTAAAGTTATTCAAATTTGGGACAGGATCAGCAAAGACACTTCCACTGGATCAGCCTAGTGAACAAGTCATTTTTTTTATACTAGATTTTTTAACTGCTGTTAGGACAAAAGTTCTAAATGTTTTCAGAAATGTGAGAAATAGCAGGCAAATGAGACAGCTGGGGCACTAGCAACTCTGCTTTTCATAGCATCTTTTTAGTATGACTTGATTTGGTGAACCTTAGAACACAGGTCTGTGTTCTAAGTGCATCCACATACAGAGACTTTAACTGAGTTGGTTGTGTCTGATACTTTATGATACATTACTAGGCTTGCTGATTGCACCTTCATCCAACTAGTATGAGTATGCAGGCCAGGTCAGTTTAATTACCTCTCACTGTGTTCTGCCTTAGAAATTCTCTCTTTCCCACTTACAATCTCAGCCCTACTTCTTCTGTGATTTTTTAGGATTTTTCATGGTTTTGTTTGGCTGCTTTGTGTTTGAGTTTTTATTTTATTACTGGTTTTGGGTCTTGTATTTCATATCACAAAGGAACCCCCAGATAACTTTGGCTATAGTGAAACTTACTTGATATTTTCTATTTTAAAAATCTATTTCTACTTAATTATACTTTTGCTACATTTAAACAATTCAATTTGAAAATGCCCAGGTATCAAGAATTTTTCTAGCCATTTTTAACCAAACTGGTTTAGTTGTTTATGAGACTGGGGAATGGGGGAAGGGCTACAGGATCGTGTTAAACATGTGTGTTGCTCCTTTTTGTTAGAGAGCTGTAACACACTCTGCTTTGGAGGATTTTGATTAGTGCGGGAAATGGGAATGAATGGCCCTTGTGTCAGGGATGCAGGAATGCTTTATTAATGAAAATTCACATAGCTACACACTCAATGAAGAGAGTAGTAGCTCAGTTCATCAGAGCCTACCTGCTCCAGTCTATCAGTCTATCCCAGTTTTTTCTCAGAAAACAGACAGTCCGCCTCCATCCAGCAAACCCGGCAGAGTGATCATCTTCAGTCCAAGACTGCATGGGTTGAACAGGTCCTTGCCTGAAATTGAGCTTTTTTGTCAGGAATTGCCTTTTCACTAGCCATTAGAAATTGGTACACAGTTTTATGATACGGGTGTAGTAATACTAGTTACCAGTTTAACATGTTCCAGCCCCTTCAGCAGCAATTGCTCTTCATTCCCACTTTTCTGTTGCTACCCTTTTAGTGAACTGACAAGTATCTATAACGTTGCTTACTCTCCTATTTCTGAACACAGATGAGTTCGGTAATGCCATTCACAGTGTGACACCACAATTGTCATGATATTTGTTAGCAAAAGGCTTTATGGTCCCTCCAGCCAGCCAGAGGTTTAGGGCCAGGAATGCTTTAAAAATACTGCAACAGCAGCACCGATATCACAAAAATTATTCACGCAGATTAGGGAGTTTGTGGCCCAGACTGTCAAGTGTTTTTCCAGCTGGTACCCAGACAGCAAGGAGGAAATTGCTTGTGGCAAAGGTAGACAGGTGAAGAATGAGCTACTTAAAAAGGTACAGGTTCTGTGAAAAAAAATTAACTAAGGAAAAAAATTTTTCCCCTGGACTTCTCAGAACGGTTCAGGAAGAACAGAACATCATCCACTGAGGTATCACCACCAGCATAGGGACCTCAGTCTGAAACCATAATTTTAGGTTTTTTACTTTTGAGTGCTAGAGTTCGAAATCATGTGTGTGTGTGTATGTGTGTGTGTGTAAGTGTGTGTGTGTAATTTGGTTCAATTATTTTATAGATATTTTGAGTAATTAATATTTTCTAAGAAACACATAAGAAAGAACGATCATAAATGAAACCAAATTCAAATGAGAGGAATACCATAATGATGTTATAGGAATCACTTAACATACACTAGACTTAGAGTTTACTTCTTGAAAATTGTAGTTATGGATCAGATCAAAATGTATCAAAATAGGTAACTGCAGGTTGATGTCTGAGCAGATACTTTTAAATTGAGAGATGCATTTACTGTAATGAAAATATAAGCAGCATATTTTTCTGACTTGCCATACTCTTTCAGGTTCTCATGTCTTTCTGACTCATCTTCTCTGTCTATTCCTACGATTGTTTTCTAATCCATCACAAAAATGTGCTTTTTGCAGCTATACCATGTTATATGAACACTACTGCAAATATTTTCAGCTAGCTACAGGGCACCTCATCTCTGAAAGGATTCTAAAGTCCCGTATTAAAACTTATATCCTTCAACAATAGCATAATTTTTGTTTGGGAGTCCCTTTTATGGCACATCCTATTTTTTTATGTGTCTCATTACACATAATTTGAACATCACTTTTAAGAACTGCCATATGGTGTCAATAAATAAGTCTTTAGAGGCTTTCACTTATCTTCTAAATATGGTTCAATTGTGACTAATTAAATCAATATATTAAAAAAACCCACAAACAATACAAATCAAACATCTTGAACTGGTTATTTTAATGTTTAGATCTTGTCTTATTAAGGACTCCTTGAAGATAGATCCTTCAAGAGAGAAATGAGCTATTTACCCAGCCCTAGCTTTTATTTTATATTGTACTCAGCAGTTCTTATTGTGAATAGCATATTGGTAGTTTTATTTTTTTTATTTCTCCATGTTTTCAGTCTCAACTGGGGTCCCAGCAAAAGTTTCAAGTTACTTGCTCCCTACAGCAAAACTTGAGTTGGAGACTGGAAAAGGACTGTCCTCTTCATTCTTCCCACTCTTCTGCTTCATTGTGAGGTAATTTTGTGAGTGCTGCATTGTAATATTAAATTGTGTATCAGTTCATCACATAAGGGAGTGATGGCAATGGATGATTAAACTCTGTGCTCACCTAAGACATAATCTGTGTCCTGATGTCTGGCACAGAATGTATTCAGTGTAGTAACTCAGAACTTGGCATTGACTAAATCTCTAAATGTTCAAAGAGCACTTTGATCTCTCATAGTAGAGGTTAAGTAAATGTCATCTGTGCCTGTCTTAGCAAGGAATTAGATTTTAAATGTGTAATCAACAGGGGATAAATTTTGTATATCTCAGAGGCCTGCCTGGCATGCTTTACAGCTGGTAGAGTATCCATCCTATCTCCTCCTCAGTTCCTAGGAACACAATGGGCTCCTTTGACTCTTTGGAGAGTACAAGCTCCCCAGCCCCTTCACTCCCCTGTGTTCTTGCCATAAATATTTGTTAGACACTGTTGTTTGTCTAGATAGAACAACAGATAATCCCATAGACATTAAGTTCATCTGTGTTTCTCTTTTAGACAAAACTGATCCTTCCCCCTCTGATTCCTCTCAAAGGACTGATTTACACGGTTGTGTATCAGTAGTGTGCTACAACCAAGACTCCTTGACCTTTCTTACAAGACAGGCTTGATTGTAGGAGAACTGATTCTTTCTGTGTACTCTGATATCCAGTCTGAGAACTCCAATTAGGTATACAGACACTTGCTCCACGCAGTCCTTTTGTTCCCATAGGCAGCCTTTAGCATTCTAATTGAAATTTTGAAAATTGTTTGTATGGAAAGGTAGGAAAAAATAAAATCTAAATAACAAATGGACTTGGCAACTTTCAAGGCTCTCCATAAATCTTCTTCAGTACTGGTAATCAAGCACAGACTGAAATGGTTACCTAGAGCAGTCATTCCCAAAGTGGGGTGCATATGTCTCAGAGACGGTGCAAGACATTCCATGTGGATGTGAGAAGAAAATATTATAAAAACATATTTCATTATATTTCTAAAAACCTATGTGGTTTTCATTTTCTCCTTATCTCATGTTTTTTTATTTTTACTTTTGTTTATGATTTGTAATGTAGATAATATATAAGTACAGTAAACATGCATGTGGTTTATAAATAAATCTATATAAATACATATAGCTGATACACGCTTTAATTTTTTTTACTGATAGGGTTGAATGATCAAAAAGGTTTGGAGGAGCTATCTTTTCAAAAATAAAAGTAACAGTAAACAGTTAAATGACTACAGAACTTATACTAAAAGATGAACATATTTTAGCATTTATTTTTCACAACAAAAGGAAATATTGCTCTAATATTTTTTCCATAATCATGGTATTTATTAGAATGTTTAAAAAGGTGTTCCCAAAATGATGACTTTAACAGGAGAACAAGAAGTAAAGCAGTTGTAATACGAGACTTTAAAAATCTCCATACCTTACCCTATTGGGTACATTATCCTAAGGAAGCTCAAATTCTCTGCTTGTCATTGACTTGAATTTTTTTTGCTGGACAAGTCACCTACTTTTCTAAGCCTCTCTTTTTCAACCGGAATAGTAGGAATTGTAATGTTTCACATGAGTGTTGTGAGGATAAATCTCTGAGTACCTTACCGTGTTCAGCCACCAACACACTATTTTACCTGAATAAGGCAGGTAAAAACCCAAAAGGAGATGATGTAAATAAAGTTCACCAGAAGGTATAAGTACAGGAAAGAAACACCATGTAGAGATAGGTGTTTTAGTGTCTCCTCCCTTCTGTGCTCTTAGCATTGCAACTAGACTTTTCCATGTACACATCCAGCCTAGTTGAAATCAGTATGTTCCTTACTTGATGTTCTTTCAGTAATTATATTCCTTTTATTAATTCAATTATTAAAGACATATTTATGGCTTTTCAGTAAACTGTATGGATGATAAACCCCTTTTTATTTACCTATATTCCCAGGAAAAAAAGCCAGGATCATTTACTGTCTACTAGGAGATAGGACAGCTGCCTTGGCATTGTTTCAAAAGAAAAAAAACAGTTTCACCTAAAGTACCTTAAAAGTTCAGAACAAGTTTAGGTGACCTCTTGTGTAAGTGCAGCAGTAACAGCAAGTAGAAGTTAACATTCAACTTACTGACTCATAGTGAATTAAATTCGTTTTTACATTTTCCTCTGTAAAGTCTGGGTAAAACAGATTAAGTGTGGAAAGATATGCAGCAACCTGGTGAAGAAAAATGTATTACTAATTAATAAATAGAACAATAAAAGAGTTCTCATTTTTTCATTGTTCAATATATAAGAAATCGTTATTACAGGCTGTCTGTAAAATCTTTTAACAAATGAAAGGTAAGGAAGCAGAATCTTACATATTCTGTAGGAGAGTCTAGAATCTGTATTTTGTTCATTGTTATGTTGACTGATGTATAGAGTCAGTTTTCAAAAGTTTTTTTTTAATTCTTATGGAACATTTTGCACAGCCCACTCACATTTACAGTCAGAGGTTTCACCTCAAAAAGACTGACCACACTTTTACCATACATGTTCCCACATTGGAGTGCAAAATGGATCTAGAAAGTTTCTGCCATTCCAGTGCATGGGATGTTTGCCTTTGGAGAACATAGATGGAAAATATTAAGTTTCCTCTAAGCTCTACATTCTTACAGATGCTTAGAGCAGCATGCAGTGGCATCCACACTTGGAAAGTTGCACTACCTTATGTAGACTGGTAGAGTAAGGAAGAGGAACTTTTGAGTGTAGATACACCCCTAAGGAAGTTTAAAGTGTCCAAGGATGAGACAGCAAGACAAATCTAATTTAACAAGGAAGAGCTTGGTATATTACCAAAAGGTTATTGGGGGAAATTTGTTACTTAGAGTATAAAAGGTGCTTAAACATAATACAGCTGATGAAGGTATAGCTTGGTGTGCTTCAATTAGGAGCAATCACTTGTAGGGAAACCTTGAAATCAATAGTTGTACAATGATATGTGAGTTACAGAGGTGACATAGTCGCCTTCCGGAGAAGTGGAGATAAGGAAGGAAAGAGACAGTTCAGCCTTCAAATGTGAAAACATTTTCTGCTTTCTCAGCTAAGGATAAATGAAGTGACCTGTTACCTTCTCAGCTACAAAAAAGGTAGCAATTAAATGTTAAATGAGGCATAAGTAGCAAAGTGAGTTCAGAGGATACATGAAATAGCAAACATAAAAGGAAAAACAATAATTTAAACTAATATAACTTAAAGTAATTTTAAAGACCAAACCTTGTATACTTTACAAAACTTTATATATGATCATTATTTAATGGTTTATAAAAAGTGCCTAGAAATACCAAAGACACTAGTTGTCTTAGATTCATTGCTGCTGCAAAAACAAACGGGTAATTTCTTTCCAAAAAAACATAGATAGGTTCAACAATATAGATAGGTACATCAGACAAAGTTTGGAAAAGAAGTACTGTTCTGAAATGGGGACTGTACGGGAATCTTTATATAGCTTGATCAGGGTCACAGAATGACTGTGTCAAAACTAGCTATTTTTTGTATCAGGGGACACTGATAATATAATCATCCTAATACCTAAAATCATGTGATAGAAATAGGATCATAAAAGCTAGAGAAAAAGTTAGACTCTATCATAGTAGGAGTGGGGTATTTTTCCACTGGTTACACTCGTAAGATCTGCCCTTAGGAGTTCCGCAAACACTTTTCCAGGCCTGTGGGAGTGCACCTCAGCCTTTTTCATGTGCTTTGTCACTTGCCCCATTGAGCAGCAGACTCACACTTTGCTCAGCCCTCCTTCTCTTTCCAGTCTACCTACAGAAACCCTTTCTATTGCTATTTATATCCTTTGCTAGTTTGAGCACTGTGTGAGCTTTGGGCATTTCCACTACAGTCACTGCAAGCACTCTGTGTCCCTCCTTGGTAACTTGTCCCAACTTCTTACTCTGTGTACTTTGCTAGGTGTTTCCTGTTGACTCATGCTGACTCTCTGTAACATTTCTGTTACTTACAGAATATTAGGGTGAGCCATTCTCGTGCTCTGAGGAGGTTGTCGTTGAAGATCAGCTGGTTCTTTTTCTCTCCTTTGCCCTCTAGAAAAACATGCTATGAGATGCTACCACATACACCTCTGAATAGGCAGAAATCTGCTTTCCTGAAGTCTAGATTAGGGATTCTACTGTTTACCTTAATTCTCTCAAGATTTTAAACTGCACAGTCTCATGGTCTTTCTAGCCAAGGCTATCTTTGGCTTTCATATTTCTGATGACTTATTTACTGATTGTGAGCAATCATTCCCACAAAGTATTTCACTGAATGGCTGATCAATCATCTGCAACAATAAATTTTCTTAAACGCATACTAGAATTCTCATGGATTGTTTGTGCCCAGCTCTATTGCCTTTGCAGTAGACCTTTGGATGTAGACCCTCATGTGAGCCACTCTGTGATTGCAAGCCTTCTTTCAGCTACCTACAGGCTTCATTTACTTCTTAATTTTGTCTTCTGCAGCAAAAGCGTATGCCGCTCATGACGGTCTCTTCTCTAAACTTATGTGTAAGTTTTCAGCTGTCTTGTCACTACTTCCTCTGTGGTGACAGTTCCACATGCTCCAGCCATTCCTTGGTGTACAGGAAGACCCTTCCTCCTCACCTTCCCAGCATGTCTCTCCTGAAAAAACATGCATCTGTGCATTCGAGTGCTCCCGTGAGACCTACCACACCACATCTCTGTAAACTCAATGAGGTCATACCTCTGCAACTTTTATATGTTCACCAGAGTGCAGCCTTTGCATCCCTTGTGCTCTTGCTTTCTGAAGGGGAGAGAAAAGAAATCATGTAAAGAAGAGAGTTCCCTTTTCCTCTGGTGCCATAATGTGGGTTTTTCACTCCCCTATACCTTGCCTCAAAGAGGAATGTCCTATGATCACAGAGACCAAAACCTTGCCTGTGCTGCTACCTACACAGGCAGGTCTTCATCCAATGGGTATGTTCACATCTACCTGAGTCTTTCCTTTCACTGCAAAGACTTGCATGAGTATATTTCTTTGAATATTTAAGTTTTACAGAGGCTGTCATTTTTTAAGCTAGAACATATGTATTAAACTACTGGAGAGTCAAAGTTCTGGAAGTGCCTTTGTCAGGCACACAATATCAGGTCTATTACTAAAGCCTTCTCTGTATAAAGGAACACAAGAAAAAACTTTATTCTGAAGAGTACCTAGACACAGTAATAGAATAGAAAGGTGTTTCATACTTTTGTACTAATGGCAAATGGAATTTGCAGTACTTCTCCATTAATTGCTTTTAATTTTTCTGTATTAAGTTAGATACTTTGTTTTTCTTCTAGAGTTCCTCTTTGTCATACTCAGTAGATGATTATTTATTTAAAACCACAAACCCTCATTCAGCTCTTAAATTAAAAAAGTGTTAAGTTCATTTCTTGTCAGTAAAACAAATATTTGTAATTACTAATACATTTTAAAGGCAAGCATAGTACTTCATAGTGTTTATAGGAATCTAGTATATGTAGTACAGTGCTTCATCATGAATTCATGTCAATCATTTCACCATTGCAATAGAACTTCTCTGAAAGCAAATACATTTTCCACAAGCAGGAAATTGAATTCTTCTCTGTGAGAATTCAAAGGATATATGGCCACTGAACCATCAGATTCACATGCCTTTTCTTGTGCTACAACTGATATCAATCACTTCTGAAATACTGTAACATTTTAAAATCCGACAAAATGCAATTAAAATGGACAATCTCACTCACTGTGACAACAACTGCTGTAGGTCAAGGCAGTTTTGTCTTATTTCAGCCAGCTTTCCGTCCCTATCTTTTTAACACGTAGGACTGCTTCTTTCTCACTATTACATGATATTCAACAAGGAAACTGCTCCTTTAAAATGAAGAACAGTTTGATTTGTTTCAGTTCACACATTATTATTATTATTTAATAATATGGTCTGATGGATAAGGTAACTGTTTATTTGTTTGGTTTTCAATCAGCAAAGAGTACAAAAGCATGATGTTTCCAATATTTGAACAGATTGGTGATGATGGTATCTATGTTATTAGATCAAGATGTTTTCTTTCTTTGACTTCATTTTAGACAGGTTGAATGTAAATATTATTAATATCCTATGTATAATTTATACTCCTTTTGGCATTTGAAATGGGCAAGTTGACTTAGAACCAAGTTTCCACAATCACTCATGTAAACCCTGGAAGAGCTGAAGTCTGCAAGTCTGCTTAACTTTTTCTTTTTTTTTCTTTTTTTTTTTTACTTTATTTTGCTATAGTTGTTGTTTTGGGAGTTGTGTCTGGCTTTTATTGAGACTGCAAATTTGTGTGGTAAACTATCACAGTGAAAACTGTTGATTTAAAAATTTAGTTTTTTGTCTATAAGCAGGAATTTGTTTTGAGTGTAAATCTGAGCATAAAACCTGAGCATAAAATTTGGGCCCAGATAGGTCTTGAACCTCCAAAAGTGCTCTATCTGGATGGTCAGCAGCAGATTTTACAGTTCAGGTGCCAAAAGTATCAAATAGTTGTAAGAAATCTGTAGTGACAAAAAGTAGTTTACTGCTTAAGAATAGTCTATAACGTCATTAAAACATTCCTATAGTAAGGGCCTTTCAAGTTATTAAGTTATAGTTATTAAGTTTAAGCCTTTTGGATTTCAGAATATTCTTAGTAAAAAAATTATCTGTATAATTCCTGGGGGAGAGCATTTTAGTGTCTTTGCAGTCCAGAGTTTTGTCTTAGCTAGATGCGTCTCCATGCAAGTTGCTTCTACCGTGGTTGTTTCTGTTGTCCAGTGTGGAGTGAACAAAGACTGCAGCAAGAGATCTGAAGTCAGCAAGAAATATTAATTCCAGCTTAAATTTCCAAATAGATGCTTAGGATATGAAGAAAAGAAAATGTAACGAAAAGTGAAATAATTTATTCCAAAAATGCTACAAAATTGTTCTAATTTCTCTAAGTGGATGATTTTCAAGAGAAAACTGACTTATAAAGGAGAGGGAATTTTTCTGAGAAGTAATATAGTTTGCCTAAAAACTCATGGGACCTTTTGTTAAAATGCTTGTATTAACCAGTGGAGTAGTGAGACTGCAGCCAAAGGAAAAAACCCACAACAGCAAAGGAAAACGAAAACAAAAACACAACAAAGAAAATATCATTACTCAAGGGAGTCTCAGCAGGTCTACAGACACTATTTCTTCCATCTGCATTACAGTATTATTCTTTGTGGTCATTGACACTACTGTTTGTTTGCTGAGTTAACTCCTTGAATGTCACTTCAAAGGGTACGCTGACATTTAAATGAGTGAGCTCTCAGAATTTTAAACTTCTTAATATGCACTCGCTCTTTTGTAGCTAAATACTAAATAGACCATTTAGACATAGAGGGTTTATTTCTTTTTTCCTCAAAAATAAAATGATCTGTGACAAGAGGATAAGAGAAAACATAGGATCAATATACCTGGTAAGAAAATGAAATAAAACCATGCCTTTTCTCAACAGAGAGATATATGTCAAAATTTAAATAAATGTTTTTAGGTCTGAAGAAATATATTTTCTCTCTTCATAAATTTTTCCCCCTAGAATATCTACACATTTTCCTTTAGTTTCATTGCAGTCCTTCCTCATCCAGCTATGAGGTTTATTCAGCACCCGTGGAACTAAGAGCGACCAGAAACAGTAACGACACTGGAATAAATATATGCTTCTGTTTCTCATGTTAATGATCTAGATGTTAAACTCCACTGCTTGAGGTTACTGATGCAAAATCTATTCATCTATCCTCTATAGTAGTCATCACTATCCCATTGAATGGAATCAGATACATTTTATTTGCCTCTAATATGAAGGAAAAAAATCAACTGAAAGAAAAAAAGCACACTAGTGAATGGTTGTCTATGAGCTTTGCAAATTAGCTTTATTGTATGTATCTCCACTAGACAAGGCCTTGAGCAACCTAATCTGACCTTGATGTTAATTTCATTTTGAGCAATTTCTGAAGGGCCCAGGACCTCAGATGGGCTCTTTCCATCTATAATTTTCTATGACTTTATATATGTAATATGTATGTATGTGTAGTCAAGGTACATGTGTGCACCACATAGATACATTTATACACACCTGAAATTTTTTGCTTTGTTCTTCAACATCCAAAAAACCTCACTAAATTACATATCTTTGGTATTAACACATTTATACACATGTATGCACAGGCACATTAGGTGTTTTGACCTGTAAACCCACGTTATATAACTCGCTCTCCCTGCACTACATTATTATTGTTGTTGCACTAACTGTTAGCTTGTTTTTTGTAGTTTTTTTCTGACATATGTAAGTTTGGTTCAGTTATATCTATAATGAGATTTTACAGAAATTATGTATGAAACTGTTGCTGTAGAAAACTAAGCTTTTCCTGGAATCTCTTTGTTTAGAGTAGAACAAAGTGTCCATATTCAGTAAACATTAACTGCTGGATACCAGAGCTGTCGTCTTTTCCAAGGCTGACTAGGCTGGAGAGTATTTGGAATTATTAGTTGTTCCTGAATAACCATCCACCATGAAGGGAAAAGTCAGTGTTTGATAAGACAAACTGCATCATTGTCCTATCTACAGGGAACCCAGCGGGAACATGGATACTGAAACACATGGTTGTAGCTGTGTTTTCCCCTCTTTGCAGATCCTCAGCTCTAAAAATATGAAGAAAATGCAGCAGGATTTTGGTAAATACAAACAAAATCCACAAGTTAACCCAGAAAAGAGAAGAGAATTGACATAGAAAATACTAAAAGTGTTTTATGTCTTACTAAAACAAGTGCAAGCACTTCCAATTCTATTAACTTCTCCTTTGGGTGCTTTCTTGAACTTCCAGTTCCTCCTATTGTAGAGTTTAGGGAAGCATTAATAGTTTTTCTTTTCTTCTAAAATGATTCTGAATGGTTGGGTCATGGTATATGGAAAGTGTCAGAATCTGCCTGGGATGCTTCTTGCCTCTGTGAAGTGGATTTACTTTTCTCGTATATATGTTCAAATTTTCTGACTTTAAAGTACAACCATGTACTGAGTCCCTCATTTTGAGCATATTCCACTATTTTCTCTGCAGAAATATTTGTTCTGTTTCCTAAACAGAAGAAAAAAATGACAAAAGATACTCTCATGTCATTGCTGCCATACAGGCTTAGACAAATCCTGTAGACACAATGAGGAACAGTAAATGACAACTTGCCAGGGGGTCCAATGAGGTAGAAAACAGTTAAAGAGTTCAAATGCGACAATTAGAATACTTATCAGGATTCGACTGACCAAGCCCCGCTGGGTCTGAGAGCATAGCTGTGCTGAAAGTCACCTACTTTGGGCCCCCACAAAACCTGCAGCAAGGGTTTTGCCTGGTAGTGTAGAAGCTGTAAAAGGTCAGGGGACAAGGGCAGCCGTGACAATTTGTCTTGGAGCATGTGCTGAGTCAAAGCTGTGTGATGTTGCCTGCCTCCAGGTCCCTGCTCTACACAGACATTATGGCATGATCAGCAAGGCATCCCGGACCGGTATAAGCAGGTATTTGTCCCTATGTGACTGTTTCCCCCTGAATCCTGCACATTTCTCCCCTCATACTCTTGGTAATACTAAATTGCACATAGTTTATATCTGACCAGTTCTTTGGACAACTCAGTATTACAAATTGGAACGGGAGGACTGACGTCTAAATTGTCTTTTGTCTTACTCATGTTTATCTGTGGATAACAGATAAAGACAGGAGTTGAATACAGAATTTCGGTCATCCTTTTTTAAAACATAATTGTGCTACCCACAAAAAAAAAAAAAAAAGAAAAAGAACTGATCTTTTAACAAGTAGTTTTCATACAGCCTCTTCCCTTTTCAGAGTTCTCAAGTGTTGCATCCTGCAATCCAGTTATGGCTTATTTATTAGATGAACTTGGTAAAAGTTTTAATTGAGCCAAAACATAGCACTTAAAGAGTGCTGAAATTTCATGCCTCTTTTTTGTTGCTGTAATATTAATATACGCCTGGTTTCCTGAGAATACACTTTTTTTTCTTATTCTGGTGTTTGACAATGAGCTAACATTCAAAATGCAAACAAAGAGACTTTACACATTGCCTGCAGTAAAAAAGCATTTTCTTCCTATTTACAATATATGCAGTAATGGGAAAAAAGTGATCCCAGCACCATACTAAAATGAATTTAAGCTATTTCACATTGCAGGGAAAATGGCAATTTAAAATAAAAATCTATAGCAAACACAGAAGAACTGAAATAGCCTAAGTTATTAAATAAATAAAAAAATCACACAATAGGAATACATAAAATGCTAATAAATTGACCAAATGGAGAAGGACAAATTGAAAAAGAATGGTTCCATTTTGCATATGAGAAATTTACATAGGCAAAGTTCAAAGCAACAGTTGTGAAGTTTCAGGTGGAATTTCAAATTAAAATCATTGTCGTCTACTTCCTTTTTGTCTATGTTGACATATAGGAAAACACTGCTTTTAGCAGATTTATTATTATATTAGTTCTTCAGTAAAAGCTGAGAAACCATACCTAAATGATGTTTGGACTTTTCACTGTCAAAATAGTAAACACTGAAGTAGGGACATCACTTGAGAGCTGAAGTAGCTTTCTGCAGAGCTCAATCAGATCAGAGTTGGTACTTTTGAGGAGAAACCAGCAGTCATCACAGAAACGTCTGAAAAATCAGATTTCAGGTTCTGAGCTGTGTGCAGTGACCAGCAGTGACTATAACAACTATCATCCTTTTTTATAGTTATCTGGGTTCTTAAATTAATAGCTTCTTTTTTTCTGAGTTGCTCTGCCAAAGCACATTGATTGTCTATAGTTACGTATTATGGTGAATATTGAGAAGCCACATTGTCCTTTTGCAATCAGTTTTAGCTTTAGTGTGCATGGATATGTCTTTTTCACAAATATGGGGAAAATTGCCTAGGTTTTAAAGGAATTTAAGAAATAGAATTTTTCTGTGTTTCACCATGTGCAAGTTTTAGGAAAATTAGAATATTTTATTAGAGATTGTGTCTCCAAATTCAGGGGCGACTGAAGTGTAAAACAATCAGCTTCACTTTCCTTGAAATTGAGTTTCTTGTTTTCTCTACTACAACATATTTTGTCTTCAGGATTAACTTTTCTGATAATTTGAAAAACTGAAATCCTTTACAGTTTGAATACAGGATTACTCAGTCTTCCATATTTGATTTTATCAAGACTAATGGGACAAGAGGCTGAAAAAGGTCCAGACCTTGCCAAAGGTTAGGTTTATTCTTAACTCCACTATATCTGTGATGTAAAATTCATAGTAGACTTTTCAATTTTGTATTGAATTTTGTGTTGCTAAATGTGGCACACTTTGAATCTACAAAGGAGACTTGGGAAAATTAAAAAATAAACCAAATTAAAAATGCAGATATCTTACCAAAGTGTATGAAAAGTATGTAAGCAACGTAAGGAAAGTCTGGAATATTCTTTGAAATGAAGGAGCAGTGGGAAATTCTACAGTCCAGGCTTGAATAGTTGGAATCATGTAAAGGAATAATGCATCTAGCCAATAAAAATGTATTGTAAGAAGGAATGGGAATGGAAATTTGAAAATGCAGTGAAACATAAAAAATTTAAAATAAAGGAGAAGATAGTCATTACTGAAGGAATTTGAAGAAGGGAATATATTGATGGAAAATATGTCAAGTGCCATAGAGATAAATAAAAAAATTTGAGGCATTTTTGTTAAAAGATGATAGGTATGACCTTATACCTGTGTCACTAATATTCTCAGACACAGGGAGTCAAAGAAAGTGCTAAAACTGTTAGTGTTTTGTCAAAGAAATATAACTTTTAATACTGGAATAAATCACTGTAATAGTTTAAACACCAGACTATTAAATAAGCTCTAGGAAGAGAGTTAGCACATATAGTCCAAATGTGTGGAAGAGGCCTTTGTGCAGTAACCTGGATAGAATACTGCAGTACATTTCAACATCTATTACAGTCTTCATCATTCAATAATGGTGTTTAATGCAGAAAGGTGAATTACTAGATAGCTGAAATGAAATGCTCTGAACTCCAAAAAGGTTTAGATTGCACACATTTGATAGCACAGTGATATAGGCTAATGATTTTTCTCATCTTGCAACACTAGTTTCTTGGTGATAATTCAATTACAGCATTTTATAAACATTCTCAGTCCTCCTCTGCCATCAGTTAGGCTTTAGTTATAATTAGCTTTTTAAATATATAATAAAACACGGAGTACAATTTGGAATCCCAGTCAACCTTTAAATCATTGTGGTATGCTCTTTAACTGCTAATCTAGTGCTTTCGATGCACGACTTCAAAAAAATGAAGATTCCTTTTTGTCCTTGTCAAGTAGAAATTATATTTAAGCCTGAAATGGAAGGTATTGACCCTATTGTTTGCTCTGTTAAGTGGTTTCAAAACAACCAAAAGAAAGCGTTTATCTTACCAAATCTTATTTCCATATGTCTAATCATTGTCACTTGTTACAGAACTATAAAAATCAGTTTTGAGTCAGCTCTGGTTAAATGTGGCGGCATGGAGTGGAAAAATGTTGATCCAATCCTTTGGTCTGTTAACTATCTTCCATTCAAATTAAAGCTCAGTGTAACTCAGAACTGATCTTTGTTAAATCCTTAGCAAATTTATATTACTCCAGCCTTTTTAATTTGTACCAAACTTGAATTTCCACTAGGTGAGAGTTTTTGCTCTGACTGTGGAGTGCACTTGTTCTGCATGCTGAGATGCCAACCTGGTGCTAGAAGTACCAATCTCTACTTTTGCATTCAGAAATACTTTTGCCAGAAGGTCTGCCTCTGCAACTTCTTCACCTCTCATCTCCCCAAAAGAGGTTCATGCCACCTCCTCATGATTACATGAAGCAGTCAGTGTCAGAATTTTGTGACTGTTCTGAATTCTATCTATGCACAGCATCACATCTTAGGCTGCACAGCAACACATAAGGAAATCTGTCAGTGGTACTTTAGCCTAGCACAATGGCAATGCTAGACAGTCAGAGAAGAAAGCAAGCACAATATGGCACTCTTTTAATAAAAATACTTCAAGCTAAGATAAATGGCAGAAGTGACTTTAATTAGGAGTAATTATGTTGTTGAAATATTTTCTACACTACATGATGCAATTAAACCTTTATCACCAGTGGTAACCAGCCTCCTTTAAAGAACAAAAAAGTATTCATTATGGAAAGAGAAAATTATATGTAATACAGAGAGACAAAATGTAAAACAATCAAAGCCTAAAACAAAATCAAATGCTTTACAGAACAGGCATGAAACAGTCACTAGACAAGATAGATAGCTGACTACCATTCAGAAGGATCTGGGCTTGAATTTATTTGTAGGGTTGATTTATGTAAGACAGAGATTCTCTTGTGTCTCTTAATGCATCCAGTAGAAGTTATTCTTTCAGGTCATGAATATATGTGAGGGCAAACACCTTTCAGACTACTAAAAGATAACTTAGATTATTGCAAAAGTTTTACAGCACCTGTGCAAATATTTGCATTAATGTGTAATGGAGATATGTACAGATGCTTAGAAGGGGCAGAAATTTCAATATAGGTAAAACTCTGGTTCTTGCTATCATGAGAGGTCAACCTGTGACAGTGTTATAGAATTTCCTCCAGACCAGAGCACTTAATCATAATATACAGATTATTAACATAGTCAAGTAACTTCCTAATTTTCCCATCTTCATTTTACTGATAAAGCTTATTATTCTTTCCTGGAACACTCATATTGCCTTCTATTTTTAACTCATGACATGATTTTTAATTTTTTATGATTCTGTACCATCTAAAATTACATTTTTCATAAAATAGCTGTTAAAGACCATGAACCACAGAATTAGAGAAGCTAGAAATTGCATGTTCTTTTGAGTTGAGAGCTTTAACTCTGTTTTACCATGGTATGAGTATTTGAAACACCTGATTTTGTAGTGGTTTGATTTAACTGTCATGAGTAGAAGGGATAATACATATATAAGCAGTAATATTTCATCTGGCTTGATTTCTATAATTTTTTTTTACTTGCCTTTAATTCTGTGAATCATAAGTCACTAACAAGCCACCTCTCCCTACTTCCTAAACTAGTACTTCACAGAAAATAATTCCCGAAAATAATTCCCACAAATAATTCTATTAATGGAAGTATTGATGGGCTTCTAAGAATCTGAAGAAAAACAGTGTTGGATTGGCTTTGTCTTTGTTTTAGACTTTGCTTCTTTCAGCACAGCGGAGAGGCAGACATTGTGGGTCAGTAGAAGAGAGAACAGGTCTGTGGCCTGTGAATTTTTTGGTTGTTCCTCTACTTTTTCAGCTTAAGAAATTATGAACAATTTGAGATGAAGCTGCCTTAAACAGTAATGTATAAGGCTAGTTCAGGACAGATTCCAGCTGTCTTTTATCCAGAATCTCAAGATAGAAGGTAATTCCTGAACATAGCACTTCAAACAATCCTGGCTGCCCTTTCCTCATATGAGAAGGAACCTGAAAAGAGTCCATTTGTGCTATTAAATTAAATTTTCTCAAACTTTGGGCAAATAGCCCACTTTCTTTTGTTATAATTTGGAATGCCTTTGAAGCAGAAACCTCCAAGGAGAGTCTGAAACAATTTCCAAGAAAAAGACTGTAATTACTTTTAGTGCTTTGTTCAGTGAACTGAATCAAAGCCCTAGGCAAGGCAAAAGTTAGTGTTTGTTTGCTTGTAAACTCCATGTATGTGGTGCCACTACCCCAATCCACTACTGTAAGATGTGTGTAACATGGTCCGCATCTCATTCCTGATTGGTGCTGCACATTATGGTATTGCTGTGTCATATAACAAGGGGATCTGCTTTATGAACAGCCGCTTTTCAGTGGGTTCCAAAGGCAACAGTAAGTGACTGTGTAAGCATATTTCTTGGAAAGAAATAATGACAATTCAAATTGTCAATTATCCTCCATTCAGCACTCCACCCAGAGTGTTGTTTAGGATCTCCCGAAATGATTTGAATTCTTAGCTCGGCTAAGAACAAACACAGGGTGTATTTTCTGAGATGTCAAACTATGAAACAATTCATTCACAGTGTTTTCAAAATTAGCTTTCACTGCCAGTGTAGTCCCATACAATGAGAGAGTGTTCTTTTTTCCTTCTGTTTATTATCTGGATAAAGGTACTCCAAAAACAGAGCTTGTTTCCTCTGTCATGTTTGAAATGCAAAGCTCCTCTGTACCAGGAGTAAAGCCCATGTTAAGGAAGATGTCTTTTAACCAACGTGATTTAAAACTTTACTTATTTGTAGCCAAATTATAAGGGAAAGATCCATATTAAAGAAGAGGATTATTTGCCATAGGTTCAAGAGCTATCCATTAAAAAACACAAAGGAAAAAAAAAAACAAACCTACTCCCCAAAAGGAGAACACTTAACAAATTCATCATGGAGTTTGTACAGCAACTTACTGTCATTTCTGGCCCTACCTCAAGCAGATGTGCTGTAATTCCAGAGGAAATGTGGTAGCTCTTCAGTAAATTCTATGGCTGCTTCCCCCTTGCATAAGTGTCTGTTTTGGCTGAAAGGAAAGGGGCTAACAGGAACAAAAAGAGAAGTTTTAGATGAGACATTGCTGAAAAAAATAATTGAAGCAGCTGGTTGCAAGCCTGAGATTACATTAGAAGCATAACTAAAATTGATTTGGATCTGTGCTATAGCATTATGATAATGAAGTCTGTGGCCTTACCAAAAGATTATAAACATGACTTTTAAACTCCCTTTGATATTCTTATTACAACTGCACTTAAATTCATTATGAGTTGCTACAAGGTCATCTTGTTACTAAACATGCATAGTTGGCACAACTCAATACGCTCTGATAAGTTCGAAAAACCAGCTGAGTAATGAAAAGTATTTGAAATAAATATACTGGATATTGAATCTTAGTTTTCATTATACTTAGGGGGTGATCTCAGTTTTGATCCCAAAAACTCATCCACACCATCATAAATTTTATTTTTAAACTATGATGTTCCTTCTATTATAAGAACATCTGTTGCTTTCCACAGGATCTGGATCTTTTGCCCTTAAATGTAGCTTATCTCTTAAATTTGCTGTGACAACAATCACTTTGGACTTAAAAGCTTTGGAGACTTTTTTCTTTTTGTGGATTAATTCACTAAAAGAATGTTTGGGTATAGCAGAAGCACTAACCAAAAGTGTGTATTTGAGAATTTACTTTTTATTAAAATCTGAAGGAACGCAGAAAGTCTCAAGGAAGACATATATTTCAATTAAACATTTTAAATGTTGTATTTCTGAGGTGCTAAAATAATTCAGTACAATAAAAACATACAATACTGATCTGGAAAAGTTCAGTTTTTTTAATCTCTATTTAATATCACTTTACTTAGTCATAATGGCCTGACTGCTTTGTAAGGTCATTGGAAATAATTTTCCCAATATTTTGATATTTTTCTTAAAGCTGGAGAGTATTATGAGTTAATTTTGTTGTACAAAAAATTACTTAAGAAAGTTTCAAGGGATTTTACTTGGAACATGCATACATACAGGAACTATTGTGCCTACTACTACCTGTAGAATGTCAGTAGATAAAAGATTTGTCTGGTACACAAATGTTAGGACAATCTTGAAATGTAAACATTTGGATCCAGGTAGCAGAAAGTCATTTTCAGATATATGTAGATTAAGACTACCTAATTCAGAAAATCCAGAGAAACTAACAGCCTCAACTGATTTCAAAAAAATCAAAAAACTTTTTAACCATATACATACGTCCTCAGGAAAACTATCATCATCTATTTTTTAAAGTATTTACCAGAAAAATTATTTGGAAGATACTGTCCTTTATTAAAGTTCTGTTTTCTCAATAACAGTAAAGTCATTGAAATTGTGATATTTGATATTTACCTACTTATTTATTTATTCATTTATTTATAAGAATTGAGTCATCAGATGAGGTAGACCTTCCCGAAAAGAGGTGGCAGATTGCTGTTGTAGAGGACCAAATGAGCCTTCCCTTGCAGGAGTGAGACTAGATAGGTCGCAGCATGGGGCAAGCAGATAAAGAGAGAAAGAAATACATTGGCAGCCTCCAGTTACGAAGAAACTATTGAGAGAAGAGACAGGCAGACCTTGCAGGTGACAGAGAAGGTCAATGAAAAGCTTGATGCATCTCAGAAACCTTCTGTAGTGCTACAAGCAAACCTAGAAGCAAGGAAACTGTGAGAAGAAACAGATTTTTTTTTATCTAATCTGTCCATCTTAAATGACTGTCTTGATTTAAGAAGTAAAGTATTCCAATTTATAGGCTAATAAATCAGATTGATGGAAGGCATCTTCTACTTCAGGATGCTCATTATAAAGAAAAGTTTTAGATTAACTTTCTCAAATCTATGACTGACCCTGGGTTTGTCACAAAGAGCTACAAGTAAAAAAAAAACCTTTGCATGTAATCAAGGAAAGAAAAAATAATATTAATAAAATAAATATGCTTCATTATTATTTTAATGAGACTTTTATGATTATGAAATACGTGTGAAGTAGTATAGGTTGCAAAGACCATCTGCCTCTTCAAATCACCTCATTTTAGTACACCACCAAATGCAATTTGGATCACAGCAAAGCCAGCTTTCAGATATTAGGGCTTGAAGTGTGAGATTTAGAAAAAATGTAGGTAGTTGTATGACAGATCCTCTGGTCTTGAAAACTCTGGTGTCACCTCTTGGTCATTTGTGAATTGTCATTCAAAGTCGACTGAAATCAACAAGAATAATTCAGCGAATTTCAGATTGGATTAATATTACATGGTTACTCCTGTCATATTATCCAGATGTAGAAATTCCTTATAGTGCCAAAGGGAACTTCACTGTCTGTATCACAGGATTTCAGGAAAATAATGGAAATTCTAGGGGCTGCTAACAATTAGAAATGTGGTAGTCCCCCAGACTGTGCCTTATAATGAGAATGTTGTTCTCCATGAGCAATACAATGAGAGTGATCTGCTCTACAAAGGACAGTCATAGTGCATCATTTTAAAATATTCTTACACGGGTAGTTTGACTTGCTCTTTATTCCATTCCCAGACTCTTGCACGCTTTGCTTACATGCTAATTAATTTCTGAACTCTCTTCTAAAGCAACTCAACTATTTCCCTCAAAGAGAATACTTGATCACAGATGATGGGATAGTATGCTTCAGGGCTTCTTCCAAGCATGCACCTCAGAGGTATGGTTTATGCCAAGTTTGGCTGCACTGACTGTTACAAACCATGTATTTGGAGACCTTTTCCTTCAAAGGCCTTGTACCTTGCTCAGAAACTCTGGCATCTTGCTGTACAACCCTACTCTGGAGGGCTGCAAGAACAGTTATTTTGATACTGTGAAACGAGAAACCACAAACACAGAATTATATCTCATGACTACAAGGTGAAAAGTGTGGTTTTGAGAAGATGCAGGCCAAGAGCTACAGAAAGTAAAGGAATTCCCTTTGTTATAAAATGTGACAGCCTGTGAAAACTGGACATGAATCAGTCCCCACCAATTCACTGAGGACTTGTGTTCTACTTATGAGTGCCAGTCACAACACAGTACAGAAAAATCTTTAGTAATTTTTAAAGAGATTTTTTTACTTTGAAACATAGCAGACATTTTGATATTCATTATGAATTTCAGAGTATCTTGAAGAGTCAAATGTTCAAATTAATTCCTAGTGGATGAAAATTATCAAAATAATATATTTCATATTTATAGAAATTATTTTAATATGACATTGCTGTACCAGCTAAGACATGGAAACACCCTGCTGAGCCTGTCACACAATTTTTACAGCATTGTATACAGCAAAATGTGCTGTAAGTGCAAAGGCTTACCCATATGTCTTCATCTAGAAACACCTTCAAACAGTAATCACCTTAATTTAGTAGCTTCACCTTTACTATGTAGATTTTAATAGCAGCTGGCCTTGTTTAGTAGCTGCACTTATTTAATAGCTGCACCTTTACCATAGAACTTTCCCATGCAAGCCGTAGGGGGAAGTAATTAAATTTAATGAAAACTGTGCTTCCCAAACAAGGATATATGGCTAGTCATATGAAATGGCGAGTAGGCTAAATCATTTGTGGAGAAATTATCCACACTACAAAGGTTAAAGTACTGTAGCTCAAAATATAAATTAAGACTACCATGTAAAGAACATGAGTTGCAGAGTTTCCTTGATGACAGCAACATAGCAATCATGGCTTTACAAGGCTTACATGTCACTGAAAGCTCAAGAACTCATGACAGCATTATTCAGTGACTGAGGGTGGTGGCTGCTTTCTGAAGCACTGTGGAAATGCATAGTTCTTCAAAGTAAGCATCAAAATGAGAATCTGATTCTCATATTATACCTTGTTTCTCCTGTTATGGGTGTTCTCAGCACTAGTCTTTGCAGTCTGCTCCCTGTATTATGTTAAAGGACAGACTTCACAGCTTGAAGTGATTTAAGGAATAGAAAATAAACAGTAAATTATTGATATACTAACAGGGACATGAGAACAGCACAAGGAATGAACAAACAATATGTTGGTCTTAAAATTCTCTTTTTAAAAAAAAGATTAAAAGCACTTTTTAAAACACAAAAAGTTCCTTTTACTAGTGTTTTTTAAAGATAGAGGTGGTTAAAGGCATACGACCTATGCTAAAGAGACAGTCCTGTTTAATTTTTTTGATCAAAGTTGGTGAATGGAACACACAGTCATTTGATGATGGTGGTCACAAGGAAATAACATTTCCTTTTATTTTTTAAGGGAATTAAAAAAAACAACTGTCCTAGTTAAAGCAATCAGGACCAGTTCATCACTGTGTGGGTGTAACCCAAACTGCGTATTCTACACCCTCTATGTAATTTCCCAGGAACTGTTAACAAATAGACCATTTGCAGCAGCTGCCCAGAGCACACCTGACCCCTCAGGTTATAAACTGGGTGTTAAGAAGCCTGTGAGATAGGAGGATGTTCCTATCCTCACACCAATGACTCAAGTCTGATAACTCCCCTCCGGGCATCATTAGCACCTCCACACCCTGCCTGAGGGGTGATGTCTGCTAATGGGCCATCAAGGATTCAAAAAATATCTCACAGTCACCCATTGTGGAACTCCCTGCCCTGGGGGAGGTACTGGGCATTCCCACTTGAACCTGAGTGTATATAATCTTGGAGTCTTGGGACTTCTGGGCTCCCTCTCATCGCATCCAGAGGAGGACCAGAACCTCGACCTGACTGCGACCACCACTCTCACCAATAAGTGGAGGACTTAGGAGGACCTTTGGACTCAGGAGGACCACGTGGGGCTCAGCACAGGGGCCAACGAACACCATTCTGTTCATGCTCCACGGTGCTGGGTTATACATCTGGGTTTTGTGGGCTAAAACCAGTTGTTTGTCCATATAATTATATTTATTTATTATTGTTATTAAACTGTAACTCTGACTTATAATCTCTTTTGAGTTGGGTTCATTTCTCCTGCTGATTTACCTTTAAACCAGCACAACAACAAACCTTTTTTTATAAAATATATTTTCATGTTGAAATAACTCTGCTTTCCACTAATGATTACACTAGTACTACCTCTGGAAATACTTTTTCACCTCAGAACTTTGTGTTCTGGGAATGTGAGCTGCTGTAAAATCTGTTGGGATTTTACTTTCTACAAGATCCCCTACTATTGCCATCATAGTAGCACAGAAGTTTCATTACTAGTATTGTTGCTACTTAATATACAAAACATTAATGGAGCAGTAGCACTGTGAGATTTTTATGTTTTGTGTTTCAGTTCTCTCATATTGCTGTTCAAAATGTGCAAGCTTTTCCTGCAGATAAAGTGATGTACAGCAGCAGTGAGATAACAGCTGCAAAAAGCAGTTATGTTATGTTTTTGATAAAAAATGTGCTTTATTTGAAAGATAAGCATCAGAAATTCACCTCACCTTGTAAATGCACACAAATTTATTCTTTGTTGTACAACAGTAGCAATTAACTGAAAATGTATTTATTTGAGTTACTAGTTCTCTTTTTTCTGAGAACTGAAATTACTAATTAAGCTAACCCTATATGGATACTTTCATTGCTGTGATACTTCTGCTTTAATGGAATAAAAAAAAATTGGGAATTTTTTCTTATGTATATGCCTGGGAAACCTGATATTACTGTGCTTCTGTCTGGTATTGTGTAATACATTCGGTTTAATTGTTTTAGAGGAGTATATTGAAACTACTAGTCTTCACTGGAATAATTGGAATATTTCACCATTTTACTCAGTTTTGTAGCAATCCTGTTTATGTTTGTATCTTCTCATCCATGCAGTGTGCAGGCCTTGCCTAGTCCAGCAGTTTAAAGTGTAACACTTATTGTTAGCAACGCAAGATGTGCTCTCTGTAGTGAACATCTTGCCATTGCTAAGGGCAATAGTGACTTTTTAACCGTTTTATTAGGTTCATGATCAATGAACCTGTGCTAGGCAGCCTTTAGAGTCCAAGAGCTTATTTCTCCTAACAGAGCATGCACATTTCCATCCATAAAAAGGGGATTTCTGAGGTAGGCGCAAAATGTGCAAGGTGTTGTGTGTTTGCTGAGTCCAGCCCACCTTGCACATTCTCTTTCACCACAAGCAGTCATTTTATGGTAAGAGCAGCCTCTTTACCCTTAAAACTATTGCCCTGCCTAACCTCTTTACATGAAATGTTGCAAGAGAAGTACTGATCTACTCCACCATGACAAATGTCACAAAACTCTGAATTCTTGGTAAGAGTCCCTTTCTCTCATTTGGACTAGACATTTCATTCTGCACTGATAAAACTCTCTTCAAAATAAGTGTATTCCTGTGAAGTGTTTTTCATTTTGATGAGTGGGAGTTCCTCATCCACTCACAAGAGATGCATTTTGTCAAAAAAGTTTTGGTCGATTCTCTCTGAGAGTACTCATCTACCATTTACCTGATTGTCTTTATTTTTCTTTTTTTTTTCTCTCTCAGATATTGCTATGTGGTTCATTCTACCTCTCTGAAAAACACAATATTCTGTTTCAAAACCAGGTCGCAAATGTGAAGATGGACAGAAGCAATATAATGCATGTTAAGTGTCCTCTACCCCTTTTACATAGTTCCTATTATCATAGGAACCTGTGCCCAGTCCCCTAACCTAATCTGCCCTTTTCCATCACATGTCTGTTGCCCATGCCCTCTGAAATGAGTGAAATGTCCAGTTAGCTAATAACACAAGGGCTTTTTCACCTTTCTACCAGGTGCAGTCCATGGAAAACACAGCTGAGGTAATAATCAGGCCCATAAACAGCAATATTACCACAGGAGTATGAATATGTTACAGATTTTGGAGACAAAATAATGAAAAGAAGGAAAGAAATTTCTCTTGCTGTGATAAATACTCATTTCTCTGGTCTTTTTGAAGAAACATTACACAAGAGAAGTTGTAATCACACTGTAGAGCCGTTCTTAATGATTCTTATCTGTAACATCATTTTTTGCAACTGATTTTTATAGCGAACACATGGCAGTGTGCCTTGCTTGTGAGCAGGCATCTTTTCTTCTAAATGTGAAACTGCTGACAGTCTTACCCACAGTACCTGAAATGCAATTTGTGAGTCTTGGAGAGAGGAAGGAGAGAGAGGAAAACACTACTCAGTCTAGATTTGATTAACACATATTATTCCATTGCCCTCAGCTTGTGGCAGACCTCGGCTTTCCATATGAAATGGAGTTGCTAGAGGTGTGGTTTGTATAAAAACCTCAGCAGAAGTTTTCAGCTTTGAAATACCATAAGACAATTTTGTCCAGCTTTAAACCAATTTTTAGACACAAAGAGGATTAGAAATTTTGGCCATTGTGAACAGACATAAGCACTAATAAAGGCAGCTTGCTAAAACTACCTATTTAAGTGAACCAGGGCATGAATTGACTTGGTTTTAAACTTTCTGCTTCTAAAACATACCCTTGCATGAGTGAGCAATACTACTGCTTTGTAGAAGCTGATTTTGGAGAATTTAATCTGTCACCTTCTAGTAAAAAGGCTGTGTAGGGGTTCTAGGTATGGGTAGGCCTGCCATGTTTTTGCAGCTGGAAAGAAGGGGAGCCTGCAAATACCAAATCTAATAATATTATGAGCAGAGGACTGTGTGCTTCCATCCAAAGATATCCACCTAAATGGGTGTACTCATCAGGTGTCATGTGAAAAGGGGAGATTTCTTCAACCCTTAGTGTTTGATTTGTCTGTGCTTCAGGAAAGCTGAGACTCCTGTGCCTGATCAGTCTGCCAGAGCCCAATTATGAGGATCCTTCACTGAACAGTCCCACCGGATTGAGGACAGTTTGACTGACTTCTCCAGGGACACATGACAACAGCATAAGGGAGACCCCTTGGTGGGTCTTTCTGCTTTATGATCCCTCAGCAGCTCTGCTACTTTATTCGAGTACGTTACCTCCTGCCAGTGACTGCCAGTGTCCACGAAAGACTCACACTAGCAGTTTATGGAATAACACTCTTTGTTAGTAGAAAATCATGGCAGTTTAAGGTTCGAGAGTTGCCAGTGATAGTATCTAACTGCAAAAATGTATTAAAAGCAATACACAGACAAGCTCTCATCCCCAGGAAAATTATTCAGCATGCACAGAGTATGGTTCTTACCCAACAGGTGTCCCTCTACAGGAGAAGATAGGTTCGGCCTGTCGACTGATCCCAGTAGTTAAGATGGAATCTTCTCTGACTTCTCCCCATTATCAAATTAAGTTTGTACTATTTCTTTATGTTTAGTTGGAACTTGAGTTAGTCATACATAGTTTTTTTACTGATTGGTGTAAAATTCTCTTGCTTTGCTCTTGAAGTTATAGTCAATGAAATACAGAGCACATGCTCAGTGAGGAATGGTTGTACCTTGGAGGTTGAGGTGTGCATTAATATTACAGTTAGCTTATAGTGAACCAAGTTCAACTGAAGAGAGCGATTTCACCACAGTTTTTGGCTCAGCAGCTAGACATCTTCTTCTATCTCCTTTGGTTGGCAGGTGTCATGCAGTTTTTCAGCTGCAAAGTACCACTGAGTTTCCTTTCGTGCAAGGATCTCAACAGAGCCTGGCCGTGGTGTTTCCACTTCGCTCCACCCTCCGTTCCATCCCCCTTAGCAGGAGTTTACATTTGCAGATTGTGTGTATGGGGAATCATTGTAATACAGGTTTTGAGCATGTTCACTGCATTCCATCCAGGAAGTAGCAACTGCATTTCATTGCGTAATTCCTGTACCACTGTAACTTCTGCTAAGATGCGAATAAAACTTCTCAGTTTCCTCTAATTTTATCCACAGCCATAGTTACCCGTCAGGGATCAACAAAATCTAAATGATCACTTTTTCTCTAGCATTACAATCAATTATGCCCTCTAAATCTGAAGTAATTTACAAGACTCTATCTTTTGTTGCATTTTCAGTCTTTTAATAGAGTATATTGGGTATCTGTAACAGATTACTTGAGGTTGGAGTCAATAGTTCACAATTCTCCTTGGCAATGTATGCAGATTATTTGACAAGTGCAAGGGAAGCTTACACCATTTCAACCCTAGCGTTTACCAGTTGTTGGAACACAGGTATGTTTTGACAATTCTACTTTTCTCGTGCTTTTTTTAACTATTAACAGTTTTACCAGACAAAGAAATTGCATAAATCTAATTTTATTAACTTTAAAGATAAAATATATAATATATACAATATATACAATAATATATTTTTGTAACAATTTCCTGAACATTTATAATTAACAGTAATAGCAGTGTGGTGCAGAACTTCATAAAAGCCAACAATTCTAATTTATGTAAATGTTTGTATCAATAATGCATTTATCATATAGATTATGTTTCAGCCTAGTGTGGTGACTCTAAAATTTATTAATTTTATAAATGGTTGCAGTAAACCCCCAAGCATTTATAGTAGGCAAAACAGCTAAAAGCGAAAAATAAAAAAAAACCACTTATATGAATTCATGTCTGTTAAAGTGAAGGAGAAGGTTTTTGTTGACTTCTGTTGTCTTTGGATTTAGGTCCCGCAAAAAGGAGTCCTTGAGCTATGCAGAGTCTTTAAGGTGAATTAAAGGATAAATACTGTTTCAGGTAGCTGCTGTAAAACTATCACAGAATTGTTGTTCAGTAGAACAGCAGTTATGGAGAGAATTATGATCCTATGGTATCTTAATTTTCATTAAGATCAAATGGATCTGGATTAAAATACCTCCTAATCCTCCACCTATTAGTATCTGCAAAGACAAAAGCATCTCTTCATACTAAAAAACCAAATCCCATGATTTATAGTTATTGAACTGATCTGCCAACTCTGTTGAAAAGAAAGGAAACATTAGCATTGAAAGTATAATGTATTTTGAGCCTAAGTATAAATATAGACCTCTATAATTGAGAATTTATATTCAAAATTGTGACAAGATTTTCTAAAAATGCTGAAGTGCCTAAGGGCCAAGACTGGATCATTCAAAATGTTTAGTAAACTACATGTTTGTTTACAAAAGTAATTGCAAGATATATATGTATATGTACTGGCTGAGCATTTTTATTGCATTGGGTTTGGTATTACCATCTAAAAATTAGTTCCTGTTATTTGTGACCTTGTACTAGGCATTGTAGTTTGTTTGGGTTTTTTTACATAGCAGTATTTGATAGTTTTTGCTGAATTGAGAAAGTCCAACAATTCATTGAGCTAGTTTTAAAATTATCTTGGGTAAATCCTAATAATTATATAACTACTTAGAGTTTCTTTGGGTTTTGATTTGTGGGTACTTTGATAATTTTTATTGAGCAAAGGAGTGTCTGGCAGTTAGCAAAATGCATGATAACAGATTTACTCTTTTAGTTGCTTAGTAGTTTAAATGTTGTAAATTTCCTTCACCAGTCTTGAGATCAAACTATTTTATAGGTAACGGATGTGTTGAGTTATATTACATGGATATGCCTAAGGCAGTTTCATCTTGTATCAAGTAGTGAAGTCTGTATTATTCTAAAAATTCTTATTTCTGTAGTAGTCATTTCCTTGATAAAAAATTGAGATTTCTTTTTTTCACTTCTATGAACAATTCTATCAATGTCTTTTGTATTACTGATAGTTTCAATGAAGTGTACCAGCATAGCACAATATATCAGCTCGGCGTTAACCACATCATAGTCAGCAATGAGATATATTTCCAACTACAAATATGAGTTATAACCTTTATTTGCATTCCATGTTATTTCTTCCCTCTTCCCCTAAAATTAAAGATCTGAAAGGTGACTGTCCATGTCTCAGTTCAAGACATGACTCCCTAAGAACTTTAGAAAAATAAAAACCGGCTATTAATGTTGTTTAGGTTGTACAATTAGATAGTGTACAGTGATCTAGTTCCATTAAAGTTGATGGAATCAAACTAATAAATCTCGGATAAGAAACATAGTATTCAAACACCTTGTTTCTGCTTAGTTGAA
This sequence comes from Pipra filicauda, assembly GCF_003945595.2. Taxonomy (NCBI): domain Eukaryota; kingdom Metazoa; phylum Chordata; class Aves; order Passeriformes; family Pipridae; genus Pipra; species Pipra filicauda. The sequence goes on along the minus strand of NW_024103851.1, from coordinate 1,347,589 downwards.
AAATCACTTCCATTCTCTTTGCTGCTTTTTCTTTGTCTCTAATTTCTAAAATTATATGACTTATTACCTTAAAGTTGTATTTTTTTTTTGCTAGTTTCACTAAATAAAACCTCCTTTTAATGTTAAAGATGTGGATGGAGGAATAAAAAGTCAAATAAAGACCTTGTGACACATTATGCATAGATGTACAGCATAGTGTGAGCAGGGAAGGAGTGAAACATTTCTCTGTGAATTAAGGACGTTAAAGTGACATAAATAGTGAACAAAGTCATACCTCCTCACCTCTCCTTTTATTTTATAATAAAAATGAAACTATTATGAGTGTAGTGCAAAATAGACAACCTTACTTTTTACATGAACTTTAATAGCAAATAGTGCCCTCTGCAGCTGCTTTATCCTGCTTCTCCATGTGTACAATTTATGTTGCATGACGTCAGAGGCATTATGATTGCCATGAAGCCATGCCAGGAGTATTACCTTTCATTAATCATTAAAATTCCTGAATGGTAGAGTTCATTTGTTCTTCCTTTCCTAATCACATCCGTCCATCCTACCCTCTGTAGGTAGGACTGACTGGCCTGAGTTCTTACTAGTTTAGGTTGAACTGGTTTAGGAGTTGAAAACAAGTAATCACTCCCAATGATTACACTGAAATTAATTTTTCACACGGGATCTAAACCTCCATGGCATCACAGACTAAAAAGGATAGATAGACTTCATAATTTTAGGTGACAACGCATTTTGAGAGGATAGAGTTAAGTAACAAAGGAGGGGAGGGGAGCGGAGGAGAGGGAAGGGGAGGCGGGGGAGGGAGGGGAGGGAGGGCAGGGAGAGAGGACCTACAACAATCATCTAATCCAAATGCCAGACTTCAAGGCTGACCAAAACTTAAAGCATGGCATTAAAGGCATTGTCCAAATGCTTCTTAAACATTGACAGGTATGGAGCATCCACCACTCTACAGGAAGCTTCTTGCAGGGTTTCACCATCCTCTGAATAAAGAAATGTTTCCTCATCCTGATGGATGCAACTTTGAGCTGTTCCTGGGTGTCCTGGCACTGGGTACCAGTGAGAAGAGTTCATCAACTCCCTCTCCACTTCCCCTCCTCAGGAACCTGAAGAGAGCACTTGGGTTGCCCCTCAACCTCCTTTTTCCCAAACTAGACAAATCCAGAGTATGCCTTGGGCATGTTCATGTACCTTAACATCCTTTTTAATGGTGAGTCCCAGAATCCCAGAGAGCCCTGAGGAACACCGCTGGTCACCAGCCACATGTAGCCTCATGTACTTCAACTCACTGAGCCCTGCCCTTCAGCCAGTTCTTCACCCAGTGCACCATCTACCTGCTCATCTCACAGTTGGACAGCTGGTGCAGAAGGATGCTGGAAGGGACAGCACCAAACTGCAGAAAAACTGCTTCCATTACCTCCTCTTATCCACTTTTTAAATATTATTTAATATATAAAACATGTAAGTATGTATTATTATCTATTTTATTATTATATAATATAGTGCTATTTATAATAATTTAAATATAAATATTTTAATCATATTTTTCCAGGAAGATACACATTTAGGCAATCATTAACATCTACCTTTAGTCACTTATGTAAGGTTCATCTATATAGTACCTTGTGACAGAAAACAGACGTGGTCCAAATGAACTAGCCATGGCAACACATAACAGACTTGTTAGTGCTGGTAGACCTGGCTGTGAAGGAATGCAGAGCTCATTTCACAGCTACCTACTGGCACAATACCTATTATAAAGCAATTTGGACAGATTCAAAGTAATAAATCTGATGTCTCAGAACTGGACAAAATGCCAGCACTTTATGCTGACCTCTAAAGCCTCTGACTACTGCTGAGTAGTTTACATTATCTGTAAGCTTGACAGTAACAGGTGTCTTGGGCTGCTCATACACATGCAGGTCAATCACAACAGGTCTACCAGAGCAGCAAATAACAAACGGATTACACTGGCAGCCAGTCTTGCTCTCCTTAGAGTAAGAGACAGTAAGTTTGGCCTCGTTATGGAGGTTTATGATAAATGCTTATTCAGAGGACTTTTCTTGTTTGCTTACTTTATCCATGAACGTGCTGCAGGGACAGCTAGCTAATACTAAACCAGAGACTGAAACTAGTTGCTGCTGGGTTGATTTGGCCCCTCTGTGAAACTTTCAAGAGAAGCATGCCAGTAAGGAGCTGCTCTCTTTCTTCTGCTGCAAACAGATACCTTTTAAATCATTCCCACTTTGAAACTGCCTGTCTTTTCAGACACAGTAAGAATGGTAAGCTGTCCCCACAGACCAATTGTTTGTATCTTCATCTATGAAACTTCTCCTTCTATCCCATGTCCCACCGCGTTTATGCCTGGATTTAGGGCATTTACCTCGTTTTGGGAGCAGTTTCTCTTCCACTTACAAAAGAACCAGAGAACTACCTGCTCAGAATAAGAGCAGCATTGTTAAAAGGGAAACATGTTTTGCCAGCAGACATTACTTGAAGGGTAGGCAGAAGGTAACAATTGTTAACTAGGGAATGCATTAAAGATTAGAACTGAAGCCATGTCAGTAATTGATTTTGTAGTTTAACAGCCAAATCCAAACCCTTTCCCAAGTTCTGTCCACTCTCTTACTGATTTAGAAAGAGATTTTTAATATAAGTCTCTTATCTTCCAGAATAATACTTTAGACACCTCATGGGCTATACAGTATTCATAAGTATTATTTTCTCTCCCATTTCTGCTCTTCCATTCTGCAGAAAACAGATAAATATTAATTCCTAGAGAACATGGAGCTAGCTGTTCATGAGAAATCTGCTTGGAAGCAAGAAACACAAGTCCAAATTCCTGCTCTAAAACAGAACGCAATCTTAGTCCCCAAGCTTCTGAGAGAATATTGTTTTTTGAGGAGGCTGTTGGGCCTCAACTTTTCACTTCCTTTCAGCATTTCATTTGAGGAACCCTAGACTCCTATAGTTTACTAGTAAGACCTCCTCAGAGGATAAATGTGAAAACAAACCTATTGCTAGTAGATTTCAATTCACTATACAGAGTTTGCTTCTCAGCTGGACATGGCTGTAATGTACGGTTGAGAAGATTATGAAAAGTAAAGGTAATTTTTAGAGGAAAATTTTAAATCAGTGTTCCTAGGTATCTTCTCTTTACACCCTGACCCTGGCATGGGGATTTTGAATAAGAGAACACAGAGGCATACCAAGGACAGTGAAGAGTCAACTCCTGTTGGCCACATAGAATGAGACCTTTAAAATTTCAAATTCTTTCTATGTAATACTTCTTCATTCCCATTGGAAGGAGCTATGCAAAGAGCTGATGAATGGAAAATTCAGTGGAAAGATCAACAGAAATAAGTAGATGAATTCAAATCTGCATTGATATTTACTGCTGAACCTGCAGATAGAATATGTTCAGGGAGGACTATTTTATTTGTGTAGATGGAAAAAATAATTTGGCTGAGCAGATGATTCACCTCATAATAAGTTCCATAATAAGATCCACCTGATAAGTTTTGGAATTAATAATATATGTCATTATAAATAACTTAAAACACAGGATGGAAATAAAAATAAACTTATTGTCATGAATAAGTGATCTGTAATTCCTCAAGTTTGTGGAAGGTAATTTCTTGTCCCACGTACTCAGTAAGTCAACAAGGAAAGATGCCCTCCTAGACTTAATTTTTTATGACTAGAGAAGGATATATGGGAAATGTAATGGTAGGTGGCTGTCTTGGCCACAGTCCTCATGAGATGGTTGAGTTTAGAACTTTTGGTGTAATAAGCAAAAAGGTCAGAAGAGTTGCTACCCTGTATTTCAAGACAGAAAACTTGAAGCTTCTCAGAGAGATAGTTAGTAATGTCCCTGGGAATCTGCTTTTGAGAGCTGATGCATTCATTTGTACTGGTTAGTTTTGAAAACTACCTTTTAACAGCACAGGAACAGACAATCCCCTTGTCTCCTAAGTCAAGAAAGTGTGTCAGAAGACCAGCTTAGCTGAACAGGGATCTTCTTTTGGAAGTCAGGATGTAATATGAATTGTATGATCTTTGTAAGGGAGGTCAAGCTTCACAAAAAGATTACAGGTGGTTGAAACCCCAAGCCTGTCTGTGTTTAAGAGGCATTTGGACAATGCCCTTAACACCATGCTCTAACATTTGGTCACTCTTCAAGCAGTTAGGTAGTTGGACTACGTGTTGTAGGTCCCTTCCAGATGAACTATTCCTTCCCTTCCCAACCCTTTCTTTCTTCTTCCCTTCCCTCATTTCCCTAACAATACATGCTGAGGAAATCTCTGATGACATTTCTTCCCAGTCCTGCACTAACATAAGGCAGTGAATACCCATATCTAAGCCCCAGCCTAGGCATAGGCTTTGTCACCTTGTAGGAAAGAGGCACGTATGTTCTGATGGGGGTGAGAGCTGTGGATCATCTTGAGATCATATGACCATCTGCATAAATTTGCAAAAACCAAGTGTGGAGTGCAGTTTTTGAAAGTCTTCTGTGCTCATCTAGTTCCTCTGGGTTTCCACAGGATGACAGAATACCACATCTCAAGCAGGATGTGCTCCTGAACTAAAAGTTTAAAAATCTTTTGAAGGTAAGCAATACCTGTTCATTAAAAATGGAATTTTTTTTTCTCTCTTTGTACTTATTTTCAGAAATGCCAAAGCTGTTTCCCATGGAAAAACATACTAAACCAAAAGAGCCTGAGAGCAACAGGACACCATCAGAGAAAAGATTCGCCTGTCACAATACTCTGTCTCCAAAGTGAGCAACCACCAGTACCTAAAGGAGAGAATAAGAGCAGCATAAGTCTACTTCTCTCAGGGTCCTGGGGGTCAAAGTCTCCGTCCTCTGGGATCCCCACCCCCACCATCTCCTGCCAAGGGCCCAGGGGATGTGTCCCAACTTAGCCTGAAGCCTTTAGCCCCTGCCTGAGCCATGCTGGAGGTGTGCCCATGTCTATCCCTACCTCTTGGATGGGCCTGAGACCTGCAGTGCAGAGAGCTGCTCTCTGGGATGGAGCCCTCAGACCTGGGTCATAGCTTGTCATGTACAACTCCGGGAATAACATGACATAACTCTTCTCTTCTGTTCCATTCTATGCCCTGCACTCACCATGAGTCAAACAACGAGGCTGTTACTTGCCTGAAATGCCAGGGCTTTTTAAGCTCAAAAAAAACACTTTTAATGACACATAACACAGAGATTACAAAGTGGAAACAAGATTTTATTTTATTTCTTCTGAATCTGTTTCAGAATCCCACATGCAAGGGGAGGAGGCTTTGTAGACTCCCTGGGTGGGCCCCAAGGGTGGGCCCCTAAGCCTGAAACATTGATCATTTTCATACCATGCCCAAAGTACAGCCAGGAAAACAATAATTCTTCCAAATGGGGAACATAGAACATTGCTGCTATCTCCTTCACATCCCGCTGCCCCACTGAAACCAAGCTGCATGAATCCTCTATTAAACACACCCATTGGCCGTGTTTATACAGGATACAAAACATGCTTCAGCCACAGGGCAAAACTTTCACAGCTCATTTGTAACTTCAATCTTTCTGAGAGCTATTTGGCTAACTTGGTTTATGGGAAGATGTTCAAATCTTATCTAAAACTCTGGAAAGTCTCTTTTTCCTTTAGGATTTAGTATGTTGAGTCTTGAAAGAGTAAGGAAGGTAATATTCCAGTTATTTTGTAAGTTTTATCTGTATGTTCAGACTATGTAAATAAGGGCATTTACACCATATACATTCTTTTGGTTGATGCCTGAGGGTAAAGAAAGTGTTTTAATTTCCTCTGCATGATCTTTGCAGAGATGTAGGGAACAGGCAGGATTTCCTCACCATTCCCTGCAATGTGCCAAGTGAAATTTTCTGCTAAACCATGGTGAGGTCTTCCTGGAAAGAAGTCCTGAATTGTTGTGTCTTCTTGACAAACTTTTTTCTTGTACTTTTCCTCCTTTGGCATTAATCCTTAACTTCTTCCTTGAATATCTTTGAAAGATTCTTTTCCATTCCATTCCATTCCATTCCCTCTAGAATTACAATACTCCAAAAGTATGTATTGTATTTAAGATGCAATTGCTTTCAGTTAATCTGCCCAGCAGTTTTCTAATGTATTTTGTACACAATGTAATGTCACTCTTAAAACAGCAATTATTGTGCATCACTAATTAAGGAAATTTAGCTATTTTAAGGGTTATACCAGAAGTGTGCCATTTTCCTCCCTAGCTCTCTCTGAAATGTTTCTGCAAGGCTTTGTTTCAAGAAACTATTTATTTTCATAAACTATTGCTTTAAACTTGCCACTTTGTGGTTGTTAACTTTCTTCTCTAACTTTTGGTAAGTATCAAAGTGCATCTCTATATGTGTTCAGAATATATTATAACTGATTTACATTTTCATTACCAAGTTTTTTCATTCTACTTATTTAAACAGTCCATATGAAAATTCTACACATGAATCTTCTTAGGTTTTTTTTCTCATTAAATCCATGTAAATTACTCCATAACACCCTGTAGGTTGTAATAAACAATTGCTTGCTGTATTTTCTTAGTGAGATTTAGAAAGTTACATTCATTATTCTTCAAAAGGTGAGCATACAGGCTGGTCTTAATGCCTAGATATGCACAGAATTCTACTGAATGTGATCCTTAAAGAAAGAGCATATGCTTTTTTTTTTACATATATAGAGAACTTAGAGTGATTAAAGGAACTCATTGGACTCTCTGTTTTCATGTTTAAATTGATCCCATGAGGCATTGTTGCAAACACATGGTACCTGGCTAAGGCAGTCAACTGTTAACGCTGTTCCACTCCAATTTAGGCAAAATAGTTTTGGTATTTGGCCCTTGGAAAATGGTATTTGGCATAGAAGGCTTTGCAGGAACTCTTCACTGCACAAATACATCTCATCCAGAGAATACCTGGGCTTGTTGCAAATGCCTTTGTTCTACTCAGGGATAAGGAAAGAAACAAGCTTTCTAAGCTTTCTACTCTTCTCCTGCAGATATGATTAGCTTTTGGTGGTGTAAATACTGGTAGAGGGTGTTTCTGTAGACCCTGCTCGTGAACCTTTCCCATTTGAAGGAAAGACAAACTTGCAGTTTAAGACTTGTGCTAAGAGTTCACCTCCATAACTTCAGTGTCAAAGCTGAGGCAGAAGTTTTATCACCAATTCTTGATGAATTTGGGGCACATGGGAGGAAACTACAGCTAATTTCCCCTTACTTTTCAGGCTTTGACCAATGTGTCATGTGCCTGAATATTTTTTTTATATTAGTGACATTATTTTCCTTCTCTGTTTCGTTTTAATAACTAATCACTTTTTTTCAGAACCAGATAAAGAGACTGCTGTGGTTCAATAAAATTTTCTTTGAATGTGTTGCATCAATGCAGCATTTTCTAATTAATATTTTGTTCACTGCTCCTCATTATAACATTTTGTTGTGTTTAACAAAAAAGACAATAATAAATTTTCCATCAAGAAAAACATTTTGGTAAGTGCCAAAGCCATTTGTTTGCCCACAGCTGGGATGTGTTATAGTTTAGCCTTCAGAGGCACCAGGCCAGCAGTTTCCTATGGAGACCTGGAAGAGTTCATGTATATTATGCATTGAGTATGCCATATACACATGCAAATTAATTGTTCAGCCAAATAAAAAAGTCTTTATTGCTCCTTTTCCAGATGAATTCAAAAAGCAAGAAAGCAAAATACTGAGCCTAGTTATTCTTCTAGCATTCCAGTGTACAGTAGCCCCTGAAATCACCTTGCAGTTGGGGCTGTAGTACTACAAGAAGGTGTTGGCAAACTTGAACACTTTATGGAATGAAAAACAAACAGGCAGGGGTGTGTGTCCCATTATGACCCTCATGATCATGTTTAGAACTCCAAGAGCTGCATATTTTCATCCTGTTAGATAGATTCTTCTCCTCTTGACATAAAAGTGCCTTTGTTTCTTTTCTGTCTTCTTCTTATTCCCTTTGGAATCAAAGTAATAAATTAATTTTCTTTTCTGTTGAATATTAGAGTGTTTTGTGATTGTATCCAGTGTAAAACTTGGTGCTTTTGCTTCAACATCACTTCAGTAAATAGCTATTTTTTATCTTACTACATATGCAATTCTTTAAAAAAGCCATCTAGCCCACCCTAAATATGATGTGCCCAACTTGGAGTGTGACAGTTGTGTTTGAAAGTTGTGTTTGTGGCCCTCTTGGAATTCCATCAGCTGTTCCTACTTAACATCCTTCCCTTTTCCAATTATTTTGATCCTCCTGTAGCTGGGAAATAAAGTATGATTTAGAATCATGGAATGGCCTGGGTTGGAAGGGACCTTAAAGGTCATCTAGTTCCAACTCCCCTGCCATGGGCAGGGACACCTTTCACTAGACCAGGTTGCTCAAAGCCCCAGTCAACCTGGCCTTGAACACTCCCAGGGATGGGGCATCCACAACTTTAGATTTGTACTTTAAATAAACCCGTAAGCCTCTTGTTCTTTTGATAATCAGTAGCATAGGGACTCTTGACTGTCTTCTGTGTATTTGTAAGCCTCTAACTTAAATAAGAGTTTTTACTCTTTCCTTAAAGTATCCCTGCTATAGAGTAAACACAAAGATTTTCCTTTTAGCTATTTTTGGGAGTTCAGGAACATTGCATGTTCTGTGGTCCCAAGCATAGTTTTCTTTGGTGATTCCTCCATCAGTGCATTATTCTGTTTACAGGCCATTGTATTTGAATGGAATAACTGCCTTGTGGTTAAGGTAAATCATTGTTCCTTTAAATTCTCATCTACTGAGTGATTTGACATGCATAAAATCTGTCCAAAGGCATTAATTGATCACATTGATATAATTTACTTATTATGAAGAAGGTTTTTCCTTGGAACCCACAATATCTGAACATCTGTGCTCCTGGTGGGTGGCATTACAGTGAAGATGATGAAGAAGTGAAAGTGAAAAAATGTAGAAAAAGTGAACAAATGTAGAAAAAACCCCCACGCTGGCCATCAGAGTTCTGCTTGTGATCTGCTGCTGCTTTTCTCTTCTGTTAAAAGTAGCACCTGTGTCTCTCCTGAGAAGAAAATTAATTGGTGTGTTACTTGGTTTATTCTTTTGAAATAATATGACAAGCATTAGTCTTCTCAGTAAGACTGATATTTAGTACTTGGTAGTTCCAAAAGAGCCCATAACTATTATTTGTGAGGGGCAGCTAATGTAGCTGCAATTGATAGAAACAACACAAGAGGAAGGTCTGTGTTTTCAAGATATCATTTTCACTTGTATAGATTGGAGAGGAACATGTTTAGTCATTTTTGAAAACTGACTGGGCTTCTTATTTTGATTACGTATTTTTTAACCAGCTCACATCAGGAAGAGTTGATCTGGATGATTTTCTTCTGTAAAAACCCAGTGATACTAAGAAAGACAGCCAAGAATAATAGTCAGGTCTGAGCTGTCCATGGTACAATACTGCCTAGTTATAGTACTAATCAATCAACAAGAAAATCAGTAAGTTTATGTATTTTTGAATGTTGTTTTTGTCATATTCTAAAACAGGAGGCAAAAAAGTGCAGAAGAAGAAATTCAAACTCAATAAGAAATGGGAAAGTACTCATTATTTTCTTTAAGTATATTTATTGCCTTTTTTTAACTCCAAAGAGGTAGAAGGAAGAATCAGGCCTGAGAGCAGACTTTTGTGAGAGGTTCAGTCACTGTACAAAACTGGGGATCTTTCTCCACCCTCATTCATTCTTGTAACTGAAGATTCAGTTCCATTATATTATTGGAGCAAAGGGAAATAGAGAAAGCGAAGATGTTTTCAGGTAGGCTCTAAGATTTTACATTTTATGTAAATGCCCTTTTATGGGGGGATATAATTGTTGTTTATTCAGTGATTTAAACATCAGAGTGAGGTCATGGTTGTCTAAACAAATGTTGCAACAATACTAGTGCTAGTGAAAAACCAGGATTTTTCTTTTTCTGCAGTTCTAGTGATAATTTTCCATTATTAATTCCAGACCATATAATTCCAGGAAAACCACTTATTCAAAAGGCCATAGTTTTTTCTTGGGAGGGTGAGGGGGTGGAACCCAAAAAAACCGAACAGAAACTTTGCATGAATTTGATCGCAAAAATCTGTAATTTTTTATTACCAGTAGTGGTTTGAAACTCTTTGGTAGAGAATTGATGAAGACCAATGAGATTTCTTAGCTGGGTTAACATTAATATCAATGAGAAGATGTCTTTGGCAGATTCTTACATATATTAAAGAATACAATAAGAGTGCAGATATTTGAGATGGAAGTTTACAGAAATAACTTGGAAGGACACAGAAAAAAAAACCACCATAAAAGCAGAAGTGAAGGAAAAGATAGTAAGAGGCACAGAGATGCTGGAAGAAAACCTTGTCAGTAATACCTTAGGACTAAGTTCTTTTACAGCTGAATAATGCCCAGACAGAAGTGTACGTGCAATAATAAAAATTAAAAATAACTTAAAATTTAATAGCCATCATTATACTGCTGTCATTTATAAAATGTTATCTACTATGAAACATTTCTTGTGTTTACTAGGGACACCTAGAATACCTTAAAAAAACAGATGACAAATAATTGTGATATCGCTCTATCTCTAGCAGTGGAATTAACCTCATTACCCTGCTTGGACTGTTAGTATGGTAGAAACAAGGCTTGTGTAAATATTCTGAAGGAAGAACTTTCTAAAATATGCTCCTAATTTCTAAAAAATGCTCTTAACTGGCAATACTCACAGAAACCATTGCTCTAGCTGGACTAATTATAACACTACTTACTGGAACTGCTCAGTGCTGAGCTCTGTTTCACAAGGGAGAATAAGAAACCCACATGATTTTATTGATGAAGAAGCTCAAGTGTGGCAAGTGAAACCAAAGCCAGTAAACCACTAACTTACCTATGGGAAATTTGCAAAATATACTTAGAAACTCCCAGTTTGAAGACTGCTCTGGTAGCAATGAACTTCTGGAATGCTTTTGAAATACTTTTGGCAGCCTACAGAAAACTGACTAGGGGCACAGTTCTGGCCCTTCTTTTTCCTTCCTATTGCCACACTTTATTAGCAAGCAATAATTACTCTTAAGAATTTCTTTTGTTGTTTTTAATGGCTGCAGTTCTCCAGAGAACACTGTATGCGACTACATATATGCGTAATAACTGTGAGACGGTATTAGTTCTTTCCATCTTGAGTAGGTAAATTTATGGATATCTTTTATGAGTTTGTGATTATCAATTTATAATTGGTTATGATCAAAGCCACAGAGCAATTAGGAAGCATTGCTTTTTGTGTTCTGACTAGCTGTGTCTGTATTTGCCAAACCTCTCTGTCCTTACATCTCTACTTGTTCAACTCTAAAAGCTCTGATGGATGTGATATTGCCAAGAGTGGAAATTATCACAAGGAAAAGAAAAACACCTAAGGGAAATTTAATGCTCAAACCATCGTGGCCAATAGTGTGGTGAGGAGCTTGACTTATTGTTGAATAATTTTAGGGAGCTTAACTAATGAAAGTAGTTCTTGCTGAAAAATAAATACTGCTCGTGACTTACTCTGCATAATTATAGATATTTATTTGGCCCCAGACCAGTCAGATAGGTTCGGCGTCTTGTGCAAGACAAAACTGAATTTTACAGTATTGCCGCTCATAACACTATATGGCTCACACGCCACCTGGTGGACAATCGTGGCAATTTTGGTATTTCCTTTTACTGCTCCTGGCAATTCGTTCATATGCTCGCTGTGCTCTGGGAGAAATTTCTCTCTCTCTTTTTTTTTTTTTTTTTTTTTTTTGATTATGTGCATCAGTTCTTTGGCGCTGTAATAGCCTTAGAGGCAGAGTTGTGACAATCGGTACAGAGTATGTCAAACATTTTGATTCTATAGTGCCAGAATTTTAGTGCCTTCTTTGATGTAGCAATGAGTTTCCTACATAAACGAAGCGACTCTCTATGCATCCTTACTAAGTGTTCTTGATAGAACAACTTCTCACTGTTACTGTTTTAAAGCAGTGACAAGAAATTGGAGAATTATATTTGAAGATCTGAAACTTTCATTAGTAGCTTATTTTTATTGCCTTTCTTTTGCAGCAAACTTGTTAATAACACAAGCCAGATTATGATTTTTCCTACTGAAATTGATTAACTCTGAATGATTTCTCTGCAAGAGGAAAATGAACCATCTCTAATGGAGAGCTACATTCTCTACTTGTTGAAAACAGATGCCAGTACTCTTATTCACAGTAAGGACCATCTCCACGGTTTAACTGAAGTAGTGATGCTTGAAGGTATTGTAAATGGCTCATAGGAGTGGGTGACAAAATCTGAATACTGCCTGTTGTTACCTGAATATTCTTAACATAAAAAGAAGAAAATACTTTCCAGCAGTCATGCAGTCAGATTACTCTGGACTATGATATTTCATAGATATTTCAGATTTGTTGTTCATTGTTGTCATCCCATTGATACCATACCCGGTGTTTTGTGTGCCTTTCTGCACAATTTTTCTGTCTCAATAACTTTACTTTTGAAATAGGAAAAAAAAATAGGATATGGTGTATGTGACTTAATGCTTGGGATGAGAAAAAATGGAAGAAGAAGACAAAAGGACAATTCACAATACTCATTTCAAAACACAGATGCAGGGATGTCATAAATGGGACATATAAAATTTTATGATCTCATTGTAATAGAGTGTAATATCTGTTCACTGAAAAGCATTCAGACAAAAGGTATGTATGTGTTTTATAAATCATACACAATAAAAATAGCAGTAACATTTGAGATTTCTTTTCCTTGTACAAGTTGAGAAATGTCCCTGAGAGCAGTCAAATTGCACTAGGAAGCAGAAGAATCAACATCTCACAAGAATTGACCAATATATGGTTCTAGAACTATTTCATTCATGTTTTCTTTACTGATATCAAGAAACACTTGTGTAAGGACGGCTAGAACCCAAGTACGTGTGCTGTAAAAGCTGTAATTTTTAAAGTTTTAGTGATTCACTAAGATCAATTTCACTTTTTTAGTGTAAAAAAACCCCACTTTTAACATTTTCGATGTGAACACATTTCAAGATAATAGCAACAGTTAATTGTAGGATTGTGATGTGTTTCTGACCAGAGTAGGAAGATATTTAGTTTTTGTCAATCATTTTGTACAGTCAGAGGCTTGCTCAGATACAGCATGTTGTCTGATGAGATTTTTCAGGCTACAACAACAGATTTGCACTGGAAACGTTCATTGTGTCTGAAAGATGCAGGGCGTCTATTGGTAATTTCTTCCCCTTTCATTTACTACTGTTAGGCTTTAGTGACTAGTAAATCAGGGGGAAATAGGTATTTAACATTGGACAGAAGGAAAATTGTTGACATTCTTGACATTCCATGTGTACAGCATGCACAGGCTTTGGGGATGAATCCAGTCTACCTTGTCAAATGCCTAAACTTCTGTCTCTGTCTGGTGAAATCTTTAGTCACAAGCAGCTGATGTAATGTAATATCTAATCTATTAAAACAATTTCAGCTATGGGATTTGTTTGGTTTGGACTTTTTTGTACTCTGGTGAATCACAGCCAAAGATACCCTTTTGGGCTACAGGATTGCTGGACGTCATTATGAGCAGACTTGGGATGGTTCTCAGGAATAGGCTGTGCTCCAGCCAATCCTAAACTAACACAGATACCTAATTCCTCACAGAAGGCTGCAAGTCCTAGTAGGGTATCTTGGTCTATGGCCAGGTCTATTACATATTTTCCTCCCCACAGTTTACACAGTTCAAAGTGATGAGAAAAATATTACAGTGTGTGGATAGTATATCCTTTTTTAATATTACCATATTTTTGGTAAGGGGAGGGCGTGCTCTTTTTTAATTCAAAACTGAAGACACAACAAAATTGTGTGATTATTTCTATCACTGTCATGAAAGGAGTCAAACCCCACCTGACAGAGTTGTGATATAGGCTGAATTGAACAACCAAGGCAAGTCATCCTGTCCCTTTCCTACCTGCAGTTGCACAGAAAATCCATAATTAATATGGGTGCAACAATGTATTAATAAAATATAAGTAATGTAATGGAAAGAGAGAAGAAGAGGCATATGAGCAGATTTTGTGCTCCTCATATACCAAGTTCTGCATGCAACACAAAAAGTTATAACTTTGAAGTAAAATAAAATTTGTCATTTAGTGGAAAAATACTTTACAGATACTTTCCCCAGTGACATTTGTAGAATGGGGCTGCAATCCCTCATCCATCATACATCTGTGACAGAACTGGATGAAAGTATTTTTGTCAAGAATATACAATAAAAATTTTGTTTCTGGTTTTCACAGAAAACATAGTTACTCAGTAATTCAAGAAGCTTTTACTTGGAGGATTCATGCTCTTGTACAGTTAGGCAAACTGCAGGAAAAAAAAGTACTCAACAGAATGTAATAATCTTTCAGAGAGTTTTCAGAAACTTTTATATTCCTGCATGTTTTACCATGTAGAAATTGAATTTCTGTTGTCCATAGACCTTAGCTACATGTATATAAAGTGAATGGCACCAGTGACCAGACGAGTCAGAGGAGTCATTTCTCCCTTGTTCCAAACATTAAGTCACCTACATGAACTAATAAATCACTTAGGAGCAGGAAAGCTGAAGCGTGTGCAGAGTTTTTTACTCTGGCACTTGAAAAACGCAAATTTTGTCTTCCAAATAATCTAAAGTCTGATCTTCCTGTTTTCATTATGCCTTACCTGATACAAGAGTCTTCCTTTGAAATGAATAATAGTGACAAAAAAGGTAATTGGATACCCTGTCAAAATGGACTAAGATGTTTAAGAAAGCACATATGTAGAACTTGGTTGAACTGGAAGATTGCATAGTTCTCATATGAAATACACAGCTGAAGCATCATCCTCAAGCATGATATTTTACACAAAAGTAAATGACCTAGAAAGTATCAGTTTTTGCTGATGACAAGATTAAGACATATGAAGAGTTAAACTGGGTTGTGTTAATTTCCAGAAAGATGAGTTGAGTTTTCTGTACAAGTGTGGTTCTGCTTTTCTACAAGTATGCTGTTGTGTTTCAGGAATCACAACCATAATCACTCTTTGACATTTTTAAAATTAAGAAAATATAGGAAAAACCCCAAGATCTCCCCTGATGTGTTTGAAAGGACATCTATGCCTGCATTATTACAAATAGGTTGATTTAAGCCCATTTTTTCCCCCCATGTTCCAACCATGCATTTTAATGTTCAACAATTTGTCTTGGTATCAATCTGCCTGGGCCTTTAAAGATAAGGGGCAATGTTAGCACATGTGCAAATGTATATAAGACACCATAAATATATTTCGGCTGGAAATTCAAAGAAGGTTCTTGATCATTAAAATTTTCTGAGGCAATTTTCCAAAAGGAAAAACAAAAAAAAAAAAAAAAAAAAAAAAAAAAAAAAAACAAAAGTAAGTAATTTTAAGGTGGAATTCTTGAGACCAGAAGGGATTGAAATTGATAGACAGGACATCTCTTCTTGTCTTTGATTCCAATCAAGAAACAATTGTCCTACATATGGTCTTGTGGGATTTTTCCATCATCTATCAGCCTTATTACATTCTGGATAACTAAATTTATGATGGGTCTGCAAGTGTGCCAGTTCTTCGCTGCAGGTAAGAGACAGACCCATGGACCACGCCTCATATTCAGTAATAAAGTTGCATGTTAAGATGGAACTGACCAAGTAAGAAATGTGTGTGTTTTCTAGACAGACTGGAAAATAGAGTTAGACAGCCAGTTATCATCGAGTGTTTTCCCCAGCGCTATCGTAAAGTGTGTCAGTTAGATATAAGCAAGACAATATAAGCTCTACAGGATCACAGACTGAGCCCAGCTCACCATGAAGCCAGTGAGGGATTTGGCCATTGACAATAAAAGAAAGGCAGAGTAGGCTATGAAAGGCAAGCTGATCCAAATGCTCTCTTTATACAGCAAGCACTGGCTCCGTGTGAGTAAGGATCTATGATTTTGTTTTGGTGTAACAAAGAATGTGAATCAAACGCCTTTCCCAGCTGTTGAACTAATTTGGAAATATCATGAGTAGTACTTTTATGCGTATGTAAGATTTTAATTATTTTTTTCCTGCACTGGCTGGAGAGGAAGGAATGATTGAGTGAATCTAGCCTGTTACTAGAAAATGAAGGAAGGGTTTACTGTACATCCATGGAGATGAAAAAAAGTAAGTTGTTCTGATTTATAATTGTCAGTACAGCAGGGATGAGTTGACTTTGGGATCTTGTTAGGAAATCAAAATGCTATATTTCTTGTTGTTCAGCAATCCCTCAGGGCCAAGGATTCAGTATTTCCTATTTTTCTATGTTTTACTTTGAGAGTTGACAATTAAATAAATGAAAATGTCGGAAGACCCCTTGAGGAGTGAGATGAGTAGCTGGGCACATAGATTGGTATAGCACAATATCTGGGTTCCTGAAAAAAGAGGCAAAGACAAAGGAATTTTCTTTTGTTTCAATTTGGAAGCAAAATAGAGATTACAATAAAACTTTTCTCAAAACCTCATAGCAGACCATGCAGAATTTCTTTGAAAAGATTATTTTCTTTTAAAAAAAACTTCTTTGAGTTTTTTTTAGATGACTTGCAAGGTTTTATTCCAATGAGAAATCTGCTAGTATGGATGGCCCTTAGCCATATCAACATGACCATATTATTGTTTTTGTCCTCCCAGTATTTGTATTAATTACAGGGAATCCCTGTATGTTGATGGTTCTTAAATTGCTGTCATGATGATTAGATTCAGTAAGAAATTCCACATCTATGATAAAAAAAAAAAAAAAGGTAAAAAGCAGGACAGAAAAATAAGGAAAAAACAGCACAACTGCCTCCTTACTTTAGTTTCTTATATGAGCTGCAAAACAGTAGAGTACCTGCTATTTTTACTGCTAAATGTAGTATTTTCTCTGATTTGTGTTATGATCATATTTTTTCTTCCTGTTATTTATTTTGTGAAGTCTTCTTAGTTTTGTGAATTGTTGGGTTTTTTAATAATAATAATTATTGTTATTAATATTAATGTCATTTCTGGCTAACTACAAAAATTTAGGCTTGGTGTTAACTAGCAAATTTTAATTCTGGACTATGCTTACAAAGCAAAGGCACTTGAAGCATCTTGTATAATAAGATGTGTCACAATTCCCAACATGATTCCACAATTCTCAGTGTGGTTACTCTTATGTCTTCAATATGAGCAAACCAGTACAATGTTTGTGAGCAAACACAGAGGTAAAGCAGACTCTGTGGAAGGGCAGCAGAATCTCTGTTCTAAGGCCCATGTTTCACTGTCTACAGCTGTGCCAGGTACTCAAGGATCTTTCTGTAGTTAAAGGAGAGGAAATAGGCACCTTAATGCTACTTGACTGATCTGATCATGTGCAAACTTCTAGTTTAGAGTAACATGAATCTTATCTGAGATGACACTGACAATACTGACTAGCTCTCTGTCAACCGTAAAGGGAGACTAAAGTGACAAGTTCAAAGTTAGATGTCTATATTCAGCTGAATCACTCCTTGATTTGTGAGAGAAAAAGTTGTTATTCTTTTTTCCATTCTTACCATTGACTTGTTGGAATCCTATAGACTGCTGGCTGAGCAGCAGAGCAAACATTACAGCACTCAAGGTTTGAAATAAAACCAAGGTCAACTTAGTTGAACAGAAGACTAATGAACAAAAGACGGACTTGTTCTGGGAAGAACAGATTTTTCAATCTGAGTTGTCAAAATATCCCCTGTGAGTGTGTCTATAAATGTGTAGGTGCTTCTGAAGCCACTTGCATCATCAGACCTGCCAGTATTGCTGATAGTTGTCTTGAAAGAAGTGTGAATGAAACATGTCTTGGAGCTGATAGTATCCTCTGTGCCTGTACATGCACAGTGGGTTAAAATTTTGCTGGATAACCTCAAAGCAGTCCACAAGCTGACGGAGAAGCAGCCATGTGTATGGAGAGCACCTAGAAAACAGGTTATGCTGTATGTGCAGCTTTTCAGAATGACATATCCTACAACTCCCATATAGAGTTGTCTTTGCTAGAGGTAGAAGCGGAAAACAAAGAAATCACTAGCTGCCGTAAGATGGGCGAGCAAATAATACAGTTTCAGTCTTTTTGCTTGCATCGAAATTTCTCCCACAACTGCAGGCATGTCTGTGGGCAGAACAATGAGACCTTACTTCATCATGAACTAGGAAACACAGCAGGACTTAGTGCTTTTATCGCAGCAACACTTAAAAAATTAGATTGCATTCCTTTTGGTTCTTAAAGAGATTGCATTCTTCTTGGTTCTCATTATTCACCAGAGAGTTCAAGGTCTTTTTAAAGTGGAAATAAAATAGCCTGCTCTTCATCTTTCTTTTGCACAGAGTACAACTATATAGACTTCATCACATTTCAAGGTTTTTGACTGGGGTACTGAAGACCTTTCAGTGTTCAAAAGTTACAAGTGGTTCTCCTAAATACCTCTCTGCACTCACGTAATTTCTGCAAAATGCAGAAATTTCCACAAAATAATACTCTATGACTTTTCAATGATGCACAACAAAAATGTGTGTACTCTGTAAATCATGAACATTTTTACTACTAGTTTCATCTAGGTCACCTATAACTCTATTATGCTTTTTTATAGGTAGCAAAAGGCATTAACTTGTTAGATCAGTCACCATGTTCCTTTGATTTCTTTTAAAGTACTTTTCACTTAGGTTCTTCTGCCTTTTCCTCTTTGAGTGCCTTTCTGATGATTAAATCTTTCATACTGTCTCGTACTCTCTGCCATCTCCATCAAAGTACTAATGGAGCACTTACAGTTCACTTGCCTTGACAGGGCAACTTGCCCTATAGGACAAGATGCGTAGCTCTTGCTGACTTGTCCGTCTGGCTTTAAAAACTTGATTTTGGTCTCAGAGGCAGTGAATCTTGTTTACAGCAGTTAGCTGTGGGTGATTTTGGACACTACTTAAATTTCTGTGCTTGTTCTTTACGTGGACATATTTACTTACCACATTGGGAAGCTTAATTCAATATTTGTATGATGCTTTGAAGTCCTTAGGTGCTGTGGAGAATAAATTATTGCTCATTCATTACATTTCACATCGCAGTGAGTAACATACAGTAGTCTAAGCACCTTTTATTACCAATGCATTTAGAGCTAAAATTTCATGCACTATTGTAGTAGTAGGACTTTGGTCTGCCTAACGTGACTTCTTCATAATTTTTAATTAGAAAATGAAATAAGATCAAGAACTATAAGTCTTTTATAAAATACATGTATTTTCTCATATTTGATACTTTCTAAGAGCTGAAATGGGTCTGAAAGCTAAGTGGTTTTTATGTAGACGTACCTCACAGAAAGCATCTTCGAGTCACCCTGTGTTTCATAAATATTGTGAAGAGGATTTATGCTTGAGAGGAAAAGGGAATTTATCTTGGAGATAAACCTGGACAACTGATATGACTTGGATGGCCTCTTTCAATCTTCTTTTCTTATGCACAGATTATCCAGAATGTATTTTAATAATAAGCTTGTAATTCTATAATAGATATTCATAGTTTACTTTATATGTACATGACTTATTAAACACGATACATTGTGTACATATTTGGATGAGTGATACATATATATTCTGTGCTCCGGGAGATAATAGAGCCATGTGGTGGGCTGGTACTGAATCCCCTGACATGTAATAAGGCATCAGCTTACCTAGAGGCTTCTTGAAAATTCTGTGGTCTCTAATTTCAGATCAATTTTCGGGTTTTATTTTAGAACCCTCCTTCCTTGGTTAGGGAGCTTTTCAGTCTCCAAATTAGAGGAAACATGCTCAGAAGGTTTTTCCCGCGACACCAGGACAGCAAATTGAGAGTGCATTGTGATGGTTGTTGCAAGAGTCATCACATACAGGGTTATTATGGTCTGTCTTAGTTTGACGTGTACACTGACAGTGTAGCTGCACCTCTCGTACTGCTGTGTAGCAGGGCATGTGATAGTTCATTGTGTTGAAACTATTGATTGCAGAAAAGACTTTGAAATCATGTCTTTCATTAGATGTTTCCAGGCAATAAACCCAGGCTGTTTTGCAATGTACAGATTAAAACCTAGAGATGTTAAAACCAGAGTATGGCTGCTTATAAATTAAGTTGAAGTGGTCTTTATGAAAGGCCTCTGTACTATCAAATCTGCTGAGAGGCTGCATGTCATTAAGGATGGTCGCAGATGCGGCATTCATGCATCAGAGAGCTCTTCATATTGTGTGCCTCCTATTAAGGCTTTACATTTCCTTTTGATATGTCAGTGCAGAAGGAAGAATGTTAAAAAATGACCCTGGTACAGCCCTGTAATTTGTACTTTAATTTCATTCCCTTTACTACTAGTCATTTTTTTTTTCCTGATTCTATGGAAAGAAGTAATTTCATTCTTAGTTTCATCCTTACTTTCAAAATGGCTACTGAGATGTCAAGGGCAATCATTTGTGCATTTGTGTGTGCACTTATGTTGTAGATGCATGTACAATTTTATTATATACTCCAGCAGTCTGCTGACCAATTCCCATGAAAGAAGAGCAGGCTGACTGCAGCAGGACTACTCTGAACAAGGAATGGATAAGCCACCTCTTTTTCAGGTTATAACTGCTACAGCATAGAATTTAAAAATAAAATAAATAGTGTTTTTCAGACCACTACACCAGTTGATAACCAATCTCCTTCACCAAAAACCTACATTGTCTATTTTTCCATCTAAAGTAGGAGGGTTAGTGGCTGTAATGAAAATCTCCAACCGGTGAATGGGAACATTCTTCAAGGCATGTGATAGAGTAGCTCCACTGTGAGCTGTGGGCTGATCTGATACGGCTAGGCTTGGCTGCAGCTTTTGCACAGCTCAGAAACTTCACTGAAGCCCAAAAAGTTACTATGCTTGCATAGCCACAGCAAGTGACTTCCTAAAGTTAGCATAAAGCTTATCTAATTATTTCAGTTTTTTGAAAAGCATCCAGTTTGCCAATCTTCATCCAGTTGGTGTTCTTAATGCCAGACTCTCTTCGTTAAAAATTAGAAGCCTAACAGAAAGAGAGGAAAAAAAAAAAAAAAAAGGAAGAGAAGCACAGGAACACAGGGGGTGCATACAGAATTATCTGACAGGCAGGTGTGCAGACAGGCAAAACAATACGTATTTATCTTTGAAGTATAATCACGTTCGGATATTATGCAGGAGCTTCAGTCATGATTGACACCCTGCTCTGTACTAGATGCACCATAGACACTTAATAAAAAGCAGTCCTGGAGTCATAATAAAGAATTACTGGAACTTCATGTTTAACTGAAGCACCAAGCAACTTACCACAATCAATTGTAAGAAAGAATTTATAATATGGTTCAAGAGGACTCTGGATACTCCTAATATTATAAGATAGAATAAATGGTAGTATTTTAAAGTACTTTTGTGGCCAAGTATCCATATGTTGTCTGTAGTAGGAGATAAAGATAACTCTGGTTTATTAGTGTGGTAATTGAGACTGAATGATGTAGACAATATAACAGGGAGGCAAATATATATTTACTCAGAACACTTAAATGCTTCAGTAACTTTAGTGCATTACTCTGCTAACCTCTTCCAATTGTTAAATATGTATTGAGTAGATAATGAGGCTATATCCTCGGTAACACAAATTATTTAAAGTAAAACAGTGGTTTAAAGCTACTAGTTGTCAATTATTCCAAAACCTTTCTCAAAGAAGTTCCCAAGATGAGAGCTGTAGATCACTGTCAGTTTAAAAAAATAAATTGTGTTAGATTACATTGGCTCTTTCCCATGTTTTCAGTTGCTAATTTGCATTAAAATATGGCTGAATATACATCAATTCTTCACTAATATTGCTTTTCCATGGAAGTATTTACTGTATTTGCCAAAGTGTTGCTATGTACTTGTCATAGAAAAGCCTTCAAGTCACATGAGGTCTCTTCATCCAAGCATAAATGATCGCATAAGAAGAGCTGACAGTCTTTTCTCTAGTACTTACCTTTCAGGTTGTGTATTAGTGAAAGGATGCCTTTTTTCCACCCCACAAATAGCAGATGGAAGTGTTCCAGATTGATTTTGATTTCTCCTTTAAAGGTGACTAGAAATTCCAACATAATTGCAGTAGCTTTTGATAATATTACTATAATTCACTTTGCATTTTTTTCAATATAGACCTTCTCCTATTCATCAATGGATTGCCTATGATATGGTCTATACTGAATTAAGAAAAAGACTACTTCAGTGCAATATTTTAAAAGTACATTTAAATCTCATCCTGTCATGTTTTATGCACATGACATACATGATCCAGCTTCCAGTTGGGCTGGTTGCATTAGCAGCAGCCACAGGTTGCTCCATATAGCTCCCTAAACCAGTAATTTCACAAAATAGTTATGTTCATGGATATAATATTTCCAGCTGGAAGAAACGAATAGTAAAGTAGGTAACATATTAAAATAATTTGTCTCAGTGATTCTCAAATGTTATTTCATTTTTTCACTAATAGACTTTAGGGATAGTAGGAATGCAAAATTATTTTGCAATAGAAAAAGCATCCAAATAAATTAACAGACAGTGCTTAAGTGAGAGGAGGAAGGAAATATGTTTAAGGTAGGGTTTGAAGGCAAACTAAGAAGAAAAAGCAAGAGATAAATGTGTGGAAGAATACTGTGTCTAGGAGGAGACAATTATTTTGGACTGTTCAAGTGGATGAGCAGTAATTAAATTATATTTGTAAATAAACAGATTATTTAATTTCTTCAAGGAGCATTAATCTGGAAATGAGCTCAAATAAGACTGGTGATTAGTGTAGAACAGTTGCATTTTTGACAGGTAACCACCATTTCTGTTTGGTTGTTCTAGTCATGATGCAGAATAAGAATCAAGTTCAGTTCTATTTGCACATCTATGAAATGCAGATTGAAGTCTAGTATACGTTTGAGACATATGGCATGATTTTCTATTTAGAATCACAGAACCACAGAATATGCCAAGTTAAAAGTGACCTATCAGGATCATCAAGTCCAACTCTTGGCGCCATGCAACACACCCCAAGAATCACGTCATGCGCCTGAGAGCATTGTCCAAATGCTTCTTGAACTCTGTCAGGCTTGGTGCTGTGGCCACTTCCCTGAGGAGCCTGTTCCAGTGCCCAACCACCCTCTGGGTGAAGAACCTTTTCCTGATATTCAGTCTAAATCTCCCCTGACACAATTTCATGCTGTTTTCTCGAGTCCTGTCACTGGTCACAAGAGTGAAAAGATTGGTACCTGCCCCTCCACTT
Source organism: Pipra filicauda (assembly GCF_003945595.2). Taxonomy (NCBI): domain Eukaryota; kingdom Metazoa; phylum Chordata; class Aves; order Passeriformes; family Pipridae; genus Pipra; species Pipra filicauda. Next base: position 1,324,194 of record NW_024103851.1, on the reverse strand, counting down.
CCCCTCACAAGGAAGTTGAAGAGTGCAATGAGGTCTCCCCTCAGTCTCCTCTTCTCTAGGCTGAAGAAACCAAATGGCCTCAGCCTCTCCTCATAATGTTTTCACTGTCAAAATTTTTCATTATGCAGTGTAGATTGAGACCTAGGTATCACAAAAGAAATTTCTAAAGGTAGATGCTGTCTTGAACACATTCAGACTACAAAAGATAAAGGGGTACGAAGCTGAAAATTTATGAACATCTTTAATTTGTTTGATGTACAAATACATTTCCATTTTTTTATCTGCTTGTTTGTTTTAATACAACTACAATAACAAACTGATGGTCAAGTCAAAATGCATTCACTTCAAACTATAATGCTATATTTTTACCTGCATAAGCAAGAAGATGATAATGTCTCTTTTCTACCAATGCACTCTCATCTTCCTTTTTAGCTGCATTAAGAAAATTAGGAAAAAATTTCCTTGCTTTTCTAGAAAATAAACATTTTCTTCAGGCCTTTACAGCTTCTCATAGACAGATGAGATCACATCAGAGATGGTCACAATTTTCATGTGTCCTCTTTCTCCCTCAGAGAAAGATCCACGAATATTAACCATCCCAGTAGAAAACCCTGTGTTGTTCTTAATAAACCCAAGACTTCCTTCAGTCACAGAGCTGTCCATTATCTGGCATTTCATTCTGTGTACATAACGTTTTGTTTGGTTATAATTTGAAATACATTGCATTTGTCTTTCCTGAGTGAAGTCCTCATATTTAACATTCTAGAAACCTTGACAGAAATTCTGCTATGTAAGGGACAACCAGAATATAGAAGGGAAACACAATGTTAAAATGGTAGTTTGTTAGCATAAAGAAGTTTCAGAAGTTTCACGTTCTTTTTCAGCTTGGCTCATTTTCCTCTGTGGTCCCATTCGATCACTTTATTGGGTGCCATTTGGACCCATCAGTGTTTGAAATTCTTCATTATCCTTTCTAGCTTTCTGACATTGTTTTCCTCCTTTACATTCACATACTGTAAATATAGCTCTGTCCAGGACAAATTCCATTTAGCAGACATTGCTTGACAGCTCTAGTAAATTCAGAATGATCTATTCATTCATCAATATGCATGTACAATTTCCATTAAGCTCAATAAAATTTGTGTACAGCTGTAATAACTGGAGTCTTTTAACACTTTAGTGTCTTACTAATTGCCAGGGAGGTTTCACCAGTAGAGTGAGGTGTCTCCACAGTTTCCAAGGGTCTGGGAGTGTTGATCATTCCCCTGTACTCAGACTGGTGAGGCTGCACCTTGAATCCTTTGTTTTGGGTGCCTCACTGAAAGAGACATAGAGGTGCTGGAGGATTTCCAGAGAAGGGCAATGGGGTTGGTGAAGGGTCTCAAGAGTAAGTCATATGAGAAGCAGCTGAGGGAGGTTGTTTAGCCCGAAAAAAAGGAGGCTCAGGGAGACCTTATCACTCTCTAAAATGTCTTGAAAGGAGGTTGTAGCCAGGTGGGTGCCAATCTCTTCTCCCAAGTATAAAAGCAATAGTTCAAGAGGAAATGGCCTCAAATTGCAACGGGGAGGTTTAAATCAAATACTAGGAAAAATTTCTTCACGGAAGGGGTTGCCAAATATTGTAACAGGCTGCTCAGGGAAGTGAGGAAGTGGTTGAGTCACCATCCTGGTAAGTATTTAAAATATGTGTAGATGGGGCACTTGGGGACATGGTTTAGTAGTGGACTTGGCAGTGCTGGGTTAGTGGTTGGACTTGATGAGTACAGGTCCCTGTTGACCTAAGTTGCAGACACTTGACAGTTGCAGCATAGGGGTGCTAAAGCTTGTAGTTGCCCTGCTGAGACTGCAGGACTGTCTCACTGCTTGCTTAGAAACATCCTCACATTTACACTCTGGAAAGGAAAGGTTAGGAGAAAGAGTAGAAGTATCTAATAACTTTATAGCGTGGCCTAAGACAATTTGACCATGTTTTCATTGCAAAGGTTAATATATTCAACTTGGATTTGTTGAATCATGTAAAGTAATATTTCACAACACCCTCCAGGAAAAAGAAAAAAAACTAAAGAAGAGTATATAAGATGGTTAGCTTGTTTTATAGGACCAAAGAATGCCTGAAGATCTTTGTAATGATTTTTGTGTGACAGAATCAGTCAAAGTTAATGATTTTGCAGGCCTCAGTTGTGGTTATATTAAAAATAATTGCATTACCCTTGCACAACTCATTTCTGTTGCTACATAGTTTAAATATTTTATGCAGTTTTTAAGGCCTGATCCTATTCCGAGGTGGGGAAAAATGCAATAATCTGTGCCATTTCTTCCGCCTCAAACCACAAGGAAACTTTCTACTATCACCATTATTGAGATATTCATCAATCAACCTGCTGAATCTTCCTGTTTTGAATTACCTGTCCTATCCTTTATAGCCGTTTTTTAAATGTGTACCTACTCGTGATCAATTTGAGTACGTTTTTGAAAACCCCAATCAGCATATGCTAAAGAAGTGTGAAGTCTGAACAACTCAAATTTTCGTCCTGTGGAGGACTTCATGACCTGAGCGATGCGTAAGTATCTATGCATAAAAGTATAAATGGTGATGGCCAAGTTTTGTTGTTGTTGTTGTTGTGCTTGTTGGAAGGGCTTTAAGAAGCAGAAATTTTATGTAAAAAAAAATGGTCTGCTGAGCCTTTAAATACTAACTCGGAGAAGCTGCTTATTAGTTATTCAGGTGAATAATAAAGACCAATGAATACTGAAAGGGTTTCAAGAGCTCAGAATGAAAGTGGTAGGATTTTTTGCATGACATACTCAGAAAGTTTTCTTTTTGCCATGAATATATGCAGTCAGTTTGTGATACTATATCAACTCTATCACTTCAACTATAGCTAAAGAACAGAAAATGTAGGTTTATAAACTTGAAAAATTGTGGGATATAGAGTATGAGGAGAACAGAAGATGTGAACAAGAAAGAAGTTATGGAAAGAGGCAATTTTGAACCAGTTTAATGACACTAATTATTATTTGGTTCTTACTTAATTCCCAGAAAACTCACACATGGACACTCACATACGGTTACTGGACTGTAAGTCCAGTATCTGTGGGTTATAAGGAATGGGGAGGGCATGGCAGAGGCCTCAGGATGATGCAGAGAAGAGGTAACAGAGTCTCTGTGGGAATATTTATTCTTTCAACAACACAGATAAGTATAATAAAACCACAATAATAGTGCACTTTTTCATATTTGCTACAGACATATTGGCAATACTTCTATGAAAGCATTTAAAATATGAATGTATTAATACTCGATAAGGACAAAACAAGGGAGGGAAAGGCTCAAGGAGGAAAAATTATGGCAGTTGGACAAGACTACAGAAACACTTTTCCCAGGACTGGCATTTAAGCTTTATCCCGTGCTGTGCTCAAACCTCTAGGCCACAGGTCTCCCAAGATATCACATATTACGTATGGATGAGCTTTCAAAGTGACCTAAAAGATAGGCACTGTACTCTCTCTGAAAGGCAATAGGATTGAGGATCTTAATATCCCAAGGCCTTTCTGAAAATCTCATCTTACACACAGTCTTAACCACTTCATCACAGTCACTAAATAACAGCAGGTACTTGTTAACAGCATGTGTATTAGTCACTGAAAATAATTTATCCCTGCTTTGGGGCTCCTCTAAAGAAATTATACCTCTCCATTTCTCAGCCTTCTCTATATAACACCTGAGAAATAATTGTTTTCATTTTTCTTTGCCTCATTGATTGTAGAATAAATAATCCATGAATAACTCCCTACCCTCATTATTCTACCGCATCTGGTGAGCAATAACTTTTGGTTCAGCTGTTTAAGGGCAATGGCAGGAGGGATGGAGAGGGATGAGAAAGACCAGTCAGACTCTTGAAATCCCTAAACCATACGGCTGGGATATGGCCAGGTTGTCTCAGTCATCTCTTGTAGGTGAAAACCGTAGTGATACTTTAATGCAGCTTGCATCCTGGCTTGCTCTCGGAGTGAGAATTAATTACCGAATGGCAACATCTGCATTAGCGGCTCCTGCAGCCCCAGCTCTCTGCGGGCGGGATGGTGCTCACCCCCCCAACCCAGAACTAGGACCGCTCGGAGGACTTGCCTGCTGGCTGCCTGGCTCGGATCCCGGCAGGCTGGAGCTCGGGGAGCCGCCACCACGGCGGTGTGCGGGGGAGCGGTGCGGAGGGAGGCAGGAGCGGCCGCGGGGGCGCGCAGGGGCGCCGCGCCTCCGCATCCAGCGACACCGGCACCGGCCCCACTGCCCCCGGCTCCGCTCCGGCCCCGATCCCCATCCCCGCACTGGCCCCGGCCCTGACCCCGGCCCCGCTCCGCCCCAACCCCGTCCCCGATCCCCGCCGCCGTCCCCCAGCTTTGCCTCTGAAGCAGGCAAAGGAGGACGACTGTGGTCCTGGAGGCCCAAGGGGCGCAGAGGAAGAGGGAGGAGCTGGAGGAAGCGGGGGGAAGGGGAGGGGAGCGCTGGGGAGAGGATTTTCTCTTCTTTTGCCTTTTTTTTTTTTTTTTTTTTTTTGGAGGAGGAGGAGGAGGGAGGTTGCTGCTGCTGGTGGCAGGCAGGTTCCTCCTGCTGGAAGATGATGAATACATGAGGAGAGAGGCTCTGAGCTTGCTTCTGTGCTGCGGGAGTGTCTCTCTCTCCCTCCCTCCCTCTGCCTGCTCCTGTGTGAGTGTGTGTTTGGCTCCCCGGCTATGTGTGCGTGTACACTGTGTATATATATCTGAGCTGGGAGGTTATTGCAAGCTTCTCTCAGCAGCGCTGCTCTGTACAGGAAGAAGGGCTCAGCTGCAGTGGTAGCATCAACAGCAGCATTAGCGGCACCAACTGCTATTTTTGCCTTTCTTCCTTCCTTTCATCTCCATCTCCCTTTCCCCTCCCACCCCACACGTCTTTTGGAGGATTGCTTTTGGTTTGTTTTTTTTTTCTTTTCTTTTTTTTTTTTTTAATTTTTCTCTTCTACAATCCTCCTTATTTCATACTTCGTGGCTTTTTTCTGCTTCTTCTTTTTTCCCCTCTTCCTCTGAGAAGGAGGGACAGACACAAACACAGAGAAATAAGGGAAAGAAAAGTACCGGGACTGATCGTGCTGCTGCAAACCCAAAGATAGCAGGTGAAGAGGGGGTTTGGCTTCTACCCCAAGGTAAAGCCCTGCCCCCTTTACCTTCTCGCCACCTCCTCCGAGAAGGAGAAGGAGAGAGAGAGAAAGGGCCAAAGTGGAGAAAAGCAGGTCTTCTGCGGCTGGCATTTGGAGTACAGGGAGCCAGGAAGTGAAGGATGGTTGTGGTTACCCGAGCTGGCTGCAGGGCAGCTCTCTTCCTCTGGATTTTCAGCAGCATTAGCTGCAGAGCCAGGACTGCTCTGCCTGCATCTCGTAAGTAACCTTTGCTAAGAAACATGCACAATTTCACTTCTGCAATAAACTGGAGGGAAATTCCCACAACTCTGAGGTTGATTTTTTTCTTTGCTGATGAATATCGTGTTTGATTTTTCTTTGTATTATTTTCTGTGTGCACTGAGGTTTGATGCTGTTTGCAGTGCTCCCCATCAGATCTTCCTTGGTGTAGATGATTTCATTGGTAGCTGGTGTGGAAAGTTGAAAGACTTGCTCTGTGATATAGTCTTGGTTCTGCAATGGAGTCAGAGGGGGAAAGGAATCAGCAGCTGTTCAAAGTTTGGGGGCAGTTTTTGTTTGGCTTATGGTTTGGTTGGTTTTTTCCCACCTTTCTCAGAAGGTATGCAATTTGCATTTGGAAGTACTTCCCTTCCACACTTTTGGGAGATAAAAGAGAAGATGTGAGCAGTTTCCATAACTAGTGTTTTATCGAGGAGCAGCAAGAGAAAATTCTGTCTCATTTGAAGAGGAAAGAATGTTTGTGAGTTGATGAGAGGGAACTGAGACAGGACAGCTTTTCTTGAGAGTGAAGTTTGGCTGCCCATAATAAAATGAGCAAATGTATTTTAGAGAAGACCAGCTGCCTCCTAGGGAGGCAGTAATAGTAGAGAAATGATCAAGCATCTGCTGAAATGCTGAACTTTCAGACCAGAGAATTGCAAAACCCTATACAGGATCCAATTCTTCTATCAATGTAAAAATGACAGCATATTCATTGATTTCAATGGGTATTAGATCAAATCTTTAACAGTGCACTGAGCTGTAGTTCCGAGCAAAACATTTGCAGGTAGATGTCAGTGTTAAGTGTTTAGTTGTTTCTTTTCAGACCATGTAAAACATTTGCCATTTCCAAAGTGTTTTTGAAATGCACACTGAAATGAAACAGTGCGTTTTTATAGAAAAGTCAGAAATAGACGCTTCTGCTGGCTCGCTCGGCTGTTCATAGAGGAAAGAAGTGTCCTGAGATGTTACAGATAGACGTGTTGGGATTGTGTATTTGTGAATGGACATTGATTCTACTGACCAAGCAGGGAATTGTCATAGAATGTAATGTATATACTGCATAGAGATCTGTGTAGATCACTTTATTTATTTATTTGTCTGTTTGTTTCCTTGGGGGCAGGACTGAACAATGCAATGATTAGGGAACTGGAGCACTTCTATACTTTCTCAGTGGGTTTCTATCTGTTATGATCTGATATCTATTGAAAAATAAAACAAAGTTATTGTTCCAGGATTTGCTAACACTGTGTTTGTGTGTGTGTCAACAGAAAATGCAGAGCAATGTCTACATTGCATGTAGGTCTCAGAGGCTATAGGATGTTCAGTTATTTTCTTACCTTTGGTTTAGGAGAAATATTGATCCTGGGGTTTACTGCTTAGTTTTGATCAGCTATCTAATTTTTCTTAAGAATATTATTTCTTCGTGGTCGCGTCTCAGGCTCTGCATAATAGGAATGTCTGGGGACAAAGATTTATGATTTAGATTGCCAGAAATTTGTTCTTGGAAAACCAAGTTCCCTGCTATTAATAGGGTTTCTGAGCTTTTTTGTTTGTTTTTGTCATTCAGTAAGTAATGGCTGTAGTTTAAGTTGAAAATGACATACAATGGGTTATCTGATTACCCAACAAATAAATCTTTAACTTTTGAAATTAGTTAGTTGAGAAGTTAATGGTTGTATATATCCTTTATTCCTGGAATTTCCGATTACAGTGATATTAATACAAACTTAATTACAATTTACTCATATACATTCCCATCTTGACAGATATTCAAAGATTTCCGTATATTAATTCACCTCCCAAGAGCTTATACACTATGCTTCTTATGTATTAAGTAGCATTTCATTTCTGACTCACTTCTGAAAGTGAAATGGAGCTAGATTTGTTTACTGGAAACAGAAATATAGCTAGAAGTACATGTCAGCCTTAAAATTACAAAAGGATTGTTCACATTGCAGTACATGCTGAAAATTCTTGTAAAGGCTTACTGGTGCTTGGGAAGGGGTACTACAGTGGGAACTCAAGTGCTGTGTCACAGTAGTTTGGTGCACCACTTCACTGATTATTCTGTTGCATGCTTTGCTATACAAACTCATCATTGTGTTGTATTTTGTCAATGTGCTGTATTTTCTGGGGTTATTTGTAACTTTGAATGCAACTGATTGTGAATGGCATTGGAGAGTTTTGTTTTCTGTTGCCAAGATGCTGCACTTAGCTTTTTATCTCTCTCTTTTTTTTTTTTTTAATTTCTTATCAGTTGATTTTGAACATCATATTGGGAATACCTCTGATAGAATTAAAACCTGTGCCAAATGCAACTTTGATGTAAAACTTATTTCCAACCAGAATTTCATTTTATCCTCCGTTGTTACTTTATGTTTTGACTTTGAAATAATTAAGAACAGCAAGATTATTCTTTACAGTGTTTTTTAGGAAATATGCAAGAGTTATGTTGTACAGTGAATTACAAATCCCTATATATGATCTTGCTATTCAGTATTTTCCTATAGTCTACTAGTGCTGGTGTAGAAAAAATACAGTTTTCAGAAAGAATAGAATTGGATGTCATTTATGTGAATATACTGCATCTCAACTGTTTACTTTGCAAAGCAAGTAAGTCTATCTCTGTCATTAGAATGGTGTCTCAGTAATACTGATTCAGAAGTGATTGTGTTGAAAGCTTTTAATCTCATTCAGTTCTATCTCAAGATGAAGTAGGTGTTGAAAGCCCATCTGTAGTACAATAAACATACACTGTGATACAGTATCACACACACTAATGCTCAGATCTTACTGTAAATTCTATTTGTGGTCATGTTTTCATACCTTGGCAATAAATTCTTCATATTCCTGCAATTTTTTGTAATAAGCATAGAGGGATGAAAACACTCAACTTTTGGAGTCAAGGCTAATGAACAGCTCAACCAGGAGAGGTCATCACAAGATAAAAAGTAACATGGAAAATACAGATTTAGTTCTTTATAGTCTTTTACATGACTAAGATAGAATGATAAGAATATGAATATGGGTAGACTAACTTTCATTTGTATTCGTACAAAAAACCAAAAACACACAAAGCAGCAAACTTGTTACTAAATGAGAATGTTAAAAGTATTCATTATAGGATCATCTGCTTCTGTGTGAAAGCAATTCACTTAAAAAGTTATTATTTTTCACAGTTAGGTTTTTGATTTTGTTTTTGTTTCGTTTTGTTTGTGTTTTTTTATGGTTGGTTGGTTTTTTTCTTTTTTTTTTTTTTTAGTTGTGTACATTTTTGTGCAATGCAAACGTGATCAGTACAGAACTATCAAAACTTCTAGTTCTGATACTTTTCATACTTTTGCAGTAGGTCCCATACAACTGCTGAAGTTGAAGTTTGAACCCATTTTACAAGAATTGATGCAGAAATCAAATGGGGGGGGGCAGGTATAGTAAATCATTAAGATATATAAAAGCAAAAATATGCATTCTCTTTTACCTCTTGCAATAATATGGTGTAAAACACAAAGAGTGCTTCAGTAAGTGGTTCAGTCTGCAAGAAAGTTTGAAAGTGAAGTTAAAGGCTATGAATTGAAAACTTGTTTCTGAACATTGTCTGCTTCTCTTGCAAGGAGATGAGAAGTATTTTTTTATTTTCTCTCTTTTATTTTTCTCAGGTGTTTTTAACACATTTGAAAGCCTATTTCAGTTGATGCAGCTGTGACAGGAAATTCTTTATATATAATGTATTAGTCAGACATTAAACTGTACATCTTGTTGAATAAGTAATATTACTGTGTACCTATGACAGACAGTAGATTTTCCTGTAGATGTTCCTTGGGAATTTCAGCTTGGATCTCTAAATATTACAAAGCATCAGATCTCATGTTCAATGTTTAGTATTTATTGCAATATTTTAGACTTTTTAAGACTGTAATACTTCTAATGTTTTGGACAATAACAAACTATGTACAAACTATGGGAGTTTTCTTTTTCTACATAAGCAGAAGATCTAGCTTTAAGTGATTTGGCTCATAGGTCAAACATAAGATAACTAGTTAAATCTTGAGGTTTGCCCCTACCAATGTGTTTTTCCTAAGTACCCATCATACTTGGTCTTACGAAAATATATGGACTCGCAAATTGTTTCAATCACTTCAGTTTGAAAATGTTAGAGAAGCAACATCAGTCTTCTTCATCAAATAATATAATGAGTGACTTCATAATTTTTTTTAGTCTTGCAAATATTAAAGAAGAAATTTAAAATTATTGCATTATTTCCAAAATCCACATCAAGATGGAATCTTTCTTTAAAAGATCAGAAAGACCTGCGGGACAAAGAGGGCAGTCCAGTAGCTTGAGTCTTCTCCCACTGAAGGAAATAGAAGTTGTGCCATGGATTTTAGGAGCAGTGTGGTTAAGTTTTTTGTCAGTGAGAAGTTCATGATTCAGTCCATTGGTATGAGATACTAGAAATGATTAAAAGGTTCTTCAGACTTCAGCCTTTGAACTAACATTGATTTTATCTGTATTGCATTTCATTTATTCAGCTGCTTCATTGGCATTGCATAGGTAGATAATCTGAGACCACCGGCCAGTTGCAGAACATGTTAAATCTCTAAATTTGATGCTGTAAGAAATTACAGTAATCAGTAATCAATTCCTTTGAGATGTTTGCCGTTCCAACTTTGAATACATCATAGATACAATAAAAATATTTTCAAGTCTGATGTTTAACATTTATGAAGAACTTGGACTCTTGGTTTTAATAGCTCTGCAATTTGAAAAGCAACTTTACAAAGCTGAGACTTTTCCTGCCTAAGAAATTGTCTCAATGTTCATTCACTGTTGTAGTAGCCAGCCTTTTCTGATTTCGTCTTTAAGCCTGAACAACTGATAATTCAGAGCAGAAAAGGATATTGACATTCACATTTACCTCTTTCCTCTACCTAAAAAAGTCTAGAGATTTTTTGGCTTTACAGTCCCATGGTGGAGAGATGGTTCTTTCAGACATTTAACTTAGGCAGACGGTCCTGCTAAGCGCACTGGGGGACTGAAAGACTTGTTTACACTTATGGTTCATAATTTGATGTTAATATTTATCACCCTTTAAAATATTTATCAAATATTTTATTTTCAGCTGTGTATGCACTCCAGAAAATGTGTTTTACATAAATCAGACTTCAGCATGTCTAGAAACTCTGTTGCCAGGTTTTGCATTTGTATCGGTAAAAGCTCAAGTTGGGTTACAACCTTAAATGTGTAAATAAAATAAGCAGCTAAGAATAATTTCTAGTAGCTAGGGAGAATTTGAACAGTTTTAGCCAAAGGATTTTCCATCCCATGAACAAATGTGATGTTTTAGAATGAACATTTAGTATTTGTCTGTGAATATTTTGTCTCAGCTTAAAAGAAAGTAACATTTTCTTGTAGTAATTTAATGACTATCTAAATAGGACATAAACATTCTGTTTTATTTTGTAAAACTGCTACATCACTTAATATTTTCTACTCTTAGCTCTGGGAAATCAGCAATATGCACGCTACATTTCTATTTTCTGTTTTTACAATGTAGGAATTATCTGTCTATAAGAATTTTTTCGCATCAAATATAGAGAGGTGTCACTGTCTGGGGTTTTTTAGTCACCTGGATGTTGATAAATAGGTCTCTTATTGATTGCTCAATCATCTTGTATACGTAAACTGGTATTTATTATGAACCCAGTGAAAGCCTGGAATTTAGAGGATAGTAATACAGAAGATCAGCAGATGAGCTGAGGAGACTGCGAGGGTCCATTTCCATAAGGGGTAACAGAAAGTTTGTGATGGAAGATTTGCCAAAGAAGAAAAGGCAGAATTACTTCCATAATGAATGGAAGTTTAAATGAATGAACCTAATGCAATGGGATACAACATAGCAGGCAAGGGAATCTCAAATTGGGATCTTTTCAACAAGGGAATCCTTTGCCTACTGGCTCTGAGTATAAAGTTCTTGAAACACTGTTTGAAATGCAGTTAAATTAGGATGTGCTTTTACTCACAGTTACATTTATGTTAATAGTAGCAATACTATGGTTGGGGAAAAGCTTGTCATATTTAAAACCAAACCAACAAACAAGAAAACAAAAAACTTAAATTTACACCCTGTTGAGCCAGGTTTCAGATACAGATGCCTTCCTAAGATCTCTAGACTCTGCCCAGATTGTCAGTGAAACATAGGAAGGGTTTGTACATTCTTTTCCCTGAATAGAGATAAAAATTCAAATACCTCAAAAAAGATGAGGAAAAATGAAAATAAGGAAAATAATTTTAAAACACAAAAAGTAAAACTAATGGCATCCCTCCATTGTCCTGGACTACAGGAAAAAAAAAGGTGGAGGGAATGTGCTGAACAGAAGTTGTCTCTCATACAATAACAGTAACCTGTTTTGTTTCTGCTGGGGAATGGAGTCAGAGGGAGCAGCTTGCCCTGTCCACAGTATTCACATTGCATTAGGAAAGGAGTGAGCTTCTGTGAGAAATGGAGTCAGAAGCATAGTCTGTACAGGGCAGGCTCTCTATGACTACATGCTCCCAAGCTTCAGCAAGCTTTACTCTCTAATGTTTTTTTCCTTTGGTTTAGATCCAAAAAAATTATGCTACTGGGCATACTGTCAGTTGTATGATGAATGTCCTACCTGATTCTTCCCTGGTACAGCCAAACTGTTAGAAATGATAGCAGAATTCCCTGTAGATAAGAGAAGGTATCCATTACAGTTCCAACCTTCTTCCAAAAAACAGACACCACCAGACCACACACCCATTTGCTTCTGCTCTTAATTTATTTGCCATTTCCACATACCTACTTTATCTTTTTATTAATCATCTTACTCTCTTTCTCTGCCCTCTCTCCACCCTTCCCTCCAGCAATAAACTGAATCCACTAGTTCTCTTGGATTTTCATTGATTCATCACCCTATCGAGTAATTTGCTGAGCCTGAAAGTAAGGGCGATTGTCTTCATTGATTCCTGATTAATTCATCCATTTGTGAAAGCTAGGTACACAGGTAATAACTCAATTGAAATTCCTTCACTGCTTAATTGCTTTGCCATAATCCTGGCCTGTTAAATCAGATAATCAGATATTATTAATTAAGTTAAGATTTATATTTTTCCAAAAACAATTCTTAGAATATCATTACAAGGAATGCTTTTATTAACTCTGTTTGTGATTATTCATAAAATGTAGTTTTAGACTTTAGGTCAGTGCAGAGTATATCTTTTATACATATGGAAAAAAATTGTGTCAAAGGAATGCTGTGAGTGAATTATGGTCCCAAATCTACATCTTCATAACTTATGAGGCCAAAAAGGATCACTAAACTCAGCTATGGTCATATAATAGATTGTGTCACTACTTTTATCTGCTTTACACAGCATTGAATCAACAAACCACAGAATGTTTTGGGTTGGAAGGGACCTTTAAAGATCATCTAGTCCAACCTCACCTCTATAAGCCGGGACACTTTCCATTAGAACAGGTTCCTTAATGCTCTGTCCAGCTTGGCCCTGAAGACTTCCAGACATGGGACATCCACAGTTTCTCTGGGCAGTCTGTTCCAGAATTCCTTCCTTTCGTGTAATCTAAATCTACCCTCTTTAGTTTAAAAATGTTCCTTCTATACTATCAGTGCACGCCCTAGTAAACAGTCATTCTTTATCTTTCTTGTAGTCCCCTTTTAAGTATGGAAAAGCTGCTATGAAGTCTGCCTGGAGCCTTCTCCTTTCTAGGATAAACAACTTGACCTCTCTCAGACTTTCTTTATGAAAGGGAGAAGCCTTCTGCCCATTTCCATGACCCTCATCTCAACCTGCTCCCACAAGTCAATGTCTTTCATCTGCTGGGTTCCCTAGAGCTGAACAAGTACTCCATGTAGGGTCTCAGGAGAGGAGAGTAGAGAGGTAAAATCACCTCCTTTGACCTACTGGCCATGCTTCTTTTTATGGAGCCCAGGATATTACTGGCTTTCTGGGCTGAAGGTGCAAATTGCCAGCTCACACGTAATTTTTCATCTGCCTATATCCCCCAGCCCTTTTCTGCATTCAATTCGTTCATCACCCAGTCTGTATTGCTACCAGGGATTGCCCCAAACCAGGTGCAGAACCTTACACTTGGCTTTGTTGAACTTCATGAGGTTCACAAGGGGCGACTCCTCCAGCCTGTCCACTTTCTCTGGGTGATGTCCCATCCCTCAGGCCATCGACTACACCACTCAGCTTGGTGTTGTCCACAAACTTGCTAAGGGTTCACTCAACCCCACTGTCTGTGTCATTACTGAAGATATTTAACAGTACTTGTCCCAATACCCCTGAGAGACACCACTCATTACTGATCTTCATTTGGACTTTGAGCCATTGATTGATTGGGCATGGCTATCCAGCCAATCCTTTTCCATCTAACAGTTAATGCATCAAACCCATTTCTCCAATTTAGAGACAAGGGTGTTTTGTGGAACTGTGTCAATGGCCTAATAGAAGTCCAGGTAGGGTACAGCAATAGCTCTTCCCTTATCCACCAGTGCAGTCAGTCCTTTGTAGAAGGCCAGCAGATTAGTCCTTTTGCCCTTCATGAAGCCATGTTTGCTTTCTCTAATAAACCTCCCTGTCATTTGCATTCTTTGACATAGCTTCTAGGAGAAACTGTTTCATGGACTTCCTAGAGACAGAGGTGAGGCTGACTGGTTGGTAGTTCTCAGGATATTAATTTTTACATATTTTAATAATGGGAACAATATTTCTCCTTTTCCAGACACTGGGAATTTTTCTTGACTGTCATGACTTTTCAGAAGTGATAGAGAGCAGCTTAGCAACTATATCTGCCAGTTTGCTCAGGACCATGGGATGCATCTTGTCACTTTCCATGGGTTTTTTCCAGATTCCTCAGATGGTCTTGAATCTGATCTGCTCCTACAATGGGTGGGACTTCATTCTCCCGATCCTTGCCTTGATATTCAGGGGCTTCAGAGATGGGGGAGATGCAACTGGCAGTGAAAACTTGAAAAAATGTTGCTGAGTACATCAGACTTGTTCATGTCAGTTGTCATCAGATGCCCTGTCTAATTTATCAGAGGGGTACAGTTTATTTTGTCCTCCTTTGTTGAGTAATGTAGCGGTCAAGGTTTTGACGCATTTCCTCCTGACATTGAATGTCTCAGTCTGGAGCTATGTTCCTTACCCTAAGTTTATGACTTGACACATGGGCACATTGAAATACCTAATGTTTCCTTTTACCACCTGACCAAGATGTCCCAGGCTTGTGACATGTGTAAACTTCAAGTCATCTTCAGTTTCATAGACTGTATATTTTTCTGCAGTTCATATGGTAATGATAAGTAATGAAGGGCTCAAAATCAGACTTCTACTAGTTCTCACTAGAAACCACTCTTTTCTTTTATAAAGGTTACATTTTAAGATATTTAGTGTCACATTTATACTAATTCTGAATAATTGTTAAAATAGTTTACACTGTCAGTCAACTGTCTTCAGAATTCAAAATGCATACTATTACAATGTATGCAGAAAAAGACATAAATGCAAATATATGCAAATTTCTTGTGATCCAAATTTGTATTCTCAGGAAAAAAACCCACCTTCAGAAGATCAGGATAGTTGACAAGATCTACTTTTTATAAACCCATGTTGATTTGCAGTAATTGCATTTACCTTATTTAAATTTTTATTAATAAGTTTCTATTATTTTGTCTAGCAGCAATATTAGTTTAGCAGCAATGTTAGCGGGAATGGCTAGAGGTCATTCTCTTCAGTATTTGCACACCACAGTTTCTTTCAGTCCTATGGAATTTCCTTGGTGTTCCAAGGGCTATCGAAAATCAGTAATAATAATAGTCAGAGACCTCAGATACAACTTGGCCTGCTCCTTGAAACTGTCTAGCCTTGTTGTCTTCTGTTTAACATCTTCCTCAGTTTTTATTAGAATGTAAATGGTTTTGTTGCCACTCTGGGATCTGACTATGCAGTCTTGTTTGTTTTCCTAAGACTGTATGTAGGAGTCTTCTGGTACGGCTCCTTTTGCTCCTCATCTCCTCTCTCACTTCTTAAAAAAACCCTAAACCACAAAAACCAACAGCCAAACCTGATTTTTTTTCTTTTTCTTTTATTTTTGAATAAACCTTATGTTTGTTGTGCATAGATAAATTAAGCCTTGTATCCTTTTACTTTTAATTTTTCTCTTTTTTTTAAACTGATTTACAGGATCACAGAATCGTGAAGATAGCAAAGCAAGATAACCTCCCTTACAAAAGTGGAGTTAACTAGAGGAGGCTGCCTAGGACCAAGTCCAGAGGGCTCCAGATATTCCACAAGCTCCCTGGTTCTATCTCCTCTACAAGGAGATACTCTACAACCTTTGAGTAACCTGTGCCAGTGTTCGGCCAGTCTCACAATGAAAAAGTTTTCCCTGATGTTCAGAAGGAACCTCCCATGTTTCAGTGTGTGCCCATTACCTGACAGGTTGCTGTCAGACCCTTTCTCCATCCTGTTGAGACCTCTCTGGATGACAGCATGACCCTCTGGCGTATCAGCCAGTCCCCACAGTTTTGTGCCTTCAGCAAACTTGCTGAGGGTGCACATCATCCAGATCCTTAACAAAGATATTGAATGGGACTGGACCCAGTACTAACCCCAAGGGCACACTGCTCCTACTACACTTTGTGCAGCTTTCTGGACCTGGTTGTTCAACCAGTTTTTAATTTACTTCACTGTTCTGCAGCCCATACTGCACCAGCTTTTCTAGGGGGATTATAGAATGGTTTGGTCTGGAAGGGTAGATATCTGTGTTCAACTAAGTCTTAAAACAAGTGCTTTAAAGTAAGCCTGTGAAGACATCAAATAATTCCTGAATAAATCTTTGATCGTGATAAATATTTTATTAATTTCTTGGTTGAAATGGGACAACTGTAGAAAAACACATATTGGAACTTAGGTAAAAGGCTACAAATGACTATTCAGCTGTAATTCTCATTATTAAATGATAATATAATAGAAGCATATGTTCACTTTATTGTTGATGTTAATGACCCTAAATTTAGCTGTATTAGAAATTTTTATTCTGACTTATATAATAAAATATTATGTGCATGTATGTATTAGGATATGGTAGCTTGTGTTATTACCTTCATCTGCTTTATACATCATAGAATCAATGGGCTATAGAATGGTTTGGGTTGGAAGGGACCTTTAAAATTTACCTGATCCAACCCCTCTGCCATGGGTAGGGACATCTTTCACTTAATCAGATTGCTCAGAGTCCTGTCTGACGGGACATCCACAGCTTCTCTGGGTAACCTGTTCCAGTGTCTCACCGTTCTCCTCATAAAAATTTTCTTCCTTATATCAAATCTAAATCTACCCTCTAGGGAGGCTATGCAGCAGCAGATAACATGGCCTTAAAGAGCCTTAGAGGAAGATGGTTGTTGGTTTCAGTCATAAGGAAGTAATATAATCTTTTCTGACCAGTTCTGGCCTGTCACCTACTACTGCTTCAACCAGAAGAGAAGATTCATTGGATTATAGAGATTCTCTGAATTCTTAATTTAATAACTTGCTATTATTAAGTCAAGTCTCATAGAAATGCCCCTCCCAGTCTTCACTAACATCTTTATATTTATAGAGAATAGTTCAGAATTCTTGTTGTCATAGACAATATTTATATTCTCAGTTTGAAAGTCACTCCTCTTTGGTTGCTAAAGATTTACTTTCATTAAATATCAGCAAATGCGTTATGTCCATTGTGAAGCATGTTCAGAAATGGGAGTTGATTTTATTTTTCTCCTCACTGGGAAAGGAAGTTGTTCTTGGTTTTATATTAAATCTGAAATGTGGTAGCTCAAACTATGTAGTTTTCATCATGTTGTGATGCCATATATGTGTATCTTGAGGGATTTTCGTGAAGGGCAAAATGATCATGTCACAAAGCAAAATCTGCTATAATATCAAGGAAACTTTCTGGTGTAAATGATAATGGACTGATCTTACATATTAATGTTGACCATTTATATAGGTTTTATTGAGCTGACAGGAGAGAAATTATCTTGCAGAAAGAAAATTAATTTGCTACTTTTATGTATTTTTTGCCTGGAACATAAGCAGTTCATAGTAAATTGTTTATTTTTTTCCTGACCATATTACCCTCTTAGATAAGTCAGTATTTTGTTTGTCTTGAAGAATATTGTGATAAGTCAAGTGAAAGACTGGAATCATTGTGTTTGAAAGTGCCTAGAGAGGGAGCTTTTCTGCTTTTCTGCTAGATTCTTGAAGAGCTTAAATCTTGGATATTAACTTAGAAATATAGCAGAGGATTCACTATACTTTGTGTCTCATTGTAAGTAACCCTTCCTACTGAATCTTCACCAACAACAGGTGAAGAAAGACTTTTGAATATAACATATTGCTTGAGTACTTCACTTGGAAGCGTTTTTCTTATTTATAGAGTCCTGAAAAATATAGTTAAAGACAATGGGGAACAGGGAAGTAAATTTTGACATTCTGAAATGGGGACACAGAATTACAGGCATATCGCAAAAGCAGACATATCAAAAAACAGTCTAATGAGTGAGACTTCTGTCCACAAAGTTCTGACTTGAAAGTTCCCTTTAGTTCTTCTGACAAAGTCTGGAAAAGGAAGATAGAACCAAACTAGAGAGATGTTGAGATGGAAGTTAGTACTGAAGTTTCAAAATGATCCGGATTCAAAATTCGGTGGAGTGAGGTCAGTCTTTCTAGATCAGTCACATATTCCTCAAATACTAGATCAGGACCTATTTTGCCATCTTTTTTCTGATGGGGGTGCACATGCAGTGTCCCTTTTGGATTTCTTGAGATTCTCTGTATCATAGACACTGTAAAGTGTTGATGTAGGAAAGCATCCCCCAAAATGGTGTAAGATGGCATGTTTGCAAGTAACAGCTGCATGAAAAGTGCATGAGTAACTGAATAAAAGGAGATAAATGTAAAAACAAAGAAAGTAAGACTGAATTGTCAACTGAACTATAAAACTGAACTATAAAAAAATTGCATCATGATTTTGAGAAACCACAGCAATTGTTTCAAGTCTGCTTGTACAAGTGAAAAGAATTTATTGGTGCGTATCTCATTAACACAGAGCCACAAAGATAAGCACTGTGCTGAGAATTTTTCAGAGAATTTTTTGTACAATTTCAGTGGCATGATTATCATTTTATCATTGTACATATATTTAAGACAGTACTCTACTTCCAAAGAAAAATATCATTTGCAAGTATAGCTTGTTATTTGTGCTTATAAATCAATGTATTCTATGCTTTGCTTTAATAACTGATTAAAGAAAGCTATGGAGGATCTCACAGTGATTCAGAATAAAAAGATGTAAATGCTTCTAATAACACACAAACTTTATATATCAAAGGAAATTTGTTCTGGTGTCAGTTTTAATGAGGACTGTAGTCATTTTTCAGCACTGGCATTTCGTTCTTAAAAAGTTGTTTTTTCTTTCTTTCCATCTTCCTTCTGCCCCAAGCAGACATTTCAGCTAATTCAAATGAAAGTAGTTCTATCGTATTCCTGGAGATTCTTTTCCTTTGATTTTGGGAGAGAAGCAAGAGGGAAAAACCAGAAATCTTCTTGTATATTCTGGCAGGCAAATCCATACTGATATCTGAGATGCACTCATACAGAGTTGAAAGATGTGAATACATCTTGATGGATGTTTTATGGTAGAAGGGATGTGGAGACCATAAGGGCAAGAATCAGAATGTCCTTCTGTAAAATGTTCTTGATATTTTGCAGGGGAAGATTTATTGGACATTTACAGCATACATGTAATTAGCAGCTGGGTTGTATAAATATCTAGTATGGATGGGAGTTCCTCGAAAGCTGTCCAGAGGCTGTGGCAGAAGACAGGTAACCTGGAGCTGGTTTAGTTCCCTGCAGTTTTTATTGGACATTATATGTTTTGACCACCTTTTCATAGATATAAATAGAATAAATATTCAAACCACTTGTAAGAATTAACTTTCATTTACAGAAATGTAAATCTGGCCGTGCATTATGTATGCCTTTAATACAAAGAGAAAGTGTATGTGCATAAACCAATATTTAAAATGCAAGTGATGGCAGCAAAAATTTTCAGTGATGAATCTCTAATTTTGTTTCAGTAACAGTAATGTTTTCACAAACATTTCATGTTTGTATGGTTTTCATAACCCATACTAAAATAGTCCAGCCACATTCTATACCGTAAAATATCCCTTAGGTTTGCAAGCTGCATTTATGAAATCTGACTAGTAGAAAGGTACCAGAAATACTTTCAAAGAAGAGATCTGATTCAGTTTCAGATTTGCTCTTCAAATAAAAGCTTTGTATTATTCTGGATTTGTTTAATTGAATTTAATACACATAATCAGGCTGCTAAATGGACTTCATACCTAAAGCCTGATTTTTTTCAGAATAACTCCTCTGCTAGTTTAATTTCTGTGACTTGGGCAATTTTATGGTTGAAATAATAAGGGAGCTTACTCTCATAGACTCAGAGAAGATGGGAAAAAAGATAACATAAACATTGACTTCTAGGGACACAATAATAAATAAACAAACACCAGCAACCTTACTCAAGGTTATTTATGAGTTTATTGACTTCTGTGTAATCCTTCTAAACAATTAATACTTTTTTGTTAATTATCAAGTTTATTTCTAGAAGGATGAGCCCTTCAGAAATTAGTTCTTAAGGATTTTGAGTTCCAAAGGTTACATTCTGTTCAAATCAGAGATACAGATACTAATTTATCTAGCTGGTACTGAGTGTTCAATTTTAGAATACACAAGTTCTGTCCGTCTTAATCACGCAGTTAGAGTTTTTCAAAATAGCAATGAATTAAGACATGAAATGTGTGTGATTCGAATGGCATGTAGAAGGTAGAGCTATCAGTTATTTTTTTTTAGTTTTTTTGACTGTTAAGCTTGACTTTTTGGCTGACATGAGATGGTTTTATAAAATTTTGAGGCTTAAAAAACTAGAATAGTATCCAATTAAATTGACTGATTAGAAATTTAATCTGTAAAGAATGGATAGTTTATAGTATGAAAATCTTGCATCTGAATGTCTTCAGGTCTTTGAAAGCTATCACATGTATTCAGATAATTTCAACTACTAGTCACGATCTTTCTCCACACAAGCTAAGAATTATTTACCCTCCAGTGTGCAATAAAGCATCTGCACTTCCAGTGCATAAAATCAGCAGAACAATATGCATCTAACATAATTTTTAATAGTTGTTAATACATGTTCGGTTAAAGGCATTTCAGTCACTGATCTGAAAGTCTGAACTACTCGTATTTTGCAATGGATTGTCTGTCAATATCTTTGTAATTTTGATTAGTGTTACACTTGATAGAATCTCCAGAAGGCCATCTTTCTTGGAAGTGTTATAACGTACAGCAAGGTTCTAGAGATGGTTTAGGCACATTTTGGTCACACCAAAAGTCTGGTTTTTTAACATCTGGTGTGATTTTTATATGATTGCTAAATATATTTTCAGTGTTTGTTAATGCCATCAGACATACTGCTGCATCACAAATGAATTGCACATCCATACATCAAGTATTACTTACTGTATTTCGTGCTAAATTTTATGGTTCATACACTAAACAAGTAACTTCCCATGAAGGTATAATTTCTGAAAACCCCTTATGTTGCCAAAATATTGCTAAGTTTTAGAAAATAAAACATTGGAGACCATCTTGGCAAGTAGATGTATCAACACAATATGGCATATACAGTGAAGCAGTTATCTGTCCCATAGCTTCACTGCTGTGCAGTGTTGAGGAAGCAGCTCTGGGTTGGTATATATGGAGTAGGTAGGTAAATAAGATGTCCACTTAAAATGTCCACAGGGCAGTGAAAAAGGAAACTTGACGTCAGTTTAAGATTGGATAAAATTTATTAGAGCCAGTTTTACTTTGAGGGGAACACAATGATTCATAGGGAGCTAGGATCATAATATGAATACCTCAGATTGTTGCTGAGTTATGTGACTGCTCATAAGACCAGTAAGGACTTAAGAGATATATCTATCTGACTGCAGATATTCAGTTGCTCATACAATAGACATGAGCCTTCCACTCTTCAAGTGCAGATTGAAGTCCACTAGGAGACTTTGCTAATTTTATTGTTAATTCAGTTTCTGGGAGCAAGGGAATAGTTCATGAGAGCTGCAGTTTGAATCATCAGGCACAATATTCTTCGTTCCAGTTACAAGAGGCTGCCCATTTCTTCTTGAGGTTCCTGCTTGGGTCCTAGCCTCAGTGGAACAGCTGACTTGTACTAGAAGTGCAAGGGTTTGTTCTGTGCAAGTGCAAGGGTTGATTCCCTAAAGATCTTGTTGCAAAGAATTGGGAATCTTTAAGGTGATTGATCAGAACTTTATAGAAGACCTAGGACCTTTTTTCAGAGGTGATTATAAAACGGTCTGAAATGTTTCAGTGAGAGTTTTGGCAGGGAGTTTACAAGCCAACAGAGATTGAGAAGGAAGTTGTGAATACACAGGGGGAATTTTTAACTCCTTTCAAAAAGGTCAGAGCTGATATCACAACAGAACCCTTTAAATGTGCTTATTTGATCAGGGACAGGATATACATTGACTGATACTAAGTGAGGGATTGTTAAGCCTAAGGAAACTCAACTGGGCCTTTATGAAAGCAGGTCAGCTAACCTCAGCCATGTCCTTTTGGCTAGCAGCCATGGCACAAAGTCTTCCCTGAGTTTGTCCTAATAAGCCAGAGTTAAACAGAACAGAATTAGAAGTAAATTTGATTGCCTAACTTAAAGATGCCATCTCAGGTATGGTTTTATTTTGATGTGCAGTAAATAAAATCACCTTTTCCCATCTTTTTAACATTCATATGGGGGTTCTAACACCAGACTGAGACTGAACTGAGAGGTTTGGGAGTTTATACTATGACTGTCTGGGTTCCTGCAGCATGCACTAATGAAGGTGTAACCAAATAAATACCTATGTTTTGTCCTTTGCTTTTTTTTACTGCATGTGTGGGCTATTAAGTCCTCAAGCCATTTTTGAGTACCAGTATGTCATAGTTTGGGATGGTTTGTTTTTTTTTTTTTAAATCTGTGTTAAAATTTTCTTTGTGAGTGACTTTATATCAATTTATACAACAAACAACATTTCCCCCCAGGCAGTCCGTATTTAATTTTCATGTGAATACCTGTTTTTTACAACAAACATATGAAAGAGAGCTTCTCTTTCAAATAAGAAGCACATTATGCTTCAGATCAGTTCTGTACAAGAAATAAGTCAGAAAATTAATCAAACCCCTATTTTGCATTCAACAGATCATTTAGTAAACAAGCATAGAAAATTAGAAGCCTATTGAGTACAACTGTACTATTTTCTTGATCAGAAAATTTTAATTAAAAATAGGAGCATAGTAAGACAACTTGCTTCTTATTGCTCACTCCTCTTAATTGCTGAATATCATGAATTTGTTCTTTTTGTCAAATTATACCTGATCGATGCAACTCCAAAGCATATAAAATTTAAGTTCATAAAGTGGTACAGAAATCAAAATATTTTCCAGAATGCCAGCTTTAAATAACACATTATCAGATAAACTTTAAAAGTTATTTAATTTAAAATTCCTCTGTAATCAAATAAAGAAGTTGATCTTATCTGAATAATTTATGTTTTCATTAGTTTTCCCATGCCCACCCTTTCTTACACAAATTGGTTCTTCAGATAAACAATTTGTCAAAATCAAGTAAATTCTTTCAATCCCCTGATCTTTCAATATCCTAAATTGCACTTTGGTACCCTATATTTTTTTCTTTGTAGCCAAAAAGGTTCTAATTCTGTATGAGAAGGCACAGGTTCATGTTCCATTGTTGTAATATTTCCTTTTTATCTTCAGCATACTGACATCAGTACTACATTTTGTTTTCCAACTTGATGATGATGATGATCTGGGATTTTTTTCTTTTTAAATTATAACAAACTTTTTTTTCCTTTAGCATAACATAAAAATGGACAGTCTTCATAGATTAACTGTTGATAGGTGACATTTGATTTCAAAGATGTTCACAATCTCATCCAGCTGCTTTGCAGCTGAGGAAGTTTGGATGCATGATGAATATGTGTCGAATGTTACAGCAATCACTGGATTGACTTCAGGATGCCCACTATTTAATGTAGCTAACCCACTTAATGTTTTGATGCTGACTTATGAAGTAAATATATTCTTCTGCAGCATTCCCGCATATCATTAAAACTGTTTCCAACACATTTTTTTTGGCATAGAACTTGACCTACTTTTACACGTTTATGGTTTAAAATAAATTATTACTCGCATTATATTCTTTTTTTACGGAAATCTACCATATCAATCTTTAAGAAAACTTCACTACACTATAACTAGTACGTGTGTGATTTTAATCATAATAATATTTTATAGCATTCCATGATTAGGGATCTAGTAATAGTGTACAGACATTGTGTTCAAAGCAATAATCATTACTCAAGTAAGCAGTGCCTGCAAAGTCATCCATACTTGTGTAAATATAGAAATCACCTACATTTATAAGGAATGAAGGATCAAAACCATGCATTACTTAACCATAATACCTTCTTACACTATTTAAGCCTTTTTATGTGCATGATGCAAAGGAGTACATCAAGATTAAGGAGGTACTTGATTTGCAAAAAGCACATGAGGCACCAAGTCAAGTGGATTGGTTGCCACTGTCCTTTAGTATCAGATTGCTATACAGTTTAACGTTTGCCCCCAAACCTCTTTTCTTACTGTCATGCAGCTTTTCTTCTGCTTTCTAAAGTGTCTGAAAGACAGAGATGAAGTGTTTTTCTTTGGAGAGCAACCATTTAAAATGCTGAAACTTGAGGTATAAAACGCAAAAGAGGAATTTTAATGAATGGTTTAAAATTTAAGTATTACTCTTATAATCGTGGCATTTCTTTCAGACTTTAGAAAAAGTGAATGTATCCATAGACTTGTCTGTTTTTCTCCAGTAATATATAGCATATAGAATTATAAAAAAAATTTCTCTCTTTATAAACCTTACTTTACTCCCTATTAATGTTATTATTCACCATTACCTCCATGTGCCTGACAGCAAAGTCCTGTGACACCTGAAATTGAATAGTAAATCTATTTTTAGGTACTTTCTAACTAAATTTATGGCAAATTAACAAAGATTGCAATATATTTGGCTCAGACTGGGATAAGACAATGCCAGTCCCGAATCTCCACTCTGTTAGCTAGTATTGTATAGATAAAGGACTAGTAGCATCCTCAGCAGTATTATAAGCACTATTTCATCAGCTCTGTTTCATCCTCTTCTGGTGTTGAATTTGTATGAGTTCTATTCCTTATTTTTCCAATTCTGGGCAAATTAATTAATTTCTTTATGCTACAGCTGAAAATTATTTAGGTGTTTTGAGCCACTGTAGTGACATAATAGATGGAGTAATTATCCTTCTGAGCACGTGGAAAAAAAAGGAGAGATGGGAAAAAGAAGAGAGTAATGGATTAGGAAACAAGACAGATTACAATTTTATATTAATATGCTATCAGATTTTGTTACATTCAGTTTCAATATCTCACCCTTCTCAAATTATGTTGACAGATAAAATTGATTTTGTTCAGTTCAAAGGTTATCAATTATTTAGAAGTTCATTAGTCCTTATGAGAAGTAGGATTTCTTGTGGGTGATTCTGTTATGGAGAAATTGTAGTGAAACAGATATTAAATTCAAGGTATAGCACAAAATGTATGTTTTGTTGACTTTCAGTGTGACTTATGCTTTTCAATGTCTAAGGTAGTAGAGGACCAATGGTGGTATTAAACTTATAAATCCAGTGGAAGTGGGCTTTTGATACCTATCACAAAATCACAGAATGGGTAGGGTTGACAGGGACCAGGCTGAGCCATCTCGTCCAACCTCCCCACTCAAGCAGGGTCATCCTAGAGCACATGACACAGGATTGCATGCAGCTGGTTCTTGAATATCTCCAGTGTGGGAGACTCCTCAATCTCTCTGGGCTCTGTTCCAGTGCTCAGTCACACACTCAGTAAAGAAGTTCTTCCTCATGTTCAGGGGAAATCAGTTTCTTCCCATTGTCTTGTACTATTGCTTGGCACGCCCAAGAAGAGCCTGGCTCCATCCTCTTGACACCCTCACTTCAGATACATCAATACATCTTGTGCCATAATCAAACTTTTAGTCGTCTTCAGTTTATTGCCCTACATCAACCTGTGTAAGTTAGAGTGTGTCGCAGATATCTCAAGATCCACTCCCATACTGAATTCCAGCTCTTCTATCTTTTCATCTACTGTCATGTTTACTACAAAACTTCTGGAAAAAAATGTATTGAGTTGTGATCTAAAGTATGTAGTGATTCTGGCACAAAAACATTGGTAACTGCTAAGCTTTCAAGGCAATGGAGATGCAATACAGCTGTCTCTGCCTCTCTCCTCCTGCCACAGCCTGCCAAATGCATGCAGTGGGTAAGTTAAATAGTTTTGTTTAAGAACAAGAAGTGAAGTGATTTATAGCAGCTTGAATCTGTTTGTGCAAGCATAATTGTTTACTGAAATTCTTTAGAGTACATTCCCAGGGGCTATGGAAATTGGTCCAAGAACAAGTTGTGCTATGCTGCTGCCCCAGTCTACTGTCAATATCTCTTCTCAGATAGAGAAAGGAGGTTTCCATCTTTCTCTATCTTAAAAGAATTCATAGCTTACAGAAGGAGAAAAGCATTTTTCTCTGCTGAAGTGTAAATGTGGGGAATACAGTGTTATAATTCAGAGACAAATAAAACTATTGCAAGTGTTTGGCCACTAAATCTGAGAGTTAGATAAAAATTTTGTAGCACCAAACCTTACTGTGTATTTCTCAGTCAGCTTCACGTGTTTTAGATTTTGATTCAGACACTTTGAACATGTCTCCATCCCAAAACCCCAATGATAAGAAGCTTTATCATTGTCTATCCTTTTCCATGATCCTTATGATTCTTCACAACTTTGAACTTGCCACTTTAGGATGTAGGATAGCAAAAATGTTTAAAACACTGGCATAACATTTGTTGTATTAGCATGCAAATTAGCTATAACTTTTCAGGAAAGTGATTCATGAAAGTAACTTTTGATGTTGATCTTTATCTTAAATATAATTTAAGAATAAAAGAAATTGTTTTAAAAACTATTAAGTTTGTGTCATAAAAACACAAACTACTTAGCTAGTGTTTTGAGGATTTTTTTTCATTTGTATGTTTGTGGAAGATCACTTTTATAAATACCTGAATATGCATGTGATTTTCTATTTCCAACTAGCTTGTGAAATCTCATTAGAGGAGATAAGTTTCATATTATTATGAAGGATATTCATCATCTACAGCACCTACAACATGGGCATAAAAGTCAAACTTGATTCACACATTTCCTAGGCATCCATTACTGTTTTCTCTAATGATCATCATTGCTGCAATAATGATCAAATTATTTATTTTCGGTTCTTATCTTTCCGGCCTTTAAAATAGTTGTGTACTTGTAGAGAGTAAACTGACTGAGTGGTGGTTTTTATAGAGCACTTGTCTTCTTAAAAATCCCATTTCGTAAGTCTCTGCAAGTGAATGTACACATATAATGTGCTTAGACTCTGAAAATATGAGCTCTGATCTTGGAGGAAAGAATACTGGAAAATATCTGGAGGATACTGAGTGCAACTTTGGACTTGCTAGTACAAGAAAGACATTGACATACTGAAGCTACTCCAGCAGAAAGCAACCAAGATGCCTGATGTCTGGATAGACACAATGTAGGAAGAGAGGCCCAGGGAAATGGTTTTGCAAAGCCTTTAGTATAGGAAGCTCAAGAGAGGGAGATATTTCTATTTTATTGAATTGTCTAAAGGTAGAATGTTGAGAAGATAGAGCCATGTTCTTTCCAGCAGCAGGAAAAGAGGCAACAATCCCAAGTTGCAACAATTTAAGTTCTGCAAAAATACTACAAAAAATTTTATAGCGTGAATAGGAAAATATTGGAACAGACTGTCCAAAGAGGTTAAAGAATCTTCATTCCTGGAGATACTCATTATTCAACTGGACAAGCATCTGAGCAAGGCCTACATCTGCATACTGGAGATAGCTATATTGCTGCAAGCCTGCTGGCAAGGAATTCTGCCTGGGCTTTGTAGATACAAAACAGGAGAACACAGAGGCAAGGTGGTCAGTTGGGTAAGACCTAAGGAACCTAATGATTGTGACAAAGTTCACTGGAGAATGGGTATGAAGCCTGAGATAGGGGCTTTTTCCCTGTGTGACCTTCATCTCAAATAGGACTAGGAAAAGAACACAGGAAAGCTGCCCTGACTGAAGTACCCAAAAGTTTGCAAGAAAGGAAGCCAAGGCTTCATCTAACAAAAATGCAAACTGCCATTAGAGTGATGAATGATGCCACCACCAGCTGTGGCAAAAACATAAAACGCCCTGAAACAAGCTCCTTACGTCTCCTTTTAGAAACTAGTACACAGGATTGTTCAAATTAACAACTGGAATGTATGCCACACGAGCCCTGTGAAATAAGAAGTGTGTTGGTTTGTGGTAGAACTATCTCTTCTATACATCCATAAATTCTCTTGTCAGTCTACAGTTATGAAACAAAGAAAACGTGGAGGGTGTTCCCTATTAATAATGCAACTGAGAGTATATGTACAAGAGGACTTCAATTCTATATTAAAATGGGATAAAGGAGCATTAAGAGTGCTTTTTTATTGTGCAACTCTCTCATTTTGGCCTCCCTGGAGAACTGTCCTTTTCTACCTGGAAACAAGGTGGAAAACACAAATGTGCAGATGTACGATTCATAATATGGCATAGAAATTATATTTTCATGCTGATTCTTTCCAGTTTATGTTCTGAATTTTATGCCAGTGTCTCCAGGGATGTTGATGTGTATCTGGTTCCTAAAGGCAAAATGAGTGGTCAAAGTTTTTCAAGATGACTGCAACCTGTTTCTGCTTGTTAGGGCTCCAGAGATGGTTTAGGGAAGTTGACTTATTTTACCTCTGGTGCTCCCTGAAGGAAATTACTGCTAGGATAATACAGTTCTTTAAAATACCCAGTATCCAGCAGCTATGTGGCTAAGCAAACTCTGAATTTATGAAGCAATGGGGATGCTTCTTTTAAAAATTAATATATTTTTTCGTGAGAATATCCGTTAAATTATTGCAACGTTTTATATTAAATACTTGTAGCATTTGATTAAAATGTTTGAAACATGTAATATATTCCTTTATTAGTTGGATATTTTTAATATGCTACTTAGCAATTACTACCTTTTAATGATTGTCATTCAAAGAAGAATTAATAAGTGTTATGTCTGTATCAGTACATTACATTGTCTTCTCCCTTATGGCTAAGGCAGCATATCTTTTAAAAAGATATCCAACTTGAGGGGGCAGCGGGAATTGGGGAGTACCATTCCTAAACCATGACAATGTCATATCTGGAATTGTAAGTTCCCGCTCAACTATCAAAAAATAAAAGTGTTATTGACTTAACCTTCCCCCCAAAATACCCAAAAACATTTGCAGTAAAAATATGTAAATAAATTTATCCAGACATGTACCACATAAAAATGTTGTACTTAACTTGTAACACTGAAGTTGACATAATAATTGACCTACATGGCATCACTACTTATTTTAACTGGTGGCTTGCAATCAAAATCTGGCTTAAGTGGCCCTTAATCTGTGTGTGTCAAACTGGACTTTCAGGAATATCTGAAATTCTATTTTTTTTTCAATTTCCGATTTTCATTTTTCCTGCATTTTTACAAAGTCTACCACTTTACAGCTTTATCCAACAAAATAGTAGAAATAACAACAATGTCTGATTTATTGAAGACTATGAAAATTTTAGTCAATATAAAGAAAACAGTCCCTCCATGTCCCCTGCTACTTTGTCTAACAACGGTAATTAATTTAATTTATTAATTCATCCAGTAAATTTAACGGCTGGTAACCACTTAAGAAACTCAGAAGTCCAAGTTAAAGGTCTGGTGGGATGGTAGGATCACATCATAATAAATGTGAAAATTCTTCCAGTGCATCTTTCCACATGAAGTCTAAATTGGTCTCTTGAGTTACTTATCTTTCTTCTTCCACTGACTATATCTGAAATCTAAGATAGCTAGGTTACTGATTTAGATATCTAATTTAAGCATCTAGAATTGATGATATTAACATAGGCTTAATATTTCTAATCAAGAAAAATAAGCAAGAAAAAAACTTCTTTTGGGTGCCCAAAATACATTTTTCCTGGTTGATTCAAGTTCAGCATTAAACTTTCAGTTGTGTCATTTTTGTATCCTACTAGTTTTTACCTGATTAGCTTTATACCTGTGTACTGAGAAGTGTCAAGTTTTACATCACAGCAGTGACCACACTGTATTTCAAAAGGGAAGACCATGAATAAAACAGTGTGCATCACTTCAACATACACTCGTTGCACAACTAAACTGTTTCTTTGCAGAAGAATTCACATCTAAATGTGAATATTTCACATTTAGACATATCATTGAACTTGATCTGGAAACAGAAGCAGGGCATAAGGAGTTAATAATCAGATCCATTAGAAGACCTTGAAGCCAGCTGGGTCCAACACATAATCATGGTTCCCAGACTGAAAATCCATTCCAAGTGATTTTTTAAGAGAGGGTGTAAACTTTCTGCCTATAATTGGTCACATTTGCTCACAATTGGTCACAAGTTATCAAACTGAAAGAATCAACTAAGAGTTAAGTTTATTTTTAGATTCTGTAGCAATGTATAGCAAAAGTGTTCTATCTCTTAATAAGATAAATATTTTTGAGATTTCTAAATGATCTCCAAATAAGATAATCTCTTAATAATTTCTTACACTGATCTCTCAAATTACAGTGTATAGGCCCAATCCAAAGCCAGATGGAGTCATTGAGATTTTTACCATAAACTTCAATAGGTTTTGCATTATAATAGTTTTTTTTATTATAAATAAAGCAATAAATTTCAGTTTGTAATAATACAGCTCACCATTTCCATGTGTAACATGAGTGTAAAAAATGTGTTTAAAATTTAAATTTATTAGTTTAGATTAGACAAGATATGGGGCTTTTTCCCCCAAAAAAAGTTAAAAGGGGTTCAGGGCCACACTTTGTATTCTTTACCATATTCTCCTGGCTTAGCTGAACAGCTGCATTCTCCCCTCTCTTGGCTGACTCAGTGCCCTGAGTAGAACAAAATGTAGGATTCAGTGATGGTAAAACTGCAAGAATCTGATTATGAAGTGATCCTTCAAGGCAGAGGTCCTGAGTTTCAATCCTTCCTCTAAAATTGATTGTACATTTTATCAGATCATTTTGTAATGTGAAATACAGAAAGTTGTTTTTATTTTAGCATTTTTTTGGAGTGAATAATTTCTTTAGTTGTAAACATCCATATTTTGCTTAAGTGAGGTACTTAAGACTTTTTCTGGATCTAATTCCGAATGCCCTGAAAGCCTAATTATAGATTCCTGCATAATAGCAAGACATTATACTAAGCACTGTTTCTACATTAGAGGATGTAGGCTATTTAACTGTGTTAAGAAAATACAAATGTATGTGCTAGAAATTTTACTTCAGCAGAGATCACCTTAATGAGTATTATAATAATATTCTCTTCGTGTTTAAAATGATGCACTAAAATCCCATAAGTACTGTACTTCTACCAATCTGTGAATTATTAATAAGGTGATAATCATGTTAATAATACTGCCTTATTAGGTCTTGATATATCTTGTTAATATGCCAGTTAACTGCCTGTTGGTATGGAGGGAAAAAGTGTTTTTTTGTGCTGGGGAGGGTACTAGAGAATATTTTCCTAACAGAGTTTATTATGACTCTTTCTAGTTTGTTGGTTTTATTTTGGTTTGTTTGTTTGTTTTTAACTGCTTTTCTAGTTAAAGATTGTGATTGCCCAGTCTCAGTCCCGCTTGTCAGTTTTACATGTCTTTATAAGGAGTGCTGGCATAGTATAGTTAATACATTACTGTAAAATATACCTTATTGAAAGTTCTAAATTACTAACTCAATATGTTAATCAGTAATGTGACCACTTGAGGCAAATCTCATTTAAAGCAACAACAACAATAAACCAATGGAAACACAGAATGCGACTGTTTATTTTCATTGTCCTAAATATTTCTTTCAGTATGTTAATGTTCTGGGTTGTCAGAAAAGTACAAAAGGAAAGAAATATGTCTCTGCAACTCAGAAGTAACAAATGGCATAAAGACTGAGTCAGGTCAGTTTGATAAACCAAAAATCTGTCATCCATCTCTCTCAAATCTTAATGCAAGCAAGAAAACAAACAAATAAGCAAGCACTGTTGACTTTTTTTTTTAACTTAGAAAAATAAAGCTGTTTATTTGTTTGCATTTTGCATCTTTAATACTGAGTTCTCCTCAGAAGTTTAAAATACTCAGAACAGAAATCTGTTTCCATAACATTTTCAGTCCATTTTGCAAACCTTGAAGATCTGTATGGTTTGGCTTTCAGCTGCTAGTACTTTTCTGTTTGAAGTTTTACAAATTTATCTCAAAGAAAATGAACTCCAAGCAATCCATTAATAAACTTGTAAGACCTAGGTAACTCATCAACTTGAGCTTTCCTTATGTTGTGATAGATTTTTTTTTTTCATTTCATTATTTTTACAGCTTTATCTAAGGCCTCTTGTAAGAGTAATAATTAGAGTGTATTTGAGGTGGCAGAGGGGACATGCTGACAAATAAGTATTATCCTGAGTGTACCAAGTTTTATTGTTTTGATGCTGGTTGTTGGCACACAGTGACTTTTGTGCATTGGTGGATCAAGTACAAGATGCACATTTGGTGTCCTAGTCACACTAATGCCAACATGTGTGTAATCTGAAGCAGTAGGACACATTATCGTGAAGCAAAAAAACCCAAGGGAATTATGGTTGACATTTACATGCCACGTAAGGGGGGTTATCTGATCTGACATTGCCTGAAATTTCTATTTCATAGAAATAATATTAAAAAAAGCGTCTAAATAGTAATAAAAAAATTACAGTAAAATTTTACTGGTAAAACAGAATTTCTGAGGTTTTTTGAAAATAATAAACTGACATAATATTTTCACTTTCTTAACTATTATTATATTATTATGAAAATATTCTAAATTGGGTACTTCTGCTAACATGTCAAAACATTGAACATTAAGGAGAAGCAGAGTGGAATAGTGGTGTGCAGGGTTTCTTCTCTCATTCCTTCCTTCTCCTTCCCCACATTATCAAAGCATCACTAGTCCTAAATATTCCCAATAGCATCTTAATTTGATCACTGCAATGAATAACACTGAAAAAGTGACAATTAAAAAGTCATCTGGTTAAAGCTGAGAAAAAAATGTCTTCTATTTCTTTCATTAGATTTTTGATGATGCAAATATGCAGAATATTCTTCTTTACATCAAATCAGCATTTTCTGATGGAAAACTGTTCCAATTTAAGCACTTTTTTGCTAGGTGGTTACAGATAATGCTCTCATCCAGTCAGTAGCTTGCTGTGTGCTGATTAATTCTCTGTCAGAAAGGTTTGGTTTTTCTTCACCAAATAATTTACTGAGTCCTTTATGAAATATCTTTTAAGACTTCGCCATAGGAAAAAAAATTGAAGTTCAATTGCTGCCTGGGAATCTGTAACTAATGAATAATACTAGTCTAATTAATGTCAAACTAATTCAAGTCCTGCAACTAGCTAGCTGAAATAATTTTCACTTCTTCAAGTACAAATTATATTTAAAATCCATAGAGAGTTTCTAATAATACCAAACATCAATGTCTTACCTGTGCGGTGTGAATCTCTAATAAAAGCCTGAAATGAGCAGTTAAAAGAAATATGATTAGGACTTAGAGTTATTGCAACGAAAATTTATTTTTGTTTTCCAGACTTAATCTTTTCATGTGCACTCTCATATGTACTCACATTATTCATTTTCATATAGAACCTTCCCTTAGAAAAATAATTTAAGAAGTTGATTTAGTGCACAGCAGGAGGCCAAGCTTTTTTAGAACTGGATGAATCATGGGAGAGCTCATTTATCCACACCACTGCCATGACAAGTCTGATGGAACCGGCTGCTAAGAACTGCCTGGGCTGTGATTGCCACTGAATCAGTCCCTGAAGAGTCATCACCCGGAGCAAAAAAGTTTCACAGAATGCCTAACACAATTTCCAGCTGTATTAGCTATGTAGTGACAGCCAGCAAAACTTCCTCTAAAACACCCACTGACAACCTTTTATCCGTTTAAAAACTGCTTCCCAGAACTAAGCCTAAAACGAGGAAGCTTCTGAGCATTATTAGTATGTTGTAAGTACGCTATTTAATACATGATTCTTTTTTTTTCTTTGTGTTTATATTTTTTTCTTTTTTTTGCCTGCAGCCGTAGCCACATGTCAAGAGTAAATGAAAGTACAGCCCATATATTTAACGTTTTGAGCTTAAGTCCATAATGCCTATTACACAACCTCCCACCCTATGTACTGGAACTCTGTAACCAGTAATTTGCACAACATCCCATTGCAAATTAGTGCTTAAGAGATACATCACCTCATCAGTGAAAGTACTGATCCAGTAAAACTGCTCCAAAGTCTTTATTTGATGTCCTAGCTGTATTAGTGCCTTGTCATTTAAGGTCAGTTACAGGGGCTGTTGGAAGCCGGTGACCTCAGCTGGCAGCTCTTTTGTAGCACTATAAGGTGATAAAGCCTTCTTCCGTGGCCATTTCTTAGTGGTTTTTTTGTTGTTCTTTTTTTTTACACTGAGGTTTCCTGATAATGGAGAGAAAAGATGAAAGGCGGATGACTGAGGAGTATTATGCACGTCTTTCTGTTCTTTCCTCATTAATCAAATACTAAGGGATACATTTGTGTTTGAAAGTGAAGATCTGCATTACTTTTTTGGCTAGTTCTTCATACAGTTATAATCAAAAAGAATTTAATGCTTGAAATATGCAATTTAAAAGCTATAAAGAAGTTAAAGGTTGACTAGACTGCAAAGAATCCCTTCTCAAACTGTAAACAGGTAATTTTGTCCCTACCAAAAGAAGGTGTTTGGGCCTCAAGTTCTGAAACAAATGACTGGAGTCTAAGAAATGTGTGAAAAATTAAAGAAAAAATATTTTAAAGCATTCAGGGGTAATTTTTATTTTCATTGTGTCACTTGATCAACTCAGTTATGTTTAAATACCATTCTGTGTTGCCCATTATGTAATTTGTAGTGTCATTTTGTTTGCTCTACAGAAAACCTGGATTTCTTTGTTGCTATGATAATTTTAGATATGATATTTTGAAATGTTTAAGCACATTGTTTCACTTAAGTATATATTATGGATGTAAATTAATTTCAGTGGCAAATCTAGAGACGAATTCAGTTCTTATGTGGGGAAAAAAGCTCAGATAGTTGAAATCTTCCGTAAAAGGAGTAGAAGAAAGATGTTTTTGGTTCCAATGGTCTGCCTTTTCCCTTTGGAAAATTCCCACAGGGAATTTTGTGTACCAAAGGTCTGAGAAACTGAGCCATCATTATTTGCAATTCTTTATTATACTCCTCCATATAACTTAATGTGAGGTCATTTCCTGAAAGGAGAAGCAATATGTTTTTGATTCTGAACTCACTAGGTGGCTAAAATTACCTTTTGAGAATTAGCACATCATGCAGAAGTTGATCATACTTTAAAAATATTTCTTTGCATCTTGAGATACCTTTTATATCTTGAAGATGTCCCTGCTCATTGCAGGGGGGCATTGGACTATAGGTGACCTTTAAAGGTCCCTTCCAATCAAAACTTGTGGGGGAAAAAATATCTGAGTTGGCATTGTACATTTCAGCATAGCAAACAGACATCTGAACTTACTTTATCTGAGATAGTATAGATACTGGAAGTTCTCAAAACACAGCCATTAGGTACACAACAATTTACCTTTTTCATATTGAACTATGTCTTTATCCCAGAAAGAGTCAAAGAATTTGTCTGGGGCACAAATTTGTTAGTGTCCAGCTTAAGATCTCCAAAAAGACTGACATAAAGGAAGTCATCAATAACTTGCTAGTTGTTCTATTCTGAAAAATAGGAGATCACTCTTGTTGCTCATTTTTTCATATGCCTCTTGGTCTACACAGTGTAAAAGACAACAAAACATAAACTGTTTTTATGTACTAAAGTTTGGATTCCCACAACTAAAATCACTACAGATTATGCTGAGCCACGTCTTCTTGTGTTTTTTATAGTCCATCATTTTCTGTTCTACATTGGGTTTGTTTAGTTTTGTTTCAGAGATGCTTGGCAGAAGCACCTTCATCCAGAGATAATCTGCAAAGTATCAGTCACGTACTTGGTTTATATCCAAACTACCTTTAATCTGTGTGGCTGAAATCAAGATACCCCTGTGTATGACTATAATTACTGTTACCTATTACTCCCCTTTAGTACTATTGTTGGTGTTTTTTCCAGTAGCAAAAATTGACAACCAGTTAGATTGGTTTTAAAACATTCTATTTAATTACAATTCTGTAGAATTGCCGCGCTTCCCTGAACACTAACTAAGCTAAACAATAAGAATGGATGGATGGATGTGTTTCTTTTAAATGTTTCTTGCTGGTTTTACATTTGCACAATTTTCTCCAAGTTAGCCCTGCATTCAGATTAATATGAAGATACTTTCAGCATTTCAACTGTTTTCTCTTTTGGACAGAAAGATATGGTTTTCTTCTTTTTCCTGAAATATAAATTGAATGGAAGTGGCTAAATCTCTACATTTCAGCAAAGTTTATTTTGATTTCTATCCAAGAAATGAAAGGAGTGGTAGCAGAGCATCTCAACATTGGCTTATTAATCTTAATTTTCTGTTAAGTGCATAACACACAAAGAAAAACCCCCAAATCAAAACACAACAACCCCTGCCCACATTATGAAAAAGAAGGACATTTGAGGGACTGCAGGTGAAAGGAGCATATGTGAAGCTCTCTTTAGCCTGTGAGGAGGGGCAGGAGGAGGAATACATATATACCATATCCTGGCACATGCTTCACCATGACATGGCAGAAAAAAGTTCAATTTTTCTTGAAAAAATTATGCATTGTGTGTGCATAATTTTCATTCATGTGGATGAGAGCTATATCAGTGCAGGGAGAAGAGAGTAGATGCCTTAGGCTGTAAGAGACACAATTATCTTTCTGACAGCAGTGAAATGGAATTTTTCACACAGAAAAGATGTAACTGAGAGCAGGAATTTAAGAAACTGTGTGCTTAAAAGCATATTGTCCGATAAAATTTGGAATTTTCAAGAATATGCTGAAATTTGTTCATTATATGACCATGTTTTTTACTATTATTTTCTATAGCTGTATAGAGTTTAGGCATAAATAATCTCACTAAGTATATTGCTTCTTTAATACTGCTAAAAAGGCACACTAGTTGTTTTCCAAGATTCTAATAAATTGGCTCTAAAAGAGAGGAAAGTAATGGAAAATTATTTAACACCAAAAAAGTAAAAAATATTTTTATTACAGAAACCTAAACTTAAATATTCTTTTATACCATTGCTTAGCCATAAATACATTCTGAGCAATTTTTTTATTTAAGTCAGTTAAATATTCCACAATCCTGTGAGTTCAAATTCGACTTTTTCCTTCAAATTTTCTAACACATGAAACTTTTGCCCCAAAAGATTTTTCCCAGGAATGTGAATACTTTTATAAGATATTTTAGAAATGTAAAAATACAAAGGTTTGGCTAATCTTTAAAAATAGCTATTCTGGTAATTCTGAATTCTTAATCCAGTATAGATTTCCCACCAATTATCTGTTCTAGAAGAGTCTTTATAATCCACTGTATGAAATAAGATTGAAATTGAGTAAACAAAATTGGAAAAAAGAACTCTTATTCTGTAATTGGTGTATCCATACAACTTCTTTACCTACAAGTAAGAATTTGATTATATCATTCAGTAAAGAGAAGCCTTCGGCTCAGAAAGATAAAGAGAACTTTTTTTTCACTTTAATTGAAAAAGTATACAAGATTGATTGAGACATTTTCATAGTTAAGCTACTTTCATAGGAATATGGTTTGGAATCTTCTGATAAACCCATGTCTTTTCTGTTTTGTCAGCACAGCCAAGTCTGGGCCATCTGGAACACACTCCTGTGCAAAAGACAAGGAAAAAGTTACTACTGGGCAAAATGGAGCAATGAATATTATTACGGGGAAGAGATGTGCTTGGTTTTTCGTATTAACAGTGTAGTTCCATAATGGCATCTACTGTTGAATTTAGACAAGGTTACAGGTATCTTTCAATCACTTCGGTTTGGTAATTTCTGTTAGAAGAAAGATGCATTTCGATTAAATAAATTAATATGGGATACAATGCTTCTGGCCTATATATTGGTCTAAATCAGTACTACAGTTGACATCTTTGTGACTTTGGCAGCTGTTTGAAACTAGATTCAGGACCCTACTTCTTGGCTTTTTTATCAGGATACTGGTAGGAGTGTCAAAATGCACTTTGAAAACAGTTACCATTAAAGGGCGCTGTGGGTGAAACTACCTAAAAAAAGGTGTCTACTGCCATTTGCATGCAGACATCCAGCTGCTACAGAAGAGCAGGTCTCCACTAGGTCTCATATCCCATCTATGAGTTCAAGGTTGATGCCTCTGAACAATGGCGTTGTGTAACTACAGTTCAATGTGTCAATAGAACCCTACAAAATATTCTATCATTGTATTTCGGACTTAGTGCATCAAATATTTCTCCAAATCTTTATGGAAAAGTAAAAGTTAAATACTAGGGTTCAGATTTTCATATTGCTGATAGACATGCTCAATAATAAACTATTGTTCAAGATCATTTCTATTTAATTAAAGTTGAGTTGTTTGCTTATATTGACTGAACTCAAGGACATTTAAGTGTCTATTGAAATCTAAATATGTGCTCAGCTGTGTTGTGGAATGCTCAAGGAAATTGCAGTTACATGGACCGAGGAAGAAGTAAAAGGCAATTTCTAGCAAGATGGACAGATACAAAGAAAGAAGAATGGCAATCAAAGTATGCTTAAAAAAGTGAGGAGTGTGAGCCCAGCAGTCAGAAAAAAGGGTATAAAAAGAATTCAAAAGGCAGGTCTACTAATGTTTAAGTGGTGATAATTGTTAATTTTACAGAGAAAGGACCAATTTAAAAATGCAATAAAAGACAATGAAGAAGTGTTGATGTTGGAAAAAAGTTTCGGCTTAATGGATTTGTAAAAAAATAGAGGGATGGAACAAAATGCAGAAAAAGGAGATCTGAGTCCTGGAAGTCACTTGTTTCAGCTGTCGGAACATACAGGAGGGAAACGATGTACAACAAACATATAATGCATATACAGACTCAGATCTTTCTGGAAGAAAATTAGGACTGACTGATGCAGTCCTCAAAAGCCTGTTCTATCTACCTGCATAAGGACAACATTATTTCTTATAAATTTATAAACCTTTTTCTTACAACTGTCATTAATAGAGGTTCAGGGATGTCTTCAGGAAATCTACTGCAAAGCTTATCTATCTTGGTGTTTAGAATGTTTTTCTTCATTCTTAGCAAAACCTAAAACAGAAACTGCTGTAGAAACAGGATGACTGTAAAAGTCATGCAAAGCATGTACTTTGTAGCTGGAGATACTATAAAAAGAGTTTCAATTTTCACCAGAAATAATACAGCAATGCTTACAAAAACAAGAGCTAAAACAATAGAGTGCTCAGTTTCCATTAGATTCAGAAATTGCCTTGAAATTAGAAAAGAGAACCTTGTGAAGAATACTGCTTCTGCAGTCATTATTCTTTGAATAATTAAAATATTCTGTAATGCTTCCTTAAAATATCTCCCCAATTCTTATTGCTCCCTGCATGGCTATGAAAAGAAGTTCTGATTTTACCTAATGCAAGGAAGTTGCTGACACTTTAAATTCTACTTTAGGCCTTATACACATTAGATTACTGAACCTTTGATGGAGAAAAGGCATTCTACATGGATGGCTGAAAACAGAAGTAAAACAAAAGAGTTAAATATACATTTAATACACCACATTTTTATTCTCAACATTTAAGTTGACCTTGGCCTCTTTTATCTCACTGTCACTAACACCAGAAAGAAGCACATCATTAGCTGACTAGAAAAGATCAGTCAGTCTTTGTGTGCTGTGGAAAGGTACAAAACATTCTGCAAATAATCAAAGGCAGGCAATTGGAAAAGTGAGAGAAGATAATTTTCTTCACAGAATGTTTCAGGGGTAACGTATAA
This sequence comes from Pipra filicauda, assembly GCF_003945595.2. Taxonomy (NCBI): domain Eukaryota; kingdom Metazoa; phylum Chordata; class Aves; order Passeriformes; family Pipridae; genus Pipra; species Pipra filicauda. The sequence continues at coordinate 1,284,357 of NW_024103851.1, read as the reverse complement.
AAAAAATCCATAAAAACCTTTAATCTTTGACATGCTTCTGGTTTGCACTTTTGATCTATCTCAGATGGGTAGCAGTGTGACTTTTTAAACTGGAGACATGAGGCAAGATCCTGTGTGGAAAGGGCTGACTGTGTTTCCCATGACAAAAGAAAAGTCCCGTTCAGAGAGAGCAAGGAGAGAAACAGAGACAGCTGGGAGGTGGTTTTGCGTACTGTAAAGTTTAGTATGATTTCAATGGAAAAGCAGTGCAACTCAATCAGTTCTGCCAGCTCCCAAAACAAATAAATAAAAAAAACCCAGTCACCAACCTAAGTTATCTGAGCCATAAGGCAATGATTTCCATCAGTGCTAATTAAAAATCAAAGACTATGTTCTGTGAAGTATTCATAGCTTCAGAATTTTTTTGACGGCAAAACAAAAATTTTGAAAAATGTGAGATTTTTAGTGGTTACTAATATCTTTGCGGTTGCAACATTCATCTAGTATACTAAATATTTGTTGTGCTTTTACTTAGAACAAAGACTCAAGACTGGATTTCTCTCAGGCAGACATCTTAGGCCCCCATCTAGAGTCAAGCTCCCTTTATAGTACCATTATTCTTTGTATAACAAATTATAACTTCACTAACTCAGAATGGGCGATAGAACATAAGATTCCATAATGAGGTGACTAGGACAGCTACTAATCTACAGGAGATTCAATGCTTCTGCAAATCTGAGTTGAAAGCCTCATCTCTTACCTAAGGAAGAGGACCTAGTAAATACCTGTCACCAAAAATTCCCTTCTGGGCTTGAGACTTGTTCTGACAAAAATTTCCTAAGAAACAGTGTACTACTCCTTGTATGTATATCCTCTTCACTCATTCCTGAATAAAATTTTGACTTCAACAAATCATCACTTTCCAACAAAAAGTGTTTAGTTGCAAAATTAGCAGCCATTTCTCTTCACATACATTCTCAACTCATTCACATACGTTCCCTGTTTCAGGGAAGAGAGGATGTGACTTTTCCTCAAGCTGCCCTTAGACACAGCTCTTCCTTCTATGAGCAGGCTGCCTTAGATTGTGTGAGAGGGTGCGAGGGAGTATGGCTGGCATGAAGAGCTGAGTGACACCAAAGCTCCAGGACTTGAGGGAAAAGGAGATTTTGAGATCCCTGTGTGTAGTATAATAGACTGCAAGTTCATCTAACCTTCAGCCAGGGAAAACCAGGACAAGCGGCTCTGTGCAACCTCCACTTAAAACAAACGTGTCTGCTCCACTAAGGGTAGATAAATAACAGTGGCTCCAAAATTAGAGAAGTAGTAGATCTGTACAGCTTGTTCTGTTTTTAAAAAAAGAACATTAAAAAAAGCATTTCTCTGGGAAAACAATTGTTCTGAGGGAAGAATATAGAAATTTAATAAATAATATAGATAAAAAGCAATGCAAAATTTTCCTTTTTTTTTTCTTTTTGAGGGAGAAGGGTTTAAAAAAAAACAAAACAAAACAAACCGCTTTTCTCTCTTTTCCCAGGTTAAATATATGAAAAAAAACAAGATGCAGGTGTGACTAATACATGACAATTTTACCTAAGACAGTCAAAGAATACAATAATTGCTTACCAAGAAATGTGTTGAAGGAGAAAAAAAATTAAGCAAACCAACAAAAAATCCTAACAGCAAGTCAGTAAGACAAAGGTATTACAGTGTTTGTGGTTATGAAATTAGAATAGCTCAGATGGACAACTAGAGGAAAAAGGATTAAATATTAAGAAAAAAAATCATCAACCATTTGTTTCAAACTGCTAAGCAAATTGGCTATGTTGTTAACTACTATGCCTAGTAATCTAACTGAATTCTAATAACTTATGCAGCATATTTCCTCTCTTCATCTCTCTGGTCTCTGAAAAGAATGTGAGGAGAGTACTATGAAGTCTAAATTAATGAAGAAAAAGCATTTGCTGAACTCTATGAGAAGCACTTCACTAGTAGATATTCATAGGCATTTTTTCATAATTACATAATATTTTGAATAGGAGAATTCACATCCTATCTTTCTGTTCTCTTATTTAAAGATTTATTTTTTTCTCAGCAGCTTTCCTATGCACAGTTTTTTAAATCTGAATTTAAAATTCCCTTTCCATGAATAATTTGTAATGCTTACTTGAAGTTTATTGTTTCAGCAAAAATTCCCGTCCTAAATTTATGAGGTGTTTGTCACCCCAGCTCAACTTGATTGTTAACCAGGTATATTAATTCAGTGAGATCGTGTGGATGCTTCAAGTTATATAGACTTCCATGATTTAATGATTTAGGATCTAAGCTGAGACATGCATTTTTATTATCATTATCATCATTATCATTATCATTTTTGTGTATTTGATACATGCCTTACTGTGGCATATATTCAGTAAATAGTGTCCCCTGGTTTCCTATGCAGCAAAAATGAAGGGGAAGAAAAATGTCCCTCCTGTGGGTCTAGAGTACATTGGGGTTTTTTGTTTACTTGTACTTTGCTTTTTTCATTGGAAAGTTCAAGGTCAGCTCCAAGTTTTTTAGCAGTAACAAAATTAGAGAAACAAATTCTTGACACCTCAAGGGAAGGAGAACATAAATTGCTCTAGGATTAGCAGGCTTAGTCTTGATGGGTGAGGTACAGCACTTCACTCAGTCCCCATCCACACAAAACTGTTCAGAATGCTGAAAATAACTTCCTCACTGGAGAAGAATCACAGTTACAGGACATAATCTGTACCTTGCTTTGCTCTGTATCTGCTTCTCTCATTGGGTTTCTAGGACAATGAGTGCATGTATCTGTCCCACTGAGACAGACAGGCCTGCCAGGTGAAGAAGGAGATGTAAATAGGAGCTGAGCTCATCTCTAACCCGTCCTGCTCTACCCTGTAATCCCACTGAGTTTTTAAAGAACACACTTTAAGGGAAAAGTTGTGGGAGAAACTGTCAGAGATATGACCTGATTTATTCCAGCTGCAGAGCAGATTGGTAGCAAAGATGAGAAAGCAGTCACACTGATTTCTGTACGGCTGTATGTCCCCTATGTGCACCACATTGTAGCAAGTTCTTCTAGTATTGTTTCAATAGATGCCAGGGCATGTTTCAAAGGGAAAAATGACTTTGCATTTACAGAAGTGAAAGCTTTCTCTTTGAATGTAAAAGTTCCTCCTGAAAATGCTCACTAGTAAAAGAGAATAAAAGAACAGACTTCTCAGACCTATTAGATGGATATTTACTGTTTTAAAATATGGAAACTTCATTTAACAGTAACACTTGGTTTCGGTATTTGTTTGCTAAACATTCATGCTATGATAGGATACCTTACGAAAGCACAAGAGTTTTTAGATATTTTATCACTAATTATTGTTTTGAGTTTATTTACTACACTTGAAGTTATTCCTTGGTTGAGTTCAGTGAGCTAAAACGTGTCAAATAACTTCATATTCTTTAAAGTTCTCTTGAGATGATGTATTAGAAAAATGTTCAGCAAACGCTAATTAACAGTAATCCAGCCATATACAATGCAGCTTGATTACATTTACATATAGAAGAAAGTCTAATGCAAATGGTATAATCAGATACTTCTCTTGATAGTATAGTGAGCACAGGGTGTAGAAAACATTATTTTCTCTCCAAAAACAACTTTAAAACATCTTGGTGCATAATAGCTCCTTGCGAGCAGACCATTTGCCCCTTCAGTGCGAGCATCCATATTTACCTGATTACATTCACTTTGGTGACCCTCAGGCTGACTAGGTTTTAGAGTGACTACAGAAGAAGGGTGGTAGGATTTGAGATATTTCTGAAAAAAATGTCTTTTTTAATGTACTTGAGTCTTATTTGTGATTACATATATATTTTAGCGCACATAAACGTCCGTGTTACTAGCTAATTACATCTGTGCATTTTCAATGCCAGTTTCTCACAGCTAAGAAATTCTGCATTCATGCTGTGTCAACATTCCTATTCACTTCATCATCAAACACTACAGGGTTTTGTTGATCTGTCATGATCAATGTTACGTGTGTCTGCCAGTTCAGACACACGTAAGAGAATATCAGTAATTGGTGAATGTCTCAGCAGCAAAGGGAAACTAAGTGCTTCATCCAAAACTTGCTGAAATCAAGAAGTCTCCCCCTAAACTCAGAAGGCTCTAGAATGGATGCTAGGTATGCCTCCTTCCCACAGCCTCAGAAATAACCCAAAAACTCCATAGTAATTTTCCTGGGTCCAAAGCAGAATAAAGTGTCTCCTGAATACTTTATTCTCTGCTCTGAATTTTGATTACCTCAGCCTTCAAGAATTTTCTGAATAGGTCCTTTGGTACTGCAGTACCTGGCTGTCCGTGTTCAGGAAATGCAGTTCAAGGCATGTGTTGAAATGCAGGACTGCTGAAAGAGGTTCCTTCTATAAAGAACACACTGTCATAACCTTGATACTCTACTGCACATGGCTTCCCTGATCTCTTTTCAGGGCTCTGTCAATGCTATAGCGATGAACACATGGGTACAGCTATCGAATTGAACGGGCTGGTTCTCTGCCAGCTGTGCTTTTCACCTCTGCAGGATTGTTGTCTGCCATCTCAGAGAACAGACTAGGGCTGTGATTCCCACTTTGCTAATGTGCAAGGGAAACAGCATTGCTCGTAAAATCCACCTTAATTTATCCTCTTTAAAGGTATAATGCTTGTCAAAATATTTTTGAATTACGAACCATAAAACACTATTGTTAAGTCCTTCTTGTTTGAGATCCCTACAGGGGATAAGCACCAACAAGTTTATGGACAGAATAAGTTCAGTTCCCTCTTTCATAAAGAATTTTTTTATGGATACTTTTACCTGTGTTCATAACAATACCGGAATATTTATTATGGCATGGAATGAACCGGAAATTGTCTCTCTACCAGCACAGTGGGATTATTCTTCATGAAGTAGAAGGAGAACATGCAGATACAAAAATATACATTGGCATTGTCAGATGCTGCTGCTAATAAGGCTAGTTTTCATGTAATAAATTTGAGGAATTGTACATGACATGCATGACATATGAGTATTGCTGGCAGGGTAACCTTATATGTAAATATAAGTGACATTTTTTATTTCTGAAAATGCTAATCTTTAACTAGAAACCGTATATAAGAAATCCTGTTTAAAAGTAGAATTTTGGATAGACCTTTGTTTTGAAATGGAAAGTGTTGTTTAGAAAAGGATATTGTTCTTTTGTGGTTTGTGTTTTTGAATGGTTTTCTTATTATTTTACTTCCAAATATTTGCTAGTTACGAATTTCAAAACCATTTATGCTATTTCAGGTTGATTTCAGGAATCTAATTGACCAGAGGAAGCTAACATCATCTTAATTCTTAATTGAAATTAGTGGAATCAAAGATTACACATATATTTTCATGGAGAGACTTTTCATGCAAAAAGTCAGGGCTTTTATTTTCAAAAAGTATTTTAATGAAACATTTCTGACAGATACTGGTGATATCAGAAAAAGAGCTTTGAAGAGGGCTTCTTGGAGAAATGGGGGATTCAAATATTTTGAGGTAAAAAATCCCCAGAACCTGTTGATAGTACCCCCAAAATTCAGCGTTGCTTGCCTGCAGAAGACAGCTTGCTCCTCAGGCAGGAAGTGGTGATATCACATTTTACCTAAATCTGCTCTCAAGGAGTATCTTCTCAGCAAGTCCATTTGAATCAGTGAACTTAAACACCACTGGCTAATGTTTTGGCCACACTTCAGGCTCGTTTTTTTCATGGATTAGTTCGGAGAAGAATGATAATTCCGGAATAATCAAGCACGATTCCTCAAGAGAAACAGTTTTATTTCTCTATTTTCTGAGTTGTGCCTCCTGGGTCAGGAAATGTGGGCACTGTCACCCAGCCTCACTTCTCTGCTTCTCTGGTGATAGGCACTGTAGGTAACAGCAGCGGTTTGTGTGGCTCTTTTTTATTCCGTCGTTGAAGGCTTCTGTCAAGAGACCCAAGAAAAAAATATCCATCAGAAAGTTTCCTGCTTTTTCAGAATTCACTAGAAGCTGAATTAGGATCTTCTGTTTTCTCATGTTTCTTCTGCATCTTGAATGCAACAGGCAGACCACATGCACGTGGAAACAGTTACAGTGAATGCAAATAGCCCTTGCAGTATAAGTAACTGGTTTTCTGAAAAAGAGAAAAAAAGTTTTCCATTAGAAAAAAAAAAAACAAACAAAAAGTAAGGGCTTTGGCAATTATTTAAAATTACAGTAAAAGCTGTAAGGTCAAAATCAAAGTAAAGATTATTTTTAAGTATTTGAAATTTGGTAGAATGAATGCTCATTATAACCTAATCATATTTGTCACTAGTGTAGAGACTGAACAATATTTTCAGCTTTAGAGTAAATTAAGCAGGATACTGCTTCTATTTTTGTAGAACAAATACTTTAGGAAGATGCCAGCAATCTAAATTTCAATGAAAAATTAGTTCTAAATACAAGCAAAATAATTTTCTTCTTTCAGTGAGCTAGGTTTCCTAGAAAAAAAATGTCCAATATTTTTCTAATGTATGAGTAGTTACAGTTCTCATGAAATGTAATTTTTATTGCTTTTTTTACAAGATTTATATTCATGCAAGATACTATCAGCAAGCAAAAATCAAAAATATAAGAAATCCGTCTAATAATCATATATGCACATATGATCATATTTACATTTTACCCATAGTTTTCAGAATTTAAAGGAAGCTGAGCCTGCCAAAGAGCATTGTAGTCATATTCTGCATATATAAACAAACTGCAAATTAATATTTTACCTAATCTGCACCCAGATTACAGATTTCTACCAGAAGGGGGTGCTTTGAGCAAACCGGTGCTCAAGAGTCCTCGGGAGAAAACACTGAAGCTTTTTATCACATCATGGCTCTTGATATTCCTTGTACCCTTTCAAATATTTTAAATAAATATGTATATACATATAAGCCTATTTTCAGTTATCACAGTCTCAGTCTTTGAGCATGTAAAAAGCATTAAATAAAGAAAATGAATTAGTTTTGGAACTAGCTAAGTCTTCAGAAAGAAAAAGAACTCATATGTTAGATGAATGAAGTATCGTGGGACGACTTACTTATTTCAGTTGTACCTGGTAAGACCAGTATCTGAGAATTTTTTTCCAACGACTTCTACACAACTCCCCTGCTCCCCCCCCCTTTTTTTTTCTTGTGTTAATAAAGTATCTTGTTTGTAGGGGTTTCATTTGGTGTGGAATGCAATGCCATTGGACATCAGCCATTTTTACTACTGTTATCAGAGTATTTATTTAACAGGGGGAGAAAAAAAGAAAGAAAGGACAGTTTTGAATGCAATAAAAATAGCCTTTAAACACAAGCTACCTCTAAACTACCACTGAGTTTGTTTGTGTCAGTGCTGAATATTAAGCAGCAGACGTTGCAGAACTGTCAAAGACCCATTTCTAAGTTTTAAATTGTAAGAAGTATACTGTCAAAGATATAAAAATGATCACTCAGTCACTTTGCCAGCATGACAAGAATATTTTGAACTCTGCCCAGGAAAGCCAAACACAGGCGTATGTGTGATGGATATTATTTATGTGCAATTGAGTTACCCTTTATAATGTCTTCTACTATAAATGTGCATTTTTTATTTTATTAATGAAATATAATCCCTCTTCCAATGTACATTTAGATCAGTTCTGTTAATAGTGGGGCTTTAAATATGCTGAAGTGTAGTTAAAGCGTATTTGAAAAACAGAAATAAGTATTGTTTATCTTCAAACTGTAATTAAGGTTTCTGTAAAGTTAATGTTAGGTTTTCTACACGAGACATGCATCTCCACAAAGTCAGATAGATACAAAATGAATAATTAACAACATAGATAAATTCACTCATCACAAATTCGCTAAAGTAAGAATAAATGCCCCAATCAAGTTGCACATGAATATTTTTTATTACACTTAGAAATGTAAATTGAAGTTGTAAGTACTTTCAAGCAGTAGTAGAATCAAACACTGTGTATCTCTTTAGGAGCCCATAAGGAAACAATCTCAATCAGGTTGTTAACGCCTGTGCTGTTTATCTTAAGGTAATTAGGGTAGTCGAGTCCTTTTCGGAGGAAGATTTTTTTGGGTTTTTTTAAAAATATCTTGGAGGAAATGGCAAAAGTGGCTCAGTTGGAAGTGTCCTGTTTGTGTAAGAAGAAGATAACTGGATCTCAGAAGAGACAGAAGAAAGTGTCTAAGCTGTCTTAAAATGTGGATGGATTTTACTGCTCACACAGTTGGTAAGTTAACTCAAATCAAGCCTGAAAGCAGGGATGTATCTGCAAGCACCCCGTGGAGGGGAAAGCAATTGTTTATAAATGCCCTCACTTTGGTGTGACTTCCTGTAGTCACTTCAGGTTAGGACTTAAAGAACGAAATATCCCAGTTTTAATTGCAACAAAACCAAGCTATATGTGATTGTAAAAGCCTTTTGTTCTGCTTTGGGGTGCTTCCTGTAAGTAAAAGATCTAACAAGGCTGAAACAAAGGTTTGCCTGACTAAGAATCCTGCTATGCACACTGTATCATGAAGCAGATTAAAAAAATTAGATGTCTGTATAAGTGCAGATCAGTAGATCTAAACCAACAGGGTTTTTAGCTTAAGAAATGCTATTTCTGGAATTTCTTTTTCCTTTGTGGGAATTGAGGAAAGTGTGTGTCTGAACCCTGGAAGATCACAGTATTCCTAATCTTTCCGCTTCATTGCAGAGAATGATGAACTAAGAGTAGAGAAGCGGGGATGATCTTCCTTTTCAGCAATCATTTTGATTGAGCCACAGTTCAGCATACTGGCAAGAAGGCGAAATAGTATTCTGCTGAGGTTTTGCATAATAATTGGGAACGGAATATGTAAGTTCCCTGTGCTACCCAGACAAATGCTTTGGAGCAAGTGAAGGTTGTCACACATAGCCAGGGAGGTTTTGGCTTCATGTTCACAAAAGAGCTATCTCTTTACAGCCTGTTCTTGGTCAAGTCCGTTGACTTCCTTGTGCCTCTACTTAAACTAGCTGGCAAAACTGATTAAAAGTAGACCTTCACTGAAAACCAGATGTTGTTATTGAGCTGAGTGCTTTTGGGCAGTTGCCTTACAAAAATCAGCTAACGTTAAGCAACTCACCATTTAGGGTAATAAGCAGCTGATGAATGATGCAAGGATGATAGACAATTCCTTATTTCTGTTCTAAATTCTATTCTTTTAGTAATTCAGCAATGTCATCTGTATGAGATAGATCACCATGTTCACATTTGCAGCTGCTATGCTTTATCACAGCTTCCCTTTTTTCTTGGATGTACTTTTGCACTTTTCATTGCAAGACCTGTAGGTGTAGCATTAAGAAATTAAGGAAAAAATGGAAATTAGTAATGGTAGAATGAACTCCTGGTGTATAATTTATTGATATTTCTGTGGTGTGTACAGAGTGCCTCATATTTTCAGTAAATTAAATAAATTTTTTAAAAGGTAGGGTAATAATGTTATTTCTCTTTTCTCATTAGGTGATTTGCTGTATGTTGACTAGAAAATCTTTGGCAGATGATGGGAAAAAGTGTTTTAGATTTCTGTCTTGTGCTTAAACCATGCTTGCATTTTTTCTGTGCATCTTCTGAATCCCAGACTGTGCAGGGTAAGAAGGAACAAGTATCTTGTTTTCATGTCCACCCTGTATTTGTGTGTTCACTGATATTGCCAAATATTTCTACAGAAAGTTCTGCTGCTCATATTTAACTACAGGCTTTGGAGTGGTCACACAGCTTCAAAATCTATAAATGGGGAATTAACTGTCAAGAACTGTAAATATTCTTCTAAGAGGGAAAAATAAATATGAGTTTAGATGACAGATTTTAATAAGAACATGTTTTTGATTGTGAATAGCTCATTATAATTACATATATTCAGTGATGTTTTAAAAAGTTATCATTCTTGTCCATCCTGACTTAAAAGTGTTGGCATAAATATGGGCAGTTAGTGTTCTGTGTCATCATTTATCATTTGTATAGCACTGTAACTGTTAATGGTCCTTTATAATGTACAGATGTATACCAAACAAGGACCATAACTTTGCTGTCAGGAGCTTATGAACTCTGAACCAAATATTTGGACTACTGGATGTTATATTCAGATAAGTCCTGTTTTGTATGTTGCTTGTACATTGAATTATCTCATAAAATGCTCAGTAATCTACAATCACTACAGCAGAGCATTTAAACCTAGTTCTGAGCAGGGGAGTAGTCCTAATGACCCTCATGGATCTAAAAGTTAAGTGTCTGTACACATGCATGTATGTGCATGAATCCACTTGGCATAGGGCAAAACCATCCAGAATTGCCACAGAATGAGATTTTGGTAGTCAGTCCCAGAGATGATTTGATTTTGATATTGAATAGAGTTGGGGCAGTGCAACAGAATTCATGTGAATGAAGGATGAATCTCCTGTTGAGAGAATCTTTCTTCTTAGTCTTGTCTAGAAGCTCTGTTTGGGTCTCCTCTCATGATAAACTTCAGAGGCAGTAAATCCTTAAATCTGTGTCCCCCCCACCACTTTCAGTGAGTCTGGACAACAGGATGAGACCAGCATTAGTGCACTGTGCTTCTGTAGTGACATCTGGTTATTTTAATTGGAGCTAGGTATTCCTGAGACTGGGGGATATATAGGGGGTCCTTCTTTTTCCTTCCCTTCCCAGCACTGCTTTCTTGATGCATTTTCCACAAAGATGCTATATGCTTTAATTTTATGAACTGCTGAGGAATACTTTTAGTGCAGATAGCGCGGTGTGCCAGAAGAAGATTGACTGCTGGGTGGCGGAGCACCAGGCAAGAGGCTGTGATCTGGTGCAGACCCTTTACATGACAAAGGGCACAGGGAGCTGAGGCACAACCAGGTGATGGGGCAGTCAGAGACACAGCAGGAGCCAAGGACCCCAGACTTTCCCAAGCTTAGGCTGTGAGGATCTAAAAGCCCGAGATTTCCTTTGCTCAGTGTTCCTCCTTGGAGGCAGCAGCTCAAGCTGTTATTCTGTTGTTGCACCATGGTTAAATTATTTGAAGGATTCAGACATCTGGGACTCTACTATGGGAAACCTGGTGTCGAGCCAGTAAGGAAACCTGATCTGACAGTGCGAGAGTGGGGTGTGTAGGGAATCAAGTGGGGCACCCATCAGATCACTGCAGCCGCCGGGTGCAAAGGGGCTTTGGTCCTAGTGCAGGTGGTGCAGGTATGACTGCCAGAGTGGCTCCTGCATGATCAGATATGAAAAGTTTCCTTAACAGAACTCTAGCCATACTTTGTTATTGTGGCAATATGAGAGAAGAAGGAAAGAAAAACATTAAAAGCAACAAAGGAAAATGACAGGCTACAAAACTTGCAAGTTGATGATTGGTCAAGCAGCCCAAATATTTTTGTTCCCCCACAATATTCTATTCTAAAAAAGTATCTGAGCTCTTAGTATTTCAATCTTTAAATCTTTGTGGTGCTGTTGTATCCTGCACCTGCAATCTCACATAGGGATGTTATGGTTGTGTGAGGCTAAACTAGGGGATTTCAAAACTCCTTTCAAATGACATGGTTCTGGGACTGGGCACCCTCACTCTTAAGTGCATTGAGGACAGCAGCAATACTCTGCATGATAAAAGACTCCAGTTTTTGCTTGTTTAGACTTGGCTAACCTAAATAAATGCTGTACCATATGCAAAGTTGCTGTATTGGATGTGCTGAACAGACCCACTAGGAGAGCATCATTAGTAACATCCCTCTATCATAGAAGCCATTCCTATGCTTTTTCCCTTCTCATAACCTTTTATGTTGTTATGTTGTTGTTGTGTAATGGCTTTCTTTTGTTGTTGATACCCCTTAATACATTGCAATGGGATTTTGATTTTTTTTTTTAATCACTTATCAGGTCTTTGTACTTTATTGTATCTGAAGTATTTCTTCAAGTTCTTTATCTGCAGTACAGGAGAAGGCTAAATAATTGTCTAGGTGCATCATTGAAAAAGGAGACCAAATTTCAGTTTTTTATTAACATAACAGTATTATAGTTGATTCCTTTCCTCACCATATCTGGCCTCATTCTTTCTTTTTCCTCTTTATTTGTGCCCTTCTGTTGGGGCACGAGGCATTCAAAACCTAGAAGCCAAATCGGGTTTTTAACTGTTCTGCCTTAGCATTGCTCATTTTACCTTCCTGGATTGACAATTTTTTTCCCTTAAAAGAAATCCTTTTAACATAAAGTAAGCATTGCTTATTTACTAGGTCATTAAAAATATGAAGAAAATTGTCAGTAATAAATTTAGTTACCAAGTTACAGGACATTCTGAGATGTGTTACTGAAAATCTTCCTAGCTACTTTATAAAAATAGTTCAGCGGAAGTATCTTGCTTCCCACATTGATGTTAAATCATCAACTAAAGAAGTCGTTCTGACCCTCTTTTTTGTCAATATTTTTTTTAATGTAATTTATTTCAGGATGGAAGTGCTCTAAAAAAAGAAAAATAAAAACAAATTGTGCCCCCAAACTGATTATTCGGTAAGACAATACTGTAGTGAGCACTATGACTCACCAATGAGGCCAAAAGCCTGAGTCCAGATTCGTTTTCTGCCTGCTGAAGAAGTCCTAAAACTTTGGAACTGGGTCACGTTTCCCAGGATAGTTTCCTCTTCCAATTTTGTTGCTCTACTCTTGGATATTTCTCCCAAACTAGCAAACTGCAATGTCATCTGTTTTCACATTGGTTTGAATGAAAACTATATAGTATTTTCTCACCCCATCCCACTTCTCTACCCTGAATAGCCATACTGCCAAAGATTTCTGCACTCTGAAACTTACAGCGACACTTTGTCTCTTCCCATCTGAATTTGAAGCCACCTCATCCATGTACTTTCTATATGCCCGACAATTGGTTGGGTTTTTTAAAATCTCCTCTTGGCCTTGACCAGCATTTGTAAAGTGGAGATCATATTGCTGTCTTTTCCCCTCACTTTGTCTTATCAGCCCACTTATGTAATCATTTCCAAATAGGAACTGTCCTTGAAGCCTAATCAAAACAGGGTGGCTACCACCTGTAGCCAGCTGAAGTAAGCTGAGGCATGCAGGTATTACTGTGAATAACTATATTCGTTTCAAAAAATACTAGAGTTTTTTCTAAATTTTCAGCCTCATAATTGCCGTGGCTTCAATATATGCCAGGGATCAGTAAGGGTTGAGCTTCCAAGTTAAAGGTGTGATTCTTTGGTTTTCTGCTTAAGGCTGAAAGCAGGAAGGGTCCTTTCTGCTTGTCCTCTTTTCTTTTAGTGTTGGGGCTTTAATGTTGCCCTTAATATTGCATGTAGGAAGTAGTGTGCAAGACAGCATAAAGATTTTATAGCACTTCACTTGCTTTCTTTTAACAGTTTCTCAGAATTCTGCAGAATGTTAATTGACATGTTTCAGAGGAACTGATCTATAACCTGGGCTCTCTCAAACCCAGATTCTGACCCATTTATTGATAGTAAATTGTACCTTCCTCTGTTTCAAAAATGTGTATACTTGTTTTAGGAATTATATAGATTGGCACTAGTTTTTGACTATTTATCAGTTGATTTTTGAAAGCCGGTATCACTGACTTCTGGCGTGGTGCACTTGGAAAACAAAGTTGGGGGTGGTTGGTGGTGTTTTAAGTAAAACATTTTGTTTCTTAAAAGTGGAAGGTTGTGCAGAGACACGTTGCAGGCACCATGGCTTTACTGATCAGCAATAACTTGAGAGCTGTTAACTTGATTGCTAGTGACTGTCCCCCTGTGTCGGGAAGTAGGGCAGAACCTAGATCAAGGGGGACTCAAGTCTAAGATTAGATTGGTCTTGAAAGTGCAAGTTGTAAATAATTAGGAGGGAAAAAAATCAAAACAATTAACAAGGTTTTAATTCTTTGTTGAGATGAGCAAGGTACATCAGTCCTGCTGGTTGTGAATGCAGTTTATCTACAATGTCTGAATACACTTGCCAATTCTTGATGCTACACAACAGGAAGTAAGAACCAGAGAAGCTTTTAGCATAAGATCATGATTAATTTGATTTGAAAGTTCTTATTTCCCAAATTATATGGCAGAATTATTCACAGCTTAGTACGATTCTCTGACAAATGTTGTGTTATTGAATATGTATTATTTAGGAGGAGATTGTTCGAGATACTATTTTAATACCTTTGGGTCTATATGTTTGGTGTGTTGAACTTTAAGAGAATTGGCAATGAAGGACACTTGGCTTTTTTTTTTTCCCTTTGGTGCCTCTCTTGTTCTGCAAAGTCGTAAAATCTTAAACTAAGGCAGAGTTAAGAATTGTGCAAAAGTGACAATTTAACAGCTTCGGGAGGACAAAACACTATGGCAGCATTTAACCTTTCTCCTTTTTCCTCCCCCTGCAGTATAAAGGAGCTGTAAAAGAGTCTTCCTGTCCTCTCCCAACCTCTGCTATGACCTTCTGCTTTGAGTTTCTTGGCGTGAGCCACACTGACTCAGTGTCATACAACCAACAAGCCATTTATATTACCTCTGATTTAAAGTCCTTAAGTACCTTAATTTCATTGTTAAATAATATGAGAGATCTGCTTCTCAGATTAAATTTTTCTTTTGTACAAGGCTAACAAAGAAACAAAGTAGCAGGCAGCCAGTTGCAACAGCAGTTAATGCAGGTCTGCAAATGTTCTTTTTGTTTGTCTGAGGAAGCTGCTGCTTGTTGACTGTCAAAGCAGATAAACTTGAATTCTTGCAGTTACAGCTTTCCAAGAAAAGCATAATGCTTCACTAAGAGAAAGTGAATGATGATGTGTTAAAAAAATTTCTGTCACTCCTGTTATATCTCTGTAACACATTAGGAATCAGGATTAGGTTGAAAACTTGGATCATCCTAAACTCTGAAACTATTAAAATTAATAACAGTTTTGAACATTGGATATTATTTCATTCAGGAAGTGTCAGCTGTCCAATTAGGCTACTTCCTCAGACCGAGATTGATTGGGACACTGGTTTCCCTTTACACCAGGTAAAGATCAGTCTTTCTTGATGTACAAATCACTGAAGGGGGCAGGCTAAGTCTTTAAATAGTTTTATTTTTCATAACACTGATCTACTTCCACTATCTGAAGCACTGGGGTTACTGCAAATAAAATGTGAGCTGACCTGAAAAAGAATAGCAGACATTTTATAATAAATCCCAAAGACCCTGTCCACAGACTTGATCTAGAAGGAATTAATAACTGAACAAAAAAAGGAATAACTACCTCAGGGTGGCTATTTAATTGGTTTAAAAATGTGAGATTTAAGAATTAGAAACAGACTAAACATCTGAAACCTGTTTAAAAAGCTGTTACCACTTTTTTTATTCCCCCTGAAATTTAGGCGAATCCTCTTGAGAGGTGAGCTAGATGCAAAAAAAGACAAGAAAGTTAAGAAATAGTTGTTGAACAACAGTCTCTACAGTTACATATTTAAGAGGAAGTAGATTCCCACAGCATCCTCCTCAAAGGGGAAAGAAAACAGATCCTGAGAAATTTATATCAATGAACATAAGAGAATTTTGTTGGATAGCTTCTGGCACTGAACTTCATATGGTTGGTGATTGCCCAGTCCTCTGATTTGTTGAGGTCTCTCTGCAGGACCTCCCTGCCTTCGAGGGAGTCAACAGCTCCTCTGAGTTTTGTGTCATCTGCAGACTTTCTTAGTATCCCTTCCAGTCCTTTGTCCAAGTCATTTATGAACATGTTGAAGAGCACAAGGCCTAAGATGGAGCCCTGTTGAAACCCACTTGTGGCAGGTCACCAGTCTGATGTTACCCCATTCACTATCACCCTCTGTGCTCGACCCGTGAGCCAATTGCTCACCCACCATATGATGTGCTTATCCAGCTGTGTGCTGGACATTTGGTTATTGTTGATATATCACCAAGCTGAAAGATTGGTGTCTCGCAGTGATTTCAAAACTATCTACTAGCCATTTTCTCCTGTTACCCAGTTCACAGGTTGCTGCATGGGGGGATGGCAGAAGCTGGCAGAGAGTACTTTCAGCACACTCTGCAGCACCGTAAGTGGTCTTCTGTTCACAACTTGGTGTGGAGTCTGCTAGTGAGAGTTTTAATGAGCTAGTTACTGAGCAGCAAGATTTGCTTATGTAATCCACAAAACAGGTGTGATGTTTTCATTAAAAAATGCTGCAAAGTCCTTTCAAAATAAAGCCAAATGTATTGCCAGTAAAACTATTATCTGTCAATCTGTGCAGGAATTCATTTTGTCCATGACAACTTACATCAATTTCCCTTCCTTTTCTTAAGATATATTTAATGGTCAGATGCATTATGTAAATTAATAAATTATCCATCCTGTATGGCTATAAAACTATTCAAGTGGAGCGCTCAGGAAAATTGAAGCACATAAACACTGCCAGTTTTAGGCCTCCTCTGTAGAAATAACACATGATAGTTGTGTATCAATGGTCCTCCAGTACTAGTTACACAGGAATTTTCAGCAAGAGAGCTCAACGGTTCAAGAGATGCAGTCATCTAAAAATAAATCGGCCTTTCCCAAAGTGCCCACAGCAGCACATCATAATCAAAGTTGATTACATTTGCACCCTGCATCAAATGGATGTATCAGAGTGCACCAAATCACAGAGACCTAATGGTTCACACCTGGCAGATAGCTATTTGACATTTCACACTATTAATGTAAGTGTTCCTGAGGCATGAGATTCATAATACCAGGCTCTGCTGTAGTCTACTAAAGAGCTATTGCAGCTAAGGCACATCACCCTGTCCATTGACTTCTTTTATTGTAACGGAATCTTCTTCAGTCATAGATCGTAATAAAGACTTTGTTCTGTCTGCAAAGTGTTTGCCTCCCTATCAAGAAAGCAACATAACTTTTCATCTTTGCTCTTTCCTGTACCGTCCTGACCAGAATGACCTCCTTTCCAGTTGGCCCAAGTCTATAGATTAAGTAACAGTTTAAACACCATTCTTTCTATCCAGGTATACACGCAGACCATGGTCAAAACTTTCTGGTTGGGTTTTTCTCTCTTCCTTTTTTTAGAAAGGTGTGAATGTGTGAATATGTCTTACTTTTTCTGCGTGCAATTGCCAAGATCTAGTCTTTTAATTTTTGTCTGTATCTGTAATTCCTCCGGTAGATCTGTCATCCTCAATCATGATTCCTATGCATGTTGCAAAAACAGGTGATAAACTTGTGCAGCCCACAGTCTCAGTCTTGTTTAAAAACACTTCTTGTGGCCAAGCCCTGTTTTCCATTATGCTTTTTTTTCGTGTAGTAGTTCATATTATTCATGATTTCAACCATTCTGCTGATTTATTTGTTTTTTGCTTAACTGTCAATAATCCGGCCCCTCCATGTGGGGAAGGATGCTTCTCCTCTCTTCTACTTCAATCTGCAGAGCCACGTAGTTAAGAGTAGCATGAGTAATCTTCTAATTATGTGAGATACTTAGCCATTATAACTTTGAAAAATCTTCAAAAGTTATTAAAATAAAAAATACCTTCATTGAAGCTCAATCAACACTACTTCAGTTTCTTAAAATGGATTTATTTCTAAAATGAAGACATTTTATTTCTAATCTGAAGACACATCAGTGGTACAGATTCTCTCTCCCCTGCTCTCCCTCATGTACCCTGATCTCTGGTATCTTGAGATGTTTTGCAGGATGCTTTGGAAGCCACAAGCCAATATCTTTTATATATTTGCTACACTCCTGTAGATTATTGCATAGTTTAGCTGTTTTATGAGTCTTCATAATATCTGTTTCAGATGCATAGGACTAAGTTTTCGTGGCAAGATTATTGCAAGGCTTTTGTGCTGCTTATCTGTGTTCAAATTCATCAGGACCATACTCCAAACAGGTGCGAAAATCTCATGTCACCTTAACTATCGGCTAGCAGATACCACAACAAAAGTCATAGATATGGATAACTATTACCTGAAGTTCTTGTCTTTCCACGGAGGTTGCCACTGATGTAAAAGAGGATTTTTCATGAGGAAGGAAATGAGGTTGGGCCTTGGATAACAGTTATGTGTGCAATTTAGAAGCTCAAGTGACACATAGGTAGTGGATATGTAATTGGGGGATACTGCACACATTTCTTGCAAAGGATTAGTTAGTCTCTTCATTAGTATTCAACACAGTGATTTCCTGGCCCATATTTGATTGACAAAGCATATACAAAAGCCTTCTAAAGCTTTGGTAGGAAATAAACAATGTCCTGAGGCCAAATTCCTTGTCAGTAATCTTGAATTTTAGCAAGCAAGCAATTTATCATGTTCAGCCCACACAGGTGACAAATAACTATTGCAGATACTATTGTAGAAAAGCATCAGGAACTTGCAAACCCGTGGGTTTATGTATTTTGTTGTTTTGTTGTTTGGTTTTTTTTAATATCTGCAAGGAAAGGACAGCAGTTAGATTTCTGGTATGGGATTGCTGATTCTTTTTTGAACAATCAGCATGCCCAGAAATTTTACATATTCACATTTCACGAGTATCACCACACTCCTGCTGTTTACCTCCAAAATCTCTTCAGAACAACAGGTGGAACTTCACTGCCATGGTGTGAATAGCTAATAAGACAATAAAGGCTATATGTGAAAACCAAAAATAAAGGTAACAAGAAGTGTAAGGAGATAGAAGGCCCAATCTGTTATTTGCTTTAGGCAGCACTAAATAAATAGTTGAGCAACTATTTTCTTTTTCCTTAACCTACTTTTTGATTACTGATGGTGTGGGGGCAATTTTGTTTTGTTTCCCCTTCCTTTCCTTTCCCCTAGGGAAAGGCTGTACTACAGATAGTAGGAGATAACTATGCATTTCTAATTTGAATTTGGACTCTCAACACTGAGTTTTGTAAATTTACTGTATGCTTAATCTGTGAGGGAAAAAACCAAATTGATTCCCTTGAATTTCCATAATCTTGGAACTTCAGCTGTTTAACTTTTAGTATTCAACTGGGGCATCCCTGGTTGTGCTTTCTCCAAAACAGAATGGAGTACTATTGTCCTCTGTATCTCATAGTTTAAAAGCCAGCTTACTGAAAGTACAGCAAAAACAGGAATATAAGCTGTTGTTGGGGTTTTTTTAAATTATTGTCCACATTTAGGAATATGGAGGAAAGTAATGAATAGTCTGCATAAAGAGGGTAGGGTGCCTGTAGAGACCTTGGGAAGAGCGTGATGCACAGAGCAGAGCTTGCAGAATTAAGTCTTGGAGACAGCTGTTAGTACAAGTTGTACAAAAACATTGACTTTCTCCCTCACCCCACCCCCAAACCAGTATTGGAATTAGTTATTAACAGAAAACAGGTATACCTTTGAGCAACTACTTTTTTTTTTTTTTTTTTCCAAATTTAACCAGGAGTGACTAGGAGTGATCCATAGTAAATAAACCTTATGATATTTTCTTCTATAAAATGTGTTAGATTCTCTTGGAAAAAAATATATATCCTCGATATAAACTAACCTCATGTCATATATGACAAAAGATCTTTCAAATACCGCTTGGAACAATGCTAAAAGTACTAAAAAGTACTAAAGATACAAGTAGCTTGACTTTTGCAATTATTTAAAATCTCCTGGCTCACCAGGGAGGCAGTGGTTTAGTGGGCATGGTGGTACTTGGTCAAAGGTTGGACTTGGTGATCTTGGAGGTTTTTTCCAACCTTAATGATTCTATGACTGTGTTCGAAAGTATAAGTTGTGATAGACGTATAGATACACAATCTTTTTTATTTCTGTTAGTATTTCTGTTAGTATTTGAAGGTAAAAGGAGGTTACACTCAAAATGAAACTATACATACTGGCACAGAAAAGGTTTGCCAAAACCAACAGGTGTTGGGTAGGACTTGTAGGATTGACAGTTAACAGAAGAGAAATAAAGAATTATAAGTTAGAAAATGTTCAGTTTATAACACTGAGATTTTCTTCCATTCATTTCCAAATGGAAATGAAAGATAAAGTATTTAGTTAGAATACCCAAATTCCGATGGAAAAATTTGTTGTTATATGAAAAAAACCTCAAAAGATCATTTACGGGAATCTAAAAATTAATTAAGGTTTGTTTTGTTTTGCTTGAGGAAAAAGCTTCTGCTATTAGTATTGATTGAAAGAATGATTAGTTGGTAAGTAAGCAGGTTTGGTTTTTTTGAAAGGAAACAATGTTAATCTCCTTAATCTACAAGGAAGGATGCAATAAACTTCTAAATAGCAGTAAGCTGCTGGAAAGTCACTCAATTATCCTTCTCGAAGAGTTTCTAGTTTTAACTACTCTTTGTAGTTCTAGAAGAATAATATGCCTTACAGTTTGTCCTTTATTTCAGCTATCCATAGTTTAGTCTCTCAAACTATAACGCTCCTGGATTCTTTAATCATTCCTTGGTTAAAGCAATTCTTAATAGTCTTTTAATTCTCAATGTATAGGTAGCTGACATGAGAGAAATCTGATTTGAAAGAAATTCTGATTGATTTGTGTGGTTTTGAAAAAGCAGTAGTCATTTTAGTTTAGGCTAATTGAGATATAAATGTTGTGTGGTATTATCTGCAACATATGCAGTGTTTTCTGTGACCAACTCTGTTCCTTGAGCAATTATGTTCTCTAGAATCCAGAGTTTCTGAAGCTTTTTATCTTTTCACTAGACAGTGATGAACTTGGAACATATTGCTCATTTTAAGATGTCTTTAAAGAATGACAGTAACATGTTGGAATTACGACTTGAAAACATCCTACTTGTGTGTTTACAGAAGGGTATACTCATTCAAACATATTACGACGACTTAGTAAGTTGAATTCAGAAGGAAATTCCTCATCCCAAAGAGTCCTTTTGTAGCATATGGCAGGCTCACAATGGGATTGTGTTTATGAGAGGAAGACACTTGGTCCCAAGGAAAATAATGTTTAAAAATTATTTGATTTAGCTGCTTTTTAAGAGTTTTTGTGATAATTTATTATATGATTTGGAGATGTTCCACTAGAGAATTTCACAAAACCACTGCATTTTGATAAAGGGAACCTTTGGTAAGGAACATATCAAGGATCAAATATATTTTTTCTATCCTAGCGGTTGAACTTGGAACTTAAGAAATAAAGTATGTAACTGTTCATTTAAAAACAAACTTTTGATATAACTTAAATAGTAATGCCTAAGTTCTTAAGTCTAGCTGTACTTACGTTGAAAGCTAAAAAATTTAGATATGCCACTGGTTTAGATTTTTACATTCTTTATTAGATTGTACTCAAGGCTTCAAAGTTTATTTACTTCATAACGAATTTGTTTCCAGAGGTGTTAGACTTGTGCTATAAATTTTACGTTAATGTTGTTTCATGCTTGCACTGCTGATTTGCTTTAACTGTGCATTGTTCTTTGAAAAAGTGAGAGTGAGCAAATGTTGCTTTTATTAAAAAGTGAGAGTGAGCAAATGTAGCTAACACCTAGACTGCCTTCTGTTCTTTTTTCCATTCCTGCTCTCCTTTTGCTACCCGGACTTCTGCACAAGGGTATTCTAGTCTAATTAGATGTAAAGGACTAATAGCTTTTGCTCTATTACTTTATACATTTTGGTGTCCAGTGTTTCTTTTACCTAAAAGGACTTGTAACTAAAAATGTGATAATATAAAAATCTAGCCTATTAGTCTTACAATCTCGTAAGAAGAGAGTAACTGAAGATTATTAGCTAGCTTCCCTAGTAATAAGAGCTTAAGATAGGACTTGGCCAGTTCATACAACTTACCTCATGCATCCAGTTTTGGCATAAACTAAAGCAAACGGTGTTTAGGTCTGTTCATGATATTAAAGCCATATAAGGCATTTGGGAGTCTTATTATCCTTCAGTTTGGATTAGCGGTAGCCATAACTCGAGGACTGTCAGGGAAAGCATCACAAATGTGGACATTCCCTCTCCCTTTGATGGCAGACAAAGGGGGATGCCAAATTCCTTTACTCAGTCTTTGGAGCCTGTATGTGTGATGAAGCTCTCTACATTTGGAAAGATTAATGTGTATTTGTGCATTTGGAAACATTTGTCTTGTTTCTTCTTTTATTTCCCCCCTCCCTGTTCTATCACCTAGATGAGGAGTTTGGTCTTTGAATTAACAGTACATGATTTTTTTAATAGAGAAACTCATTCTCCTGTGGCTTTTTTGTACTGTTTTAGACTGTTTCCAGACTAGAGTTCATTCTTTGTGTTGCCTATAGTTATCAGTCTTTGGAGACTTTATTTCTCTAAAATAAAAATATATAAAAGACCAAGACACAGTTTTAAGTCTAGAATCTAGGTCTACCAGCACCATGCTTCAATCCAGCTCTTTTCTTCTCTAAGATAAACTGTTGCATCTTCAAATGAAGTTTTTATGCTGCCTCTGCAAATAATTTGAATGGAGAGCAACTAATCAACATCAGAATCTGATCACATTTGTATCAGCCATTCCATACAACAAAAGGCTGTCTTTCAAGTTAAAATTGCTTTCCTTATCAGCTAATTTGTCTGTGGCAGTGTTCCACTGTTTTTAAGATGCTATAACTTGCATTAGTCTTCATTTCTGATCATGACAGCTAATGGCTGGCAGGTATAATAGCAGGTTGCGCATGTTTCTTAATGGAAATGCAATTAACACTCGAGGGCAAGGTTTCTTTAAAAAGTTAAAACAATAAGTAGCTGCAGTGTAGCACACATTTCATGTTCTCTCTTTCTAAAGAAAGATGGAATTTCATTTTCTGGCACTTATTTGGAGCAGAGAAGCTCTTTGACAAATCTTGAAAGAGAATATATAAAAGATTATTGCATTTAAGAAGTAACCTCCTGGATACAGAAATGTGGCTCAACATGAAATAACTGCAAGTATCGGAAGGCTCGTTGATTACAGACTGCCATATGATAGCACCTTGACTTAATATAATTAATACTATGAGAGTTTTATAGATTTGGCAGTTGTCATTAAGATTAGACACAAAAAGGCTGGGTTCTAAGAACTGCTTTTGCAATCAACAGTTCACAAATACCCCCATTGATGAGGTCTAAGACAGTACATAGAATAAATACTGTTGCATGAAGGACTGTATGACAATCAAGAAATTAGAATTGCATAAACATGTGCTTAACTATGGGATTATATTCAAGTATCAGTAGTAAAAATGTTTGAACTAAGAAAGTTTACTTACTATTTTGTTACAAGCTGTATCACAAAAGATTTCATTTATTTTAAAAAGAATACAAAGAACACACTGACAGTTTCATATATTAAGGAGATTTTTGTGTGTGTGTGTGTAGGTAAAAGAAAGAAAAATGTAACATAGTGCTGAAGTTAGATAAAAATCACATAAAAAGTTCTCTGATCGGAATGAAAGGGACATGTCATAGTATAGTTTTTATTTTGTTCTGCAGTAGATATTCATATTCATATTGTTTTTGCCCTAATCACTAGCCTACCTTAGAAATATTTTTCTCCCTGCCCATGTTTCTAAAGCTTGGGGGAGTCTCTTTGTGTTTGTCTTCTCTTTTGTTGGGGGGTACTGCCCCCCTTCAGAACGTGCTTTTGTTTGCTAGGCATGTTTTACTGTCTTGTCATGCTGGAGCTTTTTCAGATCACCTTATACATAAAAATGAACAAAAGCATTCTCAATTCTGAGTCTTGTGTTATTCTCAGATCTGCTTTCCTCCTTTGGAGTAAGTTCCTCAGCTGTTCACATACTTTCTTCTTTCTAGTGTTTCCCTTATACATGATTCGTGTTTGATTACTGTCTCTGTAGCTTGTGCTTAAGCCTGACTCTTTTAAACATAAATGTGACCTAAATGAGTAAGAAGTTTTTTCAATGTGTTTTGGAGTTATGTAATATATATCATTTACTTCCCCTGGCTGAAAACGAGGCTAATAGGGAGGACAAGGAGGGTTTGACACATCTTTTATTTATGTGTATATATTTCAGAGCCATAAGATCAAAGAAATTACCCGATGGTAATTTTTAGGCTACTCAGAACAGTAAGAACATCATAACAGTTGTTAACCTTTTAGAGTTACTATCACAGCCCTAATAATTGACAACTAGTACTATGCATGAGTGTTGTGCAACTAAGCATAGCATGGGTATGTTTAGTGCGAATCGCTTCTGAGGACCATATTTTTTATTATAATTATTTAATGTAAAAATTATAATCTCAGTTATTCCAGGTAAACTAGTTTTTTAATGTCCCTGCTAGAAGTTAGATGTTAATTCAGCTTGGCACTGTATTCTCTGTCGGTGAGGAAATATTCCCCCACTTGAAATGGTTATTACATAGAGTGATATTGCTTCCCTCTCTTGATGTAAAGGTGCATGCAAATAAATGCAAAAGAAAATAACCAGAGGCTCTCAGCATTCCATTTTTTTTTTTTTCAAAATGATATATCTTCCTCATATTTCCACTCACTCCCTGCTTAGGTCCTGCAGCTGAATGTTCTTGCTCTTAAAGCATTTTACAGGCATCCCACATATGTAGGGACCATAAATACCACTTCCCCACATGGAACAGATTCACACTGGAATATACATAAGGTGATTTCTGTAGCATCATTCAGTAGAGGATGTTAATTATTTTGAGGACTCTGATCTGTCTGTAGTTTCCCATATGTATATAATTCCTCTTGACCCACATGTTCTCCTTAATCCTGTTCTTCAGGATGACTCTGATAGGTCACTCACACTCCATTTCACAAGGAGAACACCTGAAGTAAAAGGTGCATAGTTGACATGTCTGAAAACTAAGAGTTCACTTTCACACTTGGACTTTAGATACAGTGAGTCCTTGATCCTGCCATCTTTGTTTAATTATTAAAGAAGTTGTGGCTCTATGTCTTTCTGTACTGGGTAAAATAAACTGTTGTAATGAGCCTTTTTAATAGTTTATACTTCATCTGCACATGTAAGTGAAGTTGAATAAAACTGTATTTCAGAGAAGCAGAAGGCCAGGTGCCTGCCACACATGCTACACAGGGGAAAACTCTGGGGAAAAATCAGCTGGCAGTGCTGATTCTTATCTGCAACATCGGTGAGTATGGTGCAGATGTGGCCCTGCTGTTAAGAGGTCCAGCAATTTGCATGCTCTTATTGTTATTTTATTTGTATTTAAGAGTGAGACACTGTTCTGCTAAGAAAAATATTCCACACAGTAAATAAGTAATAAACTGTAGTAATTTATTGCTAGTTTTGGAGAAATAGTTTTTAATAAACCCCCATTTCTCAAGGAAAACAAACATAACATCTTTTTTTATCAGGACACCATTTAAATAAACATAGCTTATGAATGTTAGCACTTGCAGTCAGGAGTTATATTTTTAAATAAAGAAGTAATCAAATTTTTCCCTAATGCCCAGAAAATAAGAAGAGATGCTCCTAATGTTGTCAAAAGGCTTTTAGAATGTGCAATTCATCATGTGCATGAAAATGGAAATTGGTTTTATGAAATAGTGTAGACAAAAATAAAAGACATACATTAACTTGTCTTCTGATATATTGGCTGTATTATTATACTATGCATCTTTAGTACTTGACCTTACATGTCACTTATATAATACACATTTTATGATACAGTTGTAGTGAATGCTCCTTGTGACTACTGCACTACATCCCAAGGTTAGGATAAAGATAAGATGCATTAAAACAATATCTCTGTCACTATTTAATAAAGAAGATCAATCATTTTGCTGCTTCCTGTTCCCTGGCTTGCAATTTCAAGATCAGCAGCTTCCAATAATTATTTTGCCAGTTGCTACACAGAAACTCTTCTAGGCTTGTTTCCCATGAAAGGCTCTGACAACATTAGTGATGAAACGCTAATGGTCTTTTTTATTCAAACATATTGCTGTATTGAATACATGAAAGGATTGTGATTGGGGGTTTGTTTTTGTTTTGTGGTGTATATACATATGCTCTGTTTCTATTTATGTTGCTAGACCCAGCTGTTCTGGCTTCATTTATGATGCAGTTTCTTTGAAGTGACTGCTGCCAGGTGTATGTGATCTGAGATGAACAGTAAATGTTGGGGGGTTTTAATTGTATCAGGGAAGGGCAAGGCAATAGAAGTAACCATCTAAAACAGGGAAAAAAAATAATGTCAGTTAAAAAAAAAACCCCAAAAACCCACAGAAAAACAAACAAAAAGAAGATAAGAAATAGTATAAACTTCAGAGAGAAGATACTATGAAGTAAAGCTAAGTGCTATTTAAACAGCATAGCAATAGCTATTGATGAAGAAACACAGTATTTCAAAGGAGGAAAATTTTGCTATCTCCAGTGAAAACAGGGAGGAAAAATATACTGGAAACCATGTTTTGTTCATTTTGCTGAAGTTAGGCCCAGAAAGATACTTGAAAAATAATATTTAAAAGGCTAATTCTGGACTTATTCCCCACGTGTAGGAGAATGGTGTATGAGGAGAATTTTTGTGTGAGAGAGAGCAGCAGAGTGTTAGAAAGCCATCAAATGTGGTGGATGCTTTCATACAAAATAGGATAAATCTAGAGGTATTATATTGCCCCTGGACATGCTGGAGTTTCTAGACACTACAATTTAAATAATGTATTAGAAACATCTGGTAAGTACACAGCACAAAGTCCAGTGGGAATGAATGACCTCAAACTGATCTGATGTAGCATAATTCAGGCCTATCTTCAGTGACCTGTAGGCATGTGGCAGAACTGTCAAACTTCCAAAACTATCATTTGCAACTGGCTTCCCTGAGAAATGTGTTGTGCTTCAAGGACAAAATTCTGTTACAAATCTACTTCTAGAGGTATCACTGGAATGAATAAAGTGGAATTTCAAGTGTTCACAGATAACAACACAAAATGTTGTCTGGGCAAATCAGACAAGAATTTTCTTTGGAAATATCTCAAAAATTTCCAGCAGTAATAAGAAACCTGAAGAAAAATATAGAGTGAGTCTCAGGGTGTCTATGTGTTGAGCTTTACCATGTCTGATACAATAAAACCAGCATCCATACTGGTTTTGTTGGTTTTTTTTCATTAGCAAGCTGAACTCCAGCCATTACTCTGTTACTGCTAATTGCTTGTCCCCTAGTAGTGTTTTGTAATAAACTTTAGGCAAATTGTAAGTTCACACAAAAAGTAGTATAAACCTGAAGTTGTCAAAATGATTGAGATACTTAAACTCACAGGGAAGCTTGAAATGTCGTTTCAGTGTTTTTACTGAAATATTCTGAATTGGCCAAAACATTATTACAAGTACCTGTTTTACATGCTCCAAGATAACAAATGTGCTGCAACTTTTTATTACCATGAATATTATCAAAGAATTCAGATTTCTTTCCATATCATAAAATGTTGTCAGTTAGGAAGATATTCTGTATTCTTTATTTCTGTATTCCACTGGTTTTGTTTCTTTATTTAGTAGCTAAATACAAGCAGCCAAATAGAGCAGAAGATTGATGCTTTTTGTTTTGGTGGATTTTTTTAAGGATTAATCAGAAAGTAGAATTGTCTAAGTTTCAGATTGGCATGTGATTAACAAAGTAATAAATTACAAGATGAAGAAAACTTTAATGAGGTCTTAGTGCTCTGTCTATTGAGGTTTTTGTCTTAGGTGCTCCTAGGAGAAGAAGCTCTTCTGGAAACATCCATATAGTGCTCACTTAGAATTTCTATTAAGCAACTTGGTACTTTGAAAAAGTATTTCATATGCTGAATATATTGTATGTGAAAAAAATGAATCATCATCATAATTTTTTCAATATATTAAAGTAGAAGGCCATTAAGGAGACACTGGAGAGGCAGTTTACATTATTCCTCCCTATTTTGTGGGTGAAGTGCAACATTCCTTAGAGCAGACAGAAAAGTCTGTTTTGCAAGTGCAAAATACATCTAGAGAGAGGAATAAGTCCGACACTAGAAATATTTTGGACTAAGTTTGTTTGTTTATTGAAATCATATTGTACACAGTGTAGAAAAACTTGTAACCCAAACAAAACTGACGAAAGAAAGGAAACTGCTGGAATTGGAATCGTACAAGTGAGTCCGTATTTCATCACTCATGAAGCTGCAAATAAAGCAACTCTTCACTTGGCTAGTAGCTTTCTGCTTTTTTGATATCCCAGCACATTTTATACCTGCAAGTGCTGAGATGACATTGCAAAGTTTGTTCATGCTGATGACAGCAAATATTCTATTTTGCCATTTTTTTGGGTGGTTTAGGTTTATAATCTAGTAAAATATTTAAATGGATACAGATTTCTGCCAGCTTTAGTTGGACTACTCACTTGCTAAGTAGTCAGGAACATGTTTTCTATGCTATACTGGATGAAAACCTTTCTACCAAACAAGTTTTAGTTGAATTGCATGAAGACTTTTTCATAAAGTAACATTGCTTAGCCTGAAATCAAGAGATCAGGAGAGTGAGAAACTGGGATTTGGATATGTTTTTGGTTTTGTTTTTTGGTTATGTTTTTTTGTTTTTGTTTTTGTTTTTTTTTTGTTCAGCAATGTTAATACAATTCTGTGCTGACATACAGGTTTTTATTTCAGAAGAGTTGCTTATGTGCACTTGGAAGTATCTTTTTAAAAATACGTCCTTTGAAAATTTTATGTTTCTCCACCCTCTCATGACCTCTGAAAGCAGCAGAGAAACTTTCTTTAAAAGCATTAAAAATTACTTCTTACAGCACTGGTATATCCCCATGCATGTTTCTGATCTTATGCATTCTGATCTTATCCTTGTGCATGGATTCGACTTCTTTGCTCTCTGTAACTGAATTAAACAAGATAGAAGCCATACCCTTAAAAATTAATAATTGAAAAGAAAAGTTTTTTAGGGGAAGGTATGTCCAATAAGCAGGTTTATGTAATTCAGGTTTTCTTACAGATGCAGTGTGACACCAGAAATCTACTGAACATAAGATTATCTTTAATAAGTTTATTAACCTATGTGACACTGGCACACAGCGACCTTCATGAAAGCTTGATCTTGATTGTTGCCACTGAAGTTAAGGACTGGGGAATATCATTTCCTTCAAGGCATGCAAGGTCAGGCTTTCAAAGCAGGAGTGAAATTTCCAGAAGTATAGGAGAGGAAGTTCTCAACTGTAGTAACATCTTTGTTTTATGGCATTTTTATCTTCTATCTCAGAGACTGCATTGAGGCATGGTGTGCCAGCACTTTCTGAGTCAGGGCAAAAGTAATTCTGATTAGGAAGACTTTTCTGCTACGTTTGTTTATGCCAAGATGGACCTGGTTAAGCTGTAACGGTATGTGAGGTTGCATTGGCATGTCTGAGGTATGGTGGCATGGGAGGGAGAAGAGGAGCTGAAGAGCTTGGAAGCAGGTGGGCTCCCAGCACTGTAACCTTCCTCCATTCCAGCATGAGGAAACCAGCCATCCTGCCACTTCAGGGTAAACCTAGATGCTTCCGGTTCCTCAGTGTTCTACAGAAAAAAATGCTCAGAACAGAAATGCTGGATTATGTGCAGAACTTCCTTGTCCCATAATTTCTCTGAAAAATGCTGTATGAGAAAAAAGAGTAATGAGAGGAGAGTGGGGGTTAGTTGGATGTTGGGAACAATAAAGAACACGAAAAATCCAAGGTAAGTTGGAGAAAGGTAAGACAGAGCCTTTGGGTGCTTTTATTTTCCCCCAAGTTTCAGATTTACCAACATGAATCACTAACTGAGAAGATGAAACGAGCTGCTCTTGTCTTGCTTGTCAGTAGCTAGTACCTGAAAACGGTGTGACATGTTTTCAAGGGAAGACTTTGAGATACACAGTGACTTCTGTTAACGATGTTGAACTGTGTATCCTAAGACTCAGAAGTGCTTTCATTTCTGTTAGTATCCCTGTGGCTGCCATCAACATGTCAAATGCATTGCTACCCTCAGGCTAAAGTCAGATATATGTCAACTCCAATGGGAGCTGCAAGCTTCTATATGATTGTGAAATTACATTATGTTTGAGAAAAGAATAAGAAAATTGATATTCTTAATGGACACTAGTTATTTTCTGAAAGAGACAAACTCCTGTTGCACTAATGCCACGTTTTCAAAGAATCTTCTCTAAATTTTAGTATTTTAAAAAGATTCTCTCTGATTACATATTAAAAAAATACTTAATCAGCAATATGTTATAGCTAAGAATTTTTAAAGTGGTAGATAATTTGAGATGCTTCATTCTTCACTTCTTGAGACACCCCAAAGAAGCAACTTTTGAAAATGTCTTAGTATGCCATGAAAGACAAGTCATGTCACCTCAAGAACTGAAAACTGGGGAGGCAAAATCACCAGGCACCACTGAAAATCTTGTAAACTATGAGAAGCATTAATACAGCTTGAGAATAGCAGCTTAACCCAGCAACAAGATTTTGCAATCACTCATAGTCATATTACAACATTAGAAACAATATTAGAAACAGGTTTTTGTACTGGGTTGACCCTGGCTGGATGCCAGGTACTTACTGCAGCCTCTTCCTCACTCCTCTCTGCAACTGGACAGAGGACAGAAAAAAAAAAAAAAAACAGCTAAAGATTCATGAGTTAACAGCTGGGAGAGGTCAGTTACTCATTACTTTCATGGGCAAAACAGACTCAAAAGTGGAGATATTACTTAAATTTATTACTAACAGGATCAGAGAAAAAGAGCGAAAAGTAAAATAATCTTAAAAACACCTTCCCCACACCTCTCCTTCCTCCCATGTTTTCCCTCATCCCACCCAGTGGTGCAGGGGGACGGGGAGTGGGGGTTACAGTCACTTGTTGTTTCTGCTGCTGCTCAGAGAGAGGAGTCCTTCCCTGCTCCCGTGGGGTCCCTCCCACTGGAGACAGTCTTTGATGGATCTCTCCGGTGTGAGTCCATCCCACAGGCAACAGTTCTTCATGAAACTGCTGTCCTGTGGGTCACTTCTCCATTGAGTACAGTCCTTCATGAACGAGTTGTACTGGTGTGGGTCCCTCACAGGGGCCACAAGTCCTACCCAGGAAAAGCCTGCTCCAGCGTGGGCTTCCCTCTCCATGGGTTGCAGATCTCGGGCAGGACCCTGCTCCATCTTGGGCCTCCCATGGGGTCATAGCTTCCTCAGATGTCCACCTGCTCCAGCATGTGCTTCTCCATGGACTGCAGGTGAGTCTCTGCACCCCGATGGATCTCCATGGGCTGCAGGGGTCTCAGCTCGGTGCCTGGAGCACCTCCTCCCCCTCCTTCTGCACTGACCTTGGTTTCTATGGTGTTGTTCCCATGTTCTCACTCTGCTCTTCCCTGGCTGGAATTCTTCCCGTGCAATACCTTTCTGTTCTTAAATATGTTATCACAGAGGTGTTATTGTTACTCCTGATTGGCTTGGCCTTGGCCAGCGGTGGGAAGCCCATCCTGGAGCTGGCTGGCATTGGCTCCACCAGATGGGGGAAGCTTCTAGCAGCTTCTAACAGAAGCCACCCCTCTAGCCCTCCCCCACTACCAAAACCTAGCCACAGAAACCCATTACAGTATTTTAAGAAAATTCTCCATCAAATATAACCTCCAAAATGGGGGATCTCTTGGATAAAAATCTTTACTCTATGTGACTTGTTATTTTTTAAAAATTCAATAGATAAATACTGAAGTGGATTATAGTTATCAATTTTTTAAAGAAAAATTAATACAGTAGCAGATATTCTGTGGCTCACATTCAGACTGATGGTATCTGATTTGGTATCTTTTTATTATCCAGTAAAACATTTTAAAATAACTCCCTTAAAATAATTTTATTTTACAGTGTCTGTGAATGTCCTGTTGCCCTCACATGGCTCCTACAGCCACATTTGGCACTTAAAAACACACATGGTGTCTCTTGTGTCTGTGTTTTTCAGGATAATAAGAAATCTGCTCAGTTTGATAATGTCAATGAACCATATAACAGTTCAGCAGACACTGACTCAAATCGTGTATGACATAGCTACATAAATATTTAATATATACCAAATGGAAGTATGGAGTAGTTGTGGGAAAAAACAAGACAAAATGCCTTTCTCTGCAATTTAAATAGGGAGATAAACCCCAAAATTCGTAAGGAGCACTAAGAAGTGACACATTAAGATTTACATGTGAATGAAGTGTGTTCTACTCATCTTTCACAGCAGGCTGCGTCTCGTTGAGCTGAGCAAAGTTCGCAAGCGGGTTCAGCAGACTCCAGGAAGAGTGGTCGTATTATCACGGGGGACTTCATAAATATTGAGATTATGATCTACTGCTACAACCTCTTGTTTCTTGCATTCATGTGTTTTAATATGCAGTAGAATTGTCTTTTAAAAAGCATTCCTGGATATATTTGCAGAACACATTTTCCATAGAAAGTGTGATACTATTACAACTAACATTCTGAATACATTGTATAAATGGTTGAAGTAAAAGTTCACACAAATGGATTCAAAATCTTTAAGTAATTTAAAAATCCAGTTCTTTTTTTTTCTTCTCCTAGTGATCTGCAGTATTTGCAGCTAAGCCTAGAAATGGGAGGGTAGGTAAAAGTGTGAGTTGTAGCTACTTTTAAAAATTATTTTGGAAAAAATGACAAGTAAAAGTTGTAAAGGCAGAAAAGAGGGGTGGAAAGAAAGAAAAAGTGTAATTCAAATATGTCCATTTAAATTTAGGCATACATGAAAAATATAACTAAAATACTTTTTTTTTCCTTATGCAGAACATTTTAAGAATGTGAAATAAGTATAAGGTAGTATGAAAGTTACATGAGAAAATGCTGAGGTACTCATGAGGTAGCACATACCTTAAAACAGTAGCTGTGAAGAGATTGAGCTTTCCCCCTTTCCTTTTTAGTTTAATGCTACTTCTGGGACTAGTGCTCTCCTTCAAGTAAATGCTATTGAAATTCTGCTGGTACTATAGCATTTTTAAGTGTAGGTGGCAGAAAATAATTGGT
Organism: Pipra filicauda; assembly: GCF_003945595.2. Taxonomy (NCBI): domain Eukaryota; kingdom Metazoa; phylum Chordata; class Aves; order Passeriformes; family Pipridae; genus Pipra; species Pipra filicauda. The sequence continues at coordinate 1,251,431 of NW_024103851.1, read as the reverse complement.
TATCTTGCTGCTGCTCCTAGAACAGAGATCCCATGCTGCTGTCTCTTGTCACCTGAGAGGAGACATAGTGAGAAGAGGGCATAGATCCTATTATGGTGGTGTTCCTCAGGTCACATTCACAAAAAGTATGGATTTCTCATGAATGTAAAATAGTTTGCAAAGACACATACATGTTCTTAAGAAAAGTTCCCCGTAAGTCAGTACAGCTACATGTGCAATTGCACCTCAACTGGTTGCATGATCATAGCCCATCTGTATTGAAAATCTGATCCTCTAATAGTATTAACAAGTAACGATAGAGTATTTATGACAGAAGAGCTAATCCTTACCCAGAACTTCAGGAAATGTAATAAAAACTGATTCTGCTATTGATTTCTGGAGTTAGGGCTCAATTGGTTAAAAACAGAAAATCAATCTAATTACTACAGTTGTAACTGAATAGTGTCATAGATTTACTGTCTGCCCCAGATCTAGGCTCTGTTTAGACTTAATTTTGCAAGTCCTTACATTTGGGGTATAGTTTAAGAGATAACCCACATTTTTCACCAGTGTGAATTACTGAAGTAATTCAGGGGAAAAAAAGAAAAATTCAGCCCCCTGGTAATTCCGTATATTGGAATTTCATTGAAGATACCTTATTTACCTCAAAAACTATAGACTTGAATTATTGAATACATTCTATCAAACAATATGTCTTTTCAGAGATATACTTTGACAAACTGCTTATCCAATTTGTGTGTGTTTCCTTCTAAGTATGCCAAATATAATAAATGTTGACAGGTGCAACTTTGTAGCATCAACTGTTCTGGAAACACATTTTGCCAAGCTTTACAGTAATTACAATTTTTCATATGTAGCTGCAGATTCAATGAAATGTCCAAACCACCTTGTCTGTTTGCTTTTCAAATTTTCTGACTCTTTTTCACACAGGTTGGAGAACAGTTTTTCTATGCTTACAAGAAAGAAAATGAAGAAGGCTGAAATATTGTTCCTACTGAATCTAGAAACAGCGGAAACTCTTAGCACAAGCTAAGAGCACAAGCAAGAAAACTCCTCTCAAATCCAACAGAAAAACCCACTCTAAACTAACAGATGCAATAAATGCAAAAATCAAACAGTAAGAATTACTTTTAGCATGTCGTTAGTGGGTTTTTTTGTATTTATGGATTGAATGAGGCCTTCCCCATAATGTCTTGGAATCTTGTATAGGCTGAAGATTGTGTTATTTTCTTCACTAATAATTAGTTAGTGGTTTTGTGTCATTCCTGATGCTCCTCATTCACCAGAGAAAATACAGAAGAACTGAGTTACACAGGATTTTTAACTTTGAATTCCTATCTGTGAAATTTGCATTATCTAATCTTGTGAAAAACCAGAGAACTTATTAGGAACATTATTGTATTTTTTAATCTTGGTGGTGGGATAATGCTGTAACTCCTGATCCTATTTTTTAAACTTTTTCAAATTTATTTTCCTTTTCTGAGATTTAGCACTCATTCAAACTTGATTATTCACTTCAGTTCCTTTTCAAAGTGTCAGTGGAATTTTGTAGGAAAAACAGCTCAAGTTGCTGCAAGTTAAAGGGATTCCATTGGTGTGATTTCCTAATTAAATGGTTAAATGTTTTCACTTTAAGGTGACCTTGTGTTCTGCTGTCCCTGACATTCTTTGAGAACAGTGCCATGGACAAGAAGTTATTTTGGTCTGGTTTTATCCTTTGTAGATAAAATCAATATTGAAGAATAGCAATTTTTGTCACTGAAGATAGAGTAAAGCAACACTTTTCTAGTCACTCTTCATTTTCTCATAGCTTTGGACCTTGGATCTGGGTTAAACTTTATGGACTGAAGATTTTTTTTTTTTTTAATATGTTTTGCTGCTGAAATTATTTGTCAAATATTATATTCTAATAAGGGATTATGGCTGCACCATGGCTGTCAGAAGATGTAGGGAGACCTTTCATGCAGTGCCATTGGCTAGCAACTGTGAATTATTTCTCTTTCTGCATCTGTTTCTACATAAAGGAAGAAAAAATCCAACAGTCTGCTATTCTTATAAATGTTTAATAGCAGTAGAAAATAACTTTTCAAAAAATGGCAACGTGTTATAGGTATTAAACAAGGTAATCCAAGTACTTCTAAATGGAAACAGAACTCTTCAATGAGAAAACCAACATCTTTGCTGTTTGTGGTTGTAAAAGTTACTCAGCACAGAAATACAGAGCTCAAGATCTAACCTTTTGCTAAATAAAGTGTTGTAGTTGCAAAGAGTATTAAGCATGTTTGAGTCTTAGACTCTAAGACAGATCTTTGTAATTTAAGATAGCCTGGGGGTACTAATGATGATAAAACTACAAAACATCTGTTAAACATTAAAAAGAAATTTTTCCTTCATTACAATCAGTAACCTGATTGCACATATGAGTGCAATGGGACAAAATTGCTGTGAGTGAACGCTCAGTAAATTCCCAAGGATCCTCTGAAGTCTGTTGCAGTTTGTCTAGCCTATCTAGATTTACATCAAAGCCTCTGATACTGACTTTGAGTCCAAAAATACCATAGGCGTGTTACAGCCTGTGAAGGGACCTGCTGTAGCCTTTTGGTTTTACGTTAGTGGTAGGAGTGGTATGTGGTGCACCTGTGTAGAATTTACTGCTCAAGAAATTCAGAGGAGAGGAGGAAAAGTAGTAAATATAATGTATGTTGGTACATTTTCCTGACTTTTTTATTTATTGTTATTTTGGAGCAACTCAATAACTGTAGTCCTTTACTAAAATTGTAACAGTATTAAAACGTGTTTAATACTGAATTTTGACACAGATCCATCAAAACATTTAAAAACACTAAGCAAAAATTACAGTTGATCTCTTTTTCCTTTCCTGTTTTAGTGTTGAGGAGGTACTGTAAGATTCTTTGCTCCCTCCCTGAGTCTTGTTATCTATGTGTTTCAAAAATTAATAGAAAAACATGTGCATGACAGCCAACGTTGACACAATTCTGTTCTACTGCAGAATGTATTTTTTTGGTTGCACATAATGTTTGTACGTTGGAATACTAACCCGTTAGTACAAACTACATTTAATTTGTAACTAAATTTGGAGGCAGAATAAACCTGTAATTCTTGATTCTACTAGTTTTCTTTTATGTTTTTCCTTTTTTATATTCAGCTCTTATTTAGATTGCATTCTTCACATGATTTTCTTTTTTTAAACTACCTGTAGAATTTTGTGGGAAAAGCAGCTGAAGTAGTTGAAGGTAAAGGGATTTTATAAATGTAGTTTGATTTTCTGTTCATGTGCAAAAGTATCTTCTGGTCTTTATGGAAACTCTAACGACCCCAGTGTAACAGAGCTGCATGCTTACAGTTGAGTGTATGCGGGAGTTTTTCAGTGAAGACCTTTCAAATTATCTGTGGATAATTCCAAATAAAAGTTAATAAATTCTTCTACAGATAATGAGGAAAAAAGTATCCTTCTTAAAGAAGAAAAGCGGGTCTGCAATTCTGCCTCATTTGCTTAAAGGAAAAGGAATCAAGGCAATAAAATTTGGCTTTGAATTTTTATATTGTTGAGAAGGAAGATATTTAGTGAATGTTAACTGATCAAGCAAAAATACTTTAGATATCTAAATTGTAAGAAGTAGTGGGTTTATGTGTGTTTGAAAGGAGTGCAAGCAAAATATAAGGCCATACTTGAGTTATATCAGGTACAATGTGCAACCATATGTTAGTAAATACTTACAAAAACTTCAGCTTTCACCAGGACTTATCTAGACACTTTTTGAATAATTGTTGAACTAAAATGCATAAATGCTGAATATATTTCCATTTATTTATTTAAATGTGTGATAAAAATTCTATATTAAGAGGCACAGTCATATGTTGCCTGAAGAGGTGTTCTAATTGTGACACCTACACGTAACACAGTTGGAGAAATTTAGAATCCTAGTCTTCGGATGGTCAGATGGCAGAGTACATAAATAGGCAGAACAGTTATGTTGTCTATCTCCAAACCACAAATAGAACAGATCCATCTGATAAAATATTTCTGGCAATTAGAATACAAGAGAGGAAGGAGTGTGTCCTGAGTCTGCAGGATGAAAAGCAGGACTGTTCTCTGCATCTGCTGACCCCTAAAGACTTTACATGGATTGTGTGTGGGTCATTTTTCATTCCTGTGCTTGAAAAACTGTTTCTTCTACTTACAGGAATATTGAAGGAAAAAAAAAAGATTATAGCAATAAGAACAAAGAAATAAAGCAAGGGAAATGGATGTTTGGAATTTATTTTTAATTTTAACATTACTGGTGTTGATAATGCTCCTTGAGAGAATAGATGAGTATCTGCTTTTCCTATTTAACATCCTATTTGAAATTTCCTTCAGCTTTTCTTCTCTGTTGAGACTTGCTCAAAGAAAGAATGTTTCAAAACAACAACAATAAAAATACAACCAAAATATATGAGGAACAGAAGATTACAGCTCAGCAAGTTTAAACATTGAATTTAAATGGCTTCTTCACTGTTTTGATACAGGAACATTTTCTTTTGATAGAAATTTTAATTTAGCTAGATTTCTGATGGGCTGTTTGTTTTCCTTCTGCTGACTACAATGAGTCATTGTTAGGGTGCATTGTTGACCAAGTTTCAAACAAACTAGAAATTTGCAGCAGCCCTCGGTCAAAATCTGAACAGTGTCTTCTCTGTGGTTGGAGAAATGATAGATTTTGCTTTTCAAAGTTTAATCATAGCTTTTGCTAACATGCAGTGTGTAACTTACTGAAATTTTTTAGTGTTGCTTTCTTCTGTTGTGCCAAAAATGTTTCAAAGCTCTGTTGTGTTTAATGACCAACAAAGACTCTACAGCCTGGTAATTAGGGTATGGGCCTGGGCTGAGAAAGATATGATTTTAGGAAAAAATAACATGAGATGAACAGCTCTGCCTGATCCCATGTGAATACTCTGTCTCCTGTAGCCCTGTGCACTATCCTAAACATTTGGTCATATTGAAAACATGAAAGCCTAGCTTTCAATTTGAAAAACACTTTTAAAAATAATACTGCTAATTGGGTTTTGGGAAATTTTCTGCTGAAACTTTTGGATGGTTTTCATTTAAAAATGAGCAGAACATTTGTGAGATTTGTTGTAGTAAAGACTTGCTTGACTTCAGTCATTTTTGCTGAAAAACAGTGCAGGCAAGTGGTCTATACTGACCCTCAAGTATGTTGTCAATCAGAAAAAACTGTTAGGTCATGCAGTGCTTCCTTCTAGGGCCACAGAATGGTTAACCACAGGTTATAACACAGAAAATAGGAATTCTATTTCATAGAGAGAAATTCTTAAGAGAGTAAAACTATTAATTAAAAACTAAACCTTTTGGTGGGGCCAATATAAGAAATAGTTAAATATGCTTTCTGTATGAATCTGATTAAACTGTTAGTCTTTCAGAAACATCATAGCATATTTAGTTGTTTCACTCATTTAGTTCAAGCAACAAGCATAAATAAGAAGAATTCCAGAATTTTGTAGATCTTTATATGGGATATCAATAGAACTAATGCACTAGCTTTTTGGGATCTTTCTGAAAACAAAATAAAATCAGTGAGCAACTGAAATACAATCTTTCAACTCACAGTGTTTTCTCAGATGATCATTGTAGGCATGGAGGGCCTGGTCTCTTTTTTGTCCTGTGAAAGTTTCTTCCTCCTCTATTGGATGAAATATTTGTTTTATATGTGACCAGTATGATCACAGAATGCCCCAATCTCTGCGTTTCCTTATTCACCTCTAAAGAAATCCAAATCTAATAGTGAAGGGAGGAAGAAAAGGCAAATTAAAAAAATGTTTGTTATTGGAGATCTTGGAGAAACTCAGGATTCCCACAAAGCTGGAACTCTCCTTAATGCATTGGTGGTGAGAAAAGATGCAGGTAAGGATGCTGAAGGCAAGCAAAATTTTTGACAAGGAAGAAACTCGGGAATATGGTAAAGAGTTGTATAACCTTTGCCAAACTAACATCAGCTCACATCAGTAGTAATTGTTTGAAACCAAGAGGTGCTTTGTTGATGCCAAAATTCCATTGTTAAAACTCTGTAGAAATACCATGTCTTCAAGAAATTAGCATAATTATGTTATATATAGATCTTCAGATAGTGACATAATTTATTGTTATGCATTTAGAAGGTTTTTGGCTGCATTCAGGTCTGGACTTCAGTTTTCAGCTTGATTCTGGTGCAGTTGCTCTAGGAATCACAAAGCCATGTACAAGGAAGGGAGAGGGGGTTGGCAGAGAGCTACTGTGGCAGAGAATCAGCTGCACTGTGCTTATTGACTGTAGTGTTAGGAGAAGTAAATGGAAATGAGCTAATTTTGCTTCTGGAAGAAACTTGACAGCAATATGGACCTTACTGTGGGGTTTCTTTAAAATTCTGGACAAGGTAATTAATATACGAAACTGCAAACTACTGAAGCTGGGCTGCCAAAGCTAGCTTAGGCTTTTTTTTCCAATATGGTACAACAGGCAATATGAGCACCCCCTGAGCCTAAACACTCAGGTCCTTGGAGAACATCTCAGGGCACTGCTTTATCAAGCAAAGCCTTGCTTTCCTGAAGTGGAAAATAAGATTCTGGAAAATCAGTCTGGCAAAACCATTCTTTTTAATGACAAAAAAGTGTCATTAAAACGTAATTTTATTTTGTGGCAAATCACACAAGCTGCAGAAATAAAACTTGGTGTTTTGGTAAAAATTCCCAGATGAGAAAGAAAACCTCTTAGAGATCAGATATGTGTCATTCATACTTGTAGTGTAGCAAGCTTACTGGACTTTTTTTTTTTTTTTTTTAATGTATGCATTGAACTCTGTCATTAAAATAATCAACTGGAAAAATGGAAACAACTCATTTTAACTGTTGTGTTAAAGCACTCTCGTTTGAATTGAAACCAAATAGCCTCTTCCAAAGCTGCCTCTCATTTTCATGCCATTATGCAAATAAACATTGGAGATGAATCACAGATATTATTTCTTAATCCATTTTCTGGAACTGTGTTTAGCACAAACAAGTAAAAGCAGTTCAAAATCCTGCAAGGCTATTCTCAGTAATAAGCAGTTCTAGTGTGCAAATTCAGCAAATGTGGCCCATGGCCTCAGTGAAGAAACCAGAGCTTTGAGCAGTCGGTGGAATTAGCCTAGCCAAGTTGCTTGCGGTGTCACAAAATGCATGTTGTTCCTTCATGATCGGGGTAAATAACTTCCCACATTAAACCCTAGTCTTCAGATAACTAATGGAGGTGTTTAAAACCTGCTTTTTGGATACCTTATTTAAAAGCTTTTTTCTTAGGATCTTAGTCAAATCTCTCCACAGGTTATTGGAAAGACTACTTTTCCCTCACCTGACAAACAGATTAGATTACTTTGAGGTATCAGACATATCCTCCCTGTGTAAGTTAGTTCAAAAAGTAGAATATATAGGGCTTTCAAAGCTTAACGTCCTTGTCTTGTCTTGGTCAATAGAGTATGTCATCCTTTTGCCATTTGCAAGTAATTCTTTGGAAAAGGTTCTTGCCACACAATTGTTTACAGGCTTGTGTTATGGTTTGTTTTGTTTGTTTTTGTTTTTTTTAAAATTATGAATGACATCTGTTCATGTGCAAATCAGTAACAAAGCACGGAAATTGCCAATAAAATATTAATAGGAAAGCAAAACCTCAGATCTTCTTCCCCGGTGGCGGTCAGAGCATTCTTACCTCTGTAAGAATAACCTGTTTTAAATTTCCCATCTGTACTATCTGTTAGTTGTAGATTTAAACTGCAATCAAACAAAATTAGCTCAGGGGTCAACTGTTTGAAACAATAATGCCATGTGTAGAAGCAGTGGGGTGGGAATCCACTGCTGTTTACATAGCTCTCAAAGTAGTCTGTAAGAAAAAAATAAAAAGTAAATCTGAACCAATTCAATTCAGGTGTGTGATCCTGCCACTAATAAAAAAATTACCACAGTACTTTCAACCATGACTATGTGGTCTCAGTTTATGCAAAAAAATTAAAAGCTTGCTTCTCAAAGTAGGAAATTCTTTTGAGTTCTCACCGTATTGTTTTTGCAATGTCTTGTGTCTTTCTTTTTCTTTTATCTTCCAAAGCTGCTTTACTACCAGGAAAAGGCAGTCTCAATTTTTTTTCTCTCATGTTTAACTATAGGATATTAAATCCTTCTATTTTCAGTATCATAATGAAGGAGTTAAGCAGAGAACATATTTTCCCTCTTAGTCAGACTAAGCCGAAGTATAGATTGTTTGGTACTTCATAGAAAATTGTGATAATTTGAGATTGAGTCCTGCATTTCTAAGGAATGTTGAATTCTAGTTTTGCAGAAAAGACAATTTCTTGCTCTTTAGGTAACGTATGCTAGCCAGGAAGAAAGAGTTTAAGTAGATATCACATCGTGAGCAGGCCTTCATTCCAAAATTGTCAGGGAAGCTCACCTAACAATAAACGGAACTTCTAACTTTTTCAGCAATTGACACTTCCAACAAAAACTAATTGCTTTTTTGGGACCTCTTTTCAAGTTTTATGGCAGGATAATGAATGCTGTGTTTCAGTATATTAGAAAAGCTGTAAATTAATACTTTCTCATTTCCTATCTGCTAAGCAACAACATTTAATAGGTTAATAAGTAAATAAAAGTAAGCTAATAACTTAATAAATACATCAATGTAAAAGCACAGTCAAGAAATATTAATATAGGAAAACAGAAAACAGCTTCACACCTGAATTAACTGTTTTCCTAGAATTTAATGTCTATAAGGATATAGAAAACTTGTTCAGCAATTACAGTCTACAACTTCCTTGTGATGGGAAGAGAAGGATCAGACACTGATCTCTTCACTGTGGTGACCAGTGACAGAACCCGAGGGAATGGCCTGAAGTTTGTTGGGAAGGTTTAGGTTGGATATTAAAAAAAGGTTCTTCACCCAGAGGGTGGTTGTGTGCTGGAAGAGGCTCCCCAGGGAAGTGGTCATGGCACCAAGCCTGACAGAGTTAAAGAACGATACTCTCAGGCACATGGTGTGACATGGTAGGGCCAGGAATTGGATTTGGTGATCCTTGTGAGTCCCTTCCAACTCGGCATATTCTGTGATTTCACTTGGTGCCTTTTGTTTACAGGAAAGGGGGGGAAAAAAAAAAGAGACTGCTTGTTGAGTTCTATGTGAAATCAAAGTGCCATCTGCAGTAAATACTCTAGCCCACGTGAATATTAGGTGAAGCATATTTCTGTAATCATTGGGATTTTTATTCAGAATGTGCTACAGGTTTGATTACATGGTTGACAATCTGTCTCTGCATTCATGACACTGATCAGGGCAACGGCCTCCTCCATTATTTCCTAACCTTCTGTCTCTGTTTTTTCGTAGTGCTGCTCTGTTCACTGCTAATGCGTCTTTTGATCTTCCCAGCACTGTCATAGTAGACGTTGCCTTTCTTGCTTCCACACAAGTATTTGAAAACCTGTCAAAGTGCTGAGGTTTTCATTATGTGCTTTTCATCATTACTGTGTCTACACTGAACAAGTTTATTTCAAAGGCTTTGCTAAAAATGACAAGAAACACAAATTATTTCCTTGTCCTTTCATTAGATTAGAAATGCCACGAAAGATTTAGAATCCGTTTATTTTTATTAAAAGGCATGATGTACTTTGCTTTTCCAAAGAAAAACAATGAGAGAATGAGAAATATTAATTTAGGATGTTATGGTGATTGAGGGACTTTGAGTCTGAGGCATTTGAGTAGAAAATGTACATATTTGTAGTTCACAAATATAAATGTTTTAATTACATTTTTAAGAGATGAAGTGCTGTGAATATTATAAAACAACCAAGGATAAAGAAAACACTTTTGATGCAGTAGCTCTAGTACAGGCACTCCTTTGTAGTCAGCCTTGGAAAACTCCATTTTGCTCTGAATCACAATATAATGTGGTATTTATTGTCAGGCTATTAAAGATGTTAGTGTTATATAAGCCATAGTTTTTTTTTTTTCTTTTACTGATATTGCATTCAATACAGATCAAGAGATTTTTGCTTAATGTTTCCTGTTAACGAATAAATGTGAATAAAACATGTACTATGAACTGAGAAGTACCCATGCTTGGGAAGATGCTATTCCATTAACAAACTCATGTCATCAATGATTTAAAAATATTTCAAACAATTCAAAAGCTAAATCAAATTGCAGAATTCTCAAAGATATAAAAGAAAATAATTTTCAGTTCTACTAGTATTAACTGTTTTATAGTTATGAACAATACTGTTACAAAAAGGTGAAGTATGTTTTGTGTGTATGCAAGTGGGCATGATTTTAAAGGATGACTTCTTGGTCCTTAATAAAGCAAATAGGAGCTGTGCCATCTAGTACTCCCTGATATTTTTAAAACTCTCTCTCAGAATTCCTACAAGAGAAGACCAAGTAGGAGAAGCCAATGCGAGTTTTGGATCTGGGAAAGTATTTTTAATGTCTAGGGGAGGAGATTTGTAAATAATGTGCTTTAGGAAGACTGCTGCAAGTTAGCCTTCACATAAGGTACAGTGAATCTCCATCCCTTCTGGGTCTTCTAAATTACCTGTTTATGCTTTGCATTCACCCGTATCCTTTCAGATAATGGAATTGTACGGATCTAGCTGAGGATCTGGATATATATATAAAGTAGGCATAGCCGATTGGACCATCATGAGAATAAAGATGCTTCTTAAAGGAGGGAAGCATAAGATGAATAAAATCTAGTTATATTTTTACCAAAAAATCTTCACCCTGAAGTTTAGAAAATTGAAGTGGATAAACTTTTGCTGAGAAAAATAGCTTCAGTGTTAATTTACAATAGTAATATCAAGCAGTAAAGAGAGTTAATGTAATAAAAACACTGAGAGAATGTCATTCTAACTCACAGTTAATTTGCACATTCTCATTAAACCAGCATCTTGAAATAAGGCTCATTTAATTATTATGAGCTGCTAAGTACAGATATAAAATATTGACCTTCTCTTTAAAGGACATGGGTCACTTTTACTGAATTTCAAGCACCTGTCTCTGGGGTAGCAGTTTAAAACTTGGCGTGATTTCCCCTTTGAGTTGCTTCTGGTAGGTAGGAGAAAAGTGAGAGAGTGAAGTGGAAGTTGGAGTCCACGAATACCTGGAATTACCCAGGATTTAATCAATAATATCAGGATTTAATCAATAATATCAGGATTTAATCAATAAATTTCATAGAAATATTTCCCAATTTAGAAAAAAAATGCATTACTCTCCCACCTGAAGGATTGGTTGCGTTTATTCTTGGAGTTGTACTCTAACATGAGGTGCAGCTAGTTAGTGCCAAAACATCAATAAAGGCAAACAATTTCATTCAATATATAAAGCATCATGAATTTTACAGACACAAAGCAATTGTAAGGTTTTTTCGTATTAAATACATATCTGATATTTATGCACTGATTTGTTTCATTCAAAGAAACATAATAAACAGCACTATTAGAAGGCTGGTAGTTTCCGTATTTTAAGGAACCATTTGAAAAATGAAAACGAAAACAGCAAATGTGAACATTTTATTATGATATTATTTGGCTCTTCTTCCATACTTTGCAGTCTTTCCCTTAATTTACTAAAGAAAGTAGAAAAACAGAATAAAAATTGGTTTAATTTGGGGGGGGGGGGGAGGAAGAAAAAAAATAATTAGAAGTCCAGATTGCAGATTCATTGTGAGACTTGTTTTCTCTGGTCATAGAAATTGAATTATAATTATGAAAATAATAAAAAGAAACACTTCCAAAGGCTATTATTTGTTTTTTACACAATATGGGTTTGACTTTTTTCCCCCTTTGCTACATTTAAAGAGAGAAAAAAAGTCATTACTATTATTTTATCTTCCATAATCTATTTGAAGATGCTGTGCAATCCATTCTCTTTAAACAAGAATGGTTCACTGTGAACACACAGTCTGTCTTATTTATTGCCCTAAATCATCCTGAATTAAGTCAATTCACGTGAAGAATTTGGCAGTACTGTTTATACAAAACCTATTTTTCTTTACTTACAAATGTAAATCAGGAACAATGTCATCCAAATTGAAAGAGAAGAAGTAGAAAGTGTGTTCTTGATTTCAGATATATGTTTTACAGCAAGCAGAATGTGGAAGGAATGTATTCAATATTACCCTTCTTAGTAACCCTCTGCAACTGTCAACTTTTTACTGACTCAAGAGACAAATAAGACTCCTGAAAAGACTATTAATAATGCTTCTCTAAGACTAAGCATTTGTAGAAATCACATCACTCTTCTTCAAGAAACATTCCAAGTGACAGAAAGCAAAATCTATTTGATCAAGGTGCAGCTTGCTTGAAAGAGGTAGGAATTAGGGGAGAGAGGGGAAATATTTACATCATGTATCAGTTTTTCATATTTCTGGAAGGTTCTAGATCATGATCTTTCTTTGTTTCATTCCAGCCTGGCTTTTAAACAAGTCAGTATAGTTGCTAAAATGCACTTGAATTCATTTATGCACATGTTGGATTTAGAAATCCCTCTCAGCAGTGCTGAAACCTGCTTATAAGAACTACACTTTTTGTCCTTTTTGAGGATGCAGAAGGAGCTCTGCAGCTGAATCGACCCCTTCTGCAAGCCATGAACTATGTCTGCTTACCAAAAATGTGCAGGTAAGAGCAGCAATTTTCCAGAAGCTGGTGAGGTTGATTATGGCTCAGATACACACTGTGTTGAGGAAAGTGGCTCCTTTTGCTTTGCTGGGGCAGTTCTGGGTAAACTGACAGAGCTTAGTACCCTGGAAGTGGGAGCCCTTCTTTCTTCTCTCTGTTGCCTGCCAGGTCATTAAATTCACAGAATGGCTAAGACTAAATTTTAGTGAATTGTATTGAAAATAACCTAGATCAAAAATAATGTACTTATTTCAAGTAGATAAAACAGATCTTGTTGCTAGAAACCCACAATTTTAGAAGACAAAATACGAAATGAAATTTTCTCTTAAGAGAAGCATCTTGAGACAAATATTAGAGGATAGTCTCTTTGGAGAAACACTCTCTAGCTGCCACTCCTACCTTCATATAAAATGCATGGGCAATCTTAGTAGTTCTGGAACTATTGTAGAAGAAAAGTTATGCATTATAAATTGCAAAATTCAGCCAAGAAGACATGTAAATCTTTATCTGAGTAGAAATAATTTAATACAATAATATTAATATGATAGCAACACTAAAAATATAATAATAAATGTAGTATTTCCCCTTAACATTTTTAATGTGTGCTTCTCTCTCAAAAGATTAGTTTTTATGCTTCCTCTGGATGCTACATACATGGTGAGAGTGTCTTTCAGCTTTAATACACGTTTTTTTCCTGTTCTACTTGGTTGCATATCTGATGTATGATTACAAAACACAGTCTCCCAACTTCAACGAGTTGGAATCCCAGTTACAAAAGCTCTAGATAATTGCAGGATACCATTAATCCTTCTACAGTATTCACCGATGAGACTACTGATCTTGCACAACAATTGAAGCAAATGAAAATTTAAAAAATCCATACATTTGCAGAACAGCTTTTGTTAATAAAAATGAAATTCTGATTAAAACATCCAGATGGACTTGCCACATTAATTAATGAGTTTTAAAAAATGGTGCTCTATTATACTCTTTAAACTTACTCTTTTAACTGACTAGGTATTCACTCTATGAGAGTCAATAGTTGTATTAATGGAGAAAATAAGACAGAGAGCTGTTGAGTTTCAACACTGAACGTACAGTAAGAGCTGCTGTTAAACCTGTCATGGGGCAGAAATGAATGTATTTCTGTGACATTAATAAGCTAGTCTAGAAAATTAAAATCAGACCTTACTACGTTACAAATAAAACTTCACTTCCCTCCCTCCCATTCCCCCAGCCCTCAAGCTTTCTCATTTATGCAAAGGAACGAGTCTTTCGTTCATCTACTCTTCTTCAAGAAACATTTCAACTGACAAAAACTGTTATGAAAAATGCAGAGGTTCAGAACTGATACATGAGTTTTAAACATTTTTGGTCCTCTCTTTTGTGAACAATATATAAGGTCTTCAAATAAAAAATACTAACATTAAAAAAAGAATTAGCTCCTGTGTGACTGTTAGAGCTAAAGGAGCTCTTATAGCTAATGAATACAAATTTCATTTTCTTTGAGTAATATCCCAATTTGCTTCATCTTTGTAGTATATCTGATGAGGACAACTACTTTTTTTCTCATGAAGGATGTCACAAAAAACCTGTGTTGGGACTGTAATGATAATATAATGAACAGCTGAAGAAATCTTTTACATATATAAATAAAAAGACATAAATGTAATTCCTTACTTTCCACTAAAAAGGCTGAGAGCTCCCCCATAAATCAATGTCAACAATCCAAGAGAATCCCATCTATCTCCACCTTTTTCACTCTATATTACACTTGCATGTCTTTCCATGGCTAATTTTACTAATGGTTGCTGCACAGACTTGGGAAGTTCTGCCGTATTTTGGCAGTTCTAAGAGACAACAGATGCACTGGACAGTATTGCTTATATACAACCTTTCATCACCTCACTCTAGCCCCTATATACAGAAATGATATTTTCAAACAATAAAATTTCAGGTATGGACATTTTAAATTTATATGATAAAGAGCAGTAAATATTTTTTCCAGTCAGTAGATCTACTTATTTTAAGGGAGAGATACATGTGGGAGGAAAGAGAGGTGCTTATAGGAACGATATAGAGAGACTTTTTCCAAGGTGTGTGGTGACAGGACAAGGGTTAATTCTTTACTGTGAAGATGGTGAGACAGTGGACTGGGTTACCCAGAGTAAATAATAAGAAATCAATAAGGAGTTGAGTCGCTTTTAGCCATGGTTAAAAGATCTATGAAGCAGGAAACTGAACTGCAAATGTATTGTGCGTTTCCATATGTATATTTATTTTCCATCTGTGTATCAAGACCTTTAATATTGCTATTCTGGTTTCTCTTCAGGACTGAAAGAAAATTAGTTTTTTGGGGTTTGATTAGTGGTGTGATATTCTACAAATCCTGTTAGCTGTGATGCTTACATTATCATGTTACTCAAAAGTAAAAGGTCTCATTTTTTCCCTTTCTGCATAGATTAGCAAATAATAAATTTTTTAAGTAAAAAAGTTTTTACTATCCCATCTTCATATATGATTAACACAATTTTTAATTCAAGTGTTTTATGAAATGGAGAGGATTTCAAACAAAACAGTCTTTAAGCAGTCTAAATCTGTAGTACAAGTCTTTGGTGCAAAAGCCTGAAAGATGCCATGTTTGGCTGTTAGGAAAGTGCAAATGGAATTGTATAATACTGACAAACTCACTTTTGAAAGGAAAAAAAATATAGTTGAAAGTCATATTGGTGCAGCTGTCAAACCAATGTCTATTCAGCAATGTTTTATATCTGTTTTTACTTTGAACTGAATTGGTATCTATTATCTCCTTACCATCTCCATTCCAGGATCAGGAGCCCTCATGATCAAAGTTGTTCAATTACAGCACAACACAGATGCAGAGCTTATAAAATAAACTCCTGCAACTATTTTACTAATAAAAATAGAGCTGGGAGAGTTTTTAATGCACCGGCCTGTGACCATCCACAGTGTTTATTTTTTAGCATGTTTCCCAGCATGGTCTTGGTTCCCAACAGCTACCAATTTCCCAGACAGTGCCCAGACTCTACTCAGGGAAAACAGGCAACAGGAAAATTTGCTGCAGCCATCTCTTTTTGCAGACAAAGAAAATTTAGGCTTATGGATATGATTACCCTGCATCCTGTTGAGAGGTCCAGCCTAGGAGGTAGTGGCTGTGAAAAACTGTGAAAAGGCATGTCAAAATGTCAAAATTCAGGAAGAAAGCAAGTGATAAAGCCACTTAAAACTGTTGTCTCTTCAGACAGGACTCCTGCCACCTTTGTCTTCTCTAACGTAATTCCTCTAGATTCTTTCTTGTTGAAGCGTGTTAAGAAATGCTGCAGGGTTAGGATAACAATAATGGTGGATATTTTTAATGTCACTCTTTTTGAACTTATTTAGTAATTTTTCTTGAACTTGTATTGTCTTAGAAATGTTGAGCCCTTGAAACTTTTGAAGACTAGGAAGATACTTTTGATTTATGTATGTGTTTTCTTTCTGTATATAACGAAAAAACTTATGAATTTATTTTACCCCATAATTCAATGGAATGTACAATTTCACCTCGCTGACATAATTTAAAGTATAATGCACTGAATAACATGATTAATGTGGTGAGGAAAAATTCAGCATTTTGCAATTTTTGTCATTATTATTTCCAGTCATGACTCTACACTAGCATTTGTCTTTATTATTTTTCTGATATATTGGATTAGCCTTGGAACAGAAGTCTTTGAAAAGAAGAGATCTCTTGAGTATTGAAAGTATTGCATCAGTCTGCTTATTCCAAGAACTACAATTTCATGGCCTTGAGAATATAAAAGTACTGTATAGGGAAAGGTTATTATTAATAATAATAATAATAATATTAACGAAGATGATGAGGTTAGGGACTTCTAGGTTTGCCAGTGTTCTAGCATTCTACTGTAGGGATGTAGAGAACTTTGAAGCAGAATTTATTTAAGAGAAAAAAATCATAACATTTGCTAAGACTGAATAATAGAAACTTTTAGATGGTGATAAATAAGGCAGCAAAACCATTTTTGAACTCAGTGCTTATTTTCATTACAACCTATTAAAAATTCATTATTTCAGTGGATTTCCACTGAGAGAAAGAGACGCTTTTGTGTTCGGACTCAGGCAACCTTCCTCATTTTGCTATCTTGCCTGGGAATGTAATTTCAGATTATTTTGAATCAATTTATTTGAAACCACCTAGATAAAAGAAATTAATTTCAAAAGCAGTGTCTACTACAGCCGGTATAGAAATGAAAGTTGCTGACAAAGTTAATTTTTCTCACCAGATATAAAACAAGTTTTGGTACGAGTACTTTTGAGTATCATCTAGATTGACCAGTGCGTATTCCTTCTTCCCAGATAAACCTTCTTTATCCATCTCCTGAAATTCTGTCTAAATCCACGCTGTGCAATTTTATGGTCTGTTGCTGGAGTGTATTAGCAACTGCTTGGCACATTCTATTTGTGAGAGCTTTTTTTGGAATTTGCCTCAGTGCATGCAGACACGCTTACTGGCAGTGATCCTATCAACGACATTCAATTAAAACTGTATCTCGATGTGCAGTGGTTTTTCAGTTTCTCTTGCTCTCCATTTCCAAAAAGGATGCTCTCCAATGGTACAGTTATAAAAAAGGATTTATATTTCTAAAAGATTTCTATCAAGAGACAAACTAAACTCTTTTTTAAAAAAAGTAAAATTGAAACTTTTGTGGTTTCAACATGCACCAAATTAGACAATGTTTTTTTGAAAATCCCAGGAATTACATTTAATCTGAACATACAAAACTTGCTTTTTCATGGTCAGCTAGGTTTTACTTTCATTTTGGAAACTGTTAAAATAAATATTTCTTTACGAATTTTGATTTTAAAATTTTGGGCCCACGTGAACCTATATTTGAGCTAGCACAGAGCTGAGTTAGTGATGAAATAGCTTCATGAACAATATTAGATAGAAATTTCAGTTTTATTTATTGGAAAGTATCGACTGAGTGCTGTAAAAGGCTTTTTTCGTGGATTCCTTTCCTTCAACGGTCAATCAGGACAAAGAAGGATGTAGTCTTTAAAATGTGCTCTTCATTTTAATTATATTATATATCCTTAACAATACATTTTCCAGTTAGTGTTCACTCTTAGTCTAATCATTGTTTTTTGTAATGCGTATCTAGGAAGCAACTTCTAGTCAAGGTAATACCATTCTCTAGATCTCAGGAAATGCATTTACATATAATTAATTGGATTAATTAAATTAGATCCTTACAGGAGCTTCAATTATTTTTTATCACAACTGAATAGACAACAAAACTTACTATAAGAAGCATTGTTTGCACCTTCCCCTTTCACAGGAAGATAAAGAATACAGACAGATCCAAGATAGCTCCTGGCTCTTCCCAAGTTGGTGCTCATAAACTCAACTAAAGCATGTGTAATTTTCTTCTGGAATTTGCATAATTGCTTTGGATTAATCTCAGAAAATAGCTTGGAAAAATGATTCAGCTCTGTCATCCACAGGCAGGTATCACAGGCTTATTATTCCTTTCCTTATGTGTTGGGAAAAGGGCAAAAGAAGGATAGGTACAGCCACTTTCTAGCTGGCTTTAATGTTCCCATGAAAGATTGCCTTCTCGTGCGGATCAGCAGGAAAATATATACAATGCTTCAGTATACTCTCTAAGCTTTGTCTTAGTCATCTGTATAAAGTTTGGTTAAAATGGAGGGGGAAAGAGGGAGGAACTCAATGCCCTTCCCAAAGGCAGTCTTACTTCCCTTTAGCTGTTTTTGGATTGTTTTGCAGGTGGTCTTTTGGGCAGTACTGGCCTGTTGTAGCCCTTGCCCTTGCCTGAAGGATTTTAATCATTACATTGTTACAGTCTTTCTTGCTCATTAGCCTCACCTGTCTCTCTAGTCACAATTTCACAAAAGCATAAAGGCAACAGTGATGGCTGTCCTGGGGAGAGAAGTTGCTTCCTACATTCTCCCACTTAATTTTAGCCCCTTCTTTGCAAAAGCAGCTTGTTGCTGTGCTGCTTTGTGCTCACCAGGATTAGGGCAGAGAACCTTGAGTCACTCAGAGATACTGTATACAGAAGGCTACAAGCCTTCCAGATTTGGGGTTGATTCTTGTTGTCTGAAGGCCTGTGCCTATCCTGACTTAAAAAGCATCAAGACAAAAGGTATTTTACGGAATTATGTCCTGTACCTGCAGTGTACTATTGAACTTGGACTGAAGTTCCTTTGAAAACCTCCACACTATTGTATTTACAAGGCTTGGCTTTGCCATATGAATTTTGGTTTTGCCAGGTAAGTAAAGAAGCTTACAATAGATGATGTGTACTTTCTTTTTTTATTGTTGTTGTTTAATTAATTTTTCATGAAATCCAGAAAGAGGAGGTAGAGTTGTTAATGTTTCTAATTTTACTGCCAGACGTCTGCCCTTGAAGTCTGTCTCACAACAAACAAACCGAAACAAGAAACCTTACCTTTGATTCACAGTAAGTTTAAGATATAATTATGTGAACTAATCTTTTTAAGTGACACTTTGTTAAATAAAACTGTTTAGGAGTGAAATTTAATTAAATCCTACTGCTTGTAGAACTGGATAATATTAGTACTTAAGAGATTTATGATTTCAGAATTTATGTGCATCTTCTTCATTAACACTGGATCATATTTTGATGCCTACTTTAACTTCACTTTTATTTAGTCACCAAATTAGACTACTAACAAAAAAATTAGTCAAAACTATATATAGTGGCTTTATATCTATTTTCCAGCCTTGATTCTATATATGGTTAAGAGACTTTGTATTTCATCAAAAGTCTGACAAAAACAATTACAAGGATGGATAATAGAAAAGGATGACATTACTAACTAGACAACAGGAGCACATCTAAGGATTTATTTCTTATCAAAGTGTGATGCCACAACTGGGAAATAAATGTATTTCAGAACATTTAATTCATCTTTGCCCATTAAAACATGGACCTAGACAGCAAGGCAGCACATTTTACACCCACAGTAATTGCTTCATTGTGAAATGCCAAAGTAGTGGAAATGAGAAACTTTTTGCCGAAGGAAACAATCTAGCAGACTGATTCTCTGCGGAGGCATATTCTGTAAATTGAAATGTTCACTGACAGCAAATTTATTCTTGAAGTCAGCAGATTTTTCAAAGGGCTCGTGCTGTACCATTCTTAGCTGGATTAGAAATGGTCATCTTAGTTTTCTTTAAAGGTAGTTAGGTAGGTCTATAAATAAGAAAGGTAAGTTGAGCAAACCTCCATTCATGAAAATTACCTGGGGAGGTTTCTGCAAGTTACTGATACCTTTCAGTGTCCTTTTGAGATAGAAGGAACTGAGATTTATAATGATTTTGGAGGTTCAGATAAAAAGTAACATATCCTCTATAATGAATATATTTTTTTTCATTTATCAAATATATTTGACTTTATATATGTATCACAGTGCTGCACTTACTTAAAGTCCTGATCTTAGTCCTGTTCCTGGAAAATTTCTTCAGCTAAGTGCTCATCAGGTGGGATGCTGGAGAAGTTTTGTTTCTGGTTATCTTTATATGCCTGCATTATCTGAGTGTCTCAACCAGCAGAAACTAACAATTTCAAAGTAGTAATGTGAATGTTTCAGTGAGGATTGACTACATTGAGAAGTCTTTTCACTGACACTCTCAACGATCGCAAGTAGTCTGACTTCTGATTTAGGCAGCATTGTGTAAAGGGTACTTATTCACTTCTGAAAGGTGAGAATAGTTCATTAGGTCTTGCAGAAGCAGACTTTCAATCAGATCATCTATTACCTGCACCTTTTTCCGAACATTTCTTCTAAGTAGTTTGAAGGAAAGTGGCTCATTGTTCTGTCCTGGTGAGCATTTGCACCTAAGCACGTCATTAAACCAAATACAGTGCAAAGGAGAACTGACTCTTATTTCTGTCCATTTGTCCAATGGAATAAGTATCCAGAGAGCCTGATAGCAATTGTCTGGAAATAGACTAGGTAGGAGAAAATGGGATCCAAGCTCCCTTTGTATGAACTCATATATATAGAAAAAGCAGGTGGGTATGTTACACTTCAGGCAAGCCCGGTTCCACTTGGTTGCTTCTATCAAGAGGTCTAATTACATAAGTTAGAAACTGGCAGAAGAACTTGTTACAATGCATTTCAAAGGCTCCCTTTGCCCATGACGTTGTTTTGTTGTCAAATGAAATAACACAGTACTAAATCCAATTTAGCAGAGCTGTCACCAGTTTGTAAAGCTCTCCTTGCACAGGAGTGAGACTCCAATTCCAACTTACACTTACACTTCCAACCTAATCATCATTGCAGTCCATTAAGAAACCATGGGTTGAGTTACTGCCTCTCACTTTCCTCAGTGAATTTGAAGGTATGAAGCACTTGAGACGGGTTCAGTCTTAGTAACAAGGTATGTAAGCATGGGTTGACAAAGCACTATTTGTATCATCAGGCCCCTGTGGCCTCCCTCCCTCTCCAGCTGCAGGTAATTCTGCAACAGTCATGAGTCTGTTTCATTTATGAAAATCTCACATCTCTCAATGCTCTGGAAAAAACCGCAGTTTTTAGTTGGAAAGACCTAAAATCATGACAAAAAAGAAATCAGGGATGTTTTCAGAGTAAGAGATCCTTCTGCCAGTATTCAGCTGCATAGAGGAATATACTTGGAAGTGAACTGTACCTCACAGGACAGACAAATGCCAGAACTCCAGTATTCTTGTGTCCATCTAGCCTGTGGGAAACTCCTCATCTCAAACATACCATGTGTAAGCAGGATACAGCAGCCAAGCATGAAAGATGATTTATTTTCATGGCCTTTAACGTATTTCAGTGTTAATTACTTACATTTGTGAATGTTACATCTACTTAAAAAAATTGAGAAGTAACTTGAAATATGTTGAAGGTTACTCCTTCTCTGAACTGGTTTTCAAAGTTGATACTTTATTTGAGATAACTGAATAGTTAATCTCTAGATTGTACCGGTGTTGGGATATTTTACTCATTCAACACTTTCTTCATCAATAATTTTAAGATCTCTGCTAAAACAAATTAATTCTTTCTCTACATCTACAGTCTTTATTAGTTACTCAAAATAAAGATTTTGTCATGTTTTGGTGTTTGAAAGTAGCTTAAACTATTCGTATTGGCATCCCAGTGTACCCTAAGACTATTAGGATGTTTTCATGAGTCTTTATGAATGTTTTTCAAATAGTTCTCCTACACTTAAAAATATCAAGAAAAATTGATAGGAAATAATTTTTGATCAATTGTAGTTTTCATTTATTACTTAAGGAATTAACCTTTGGGGTTTAGAAACAAACACAAAGGCTCTTTTCTGTGTTTGAGACACCCCGAGTCATTTACACTGATCCTGCAGTAGTGTAGTGGAATGTTACAGATTTTTACTATCTTCATTTTCCAAACACTTCTATCTGACAGCAGGAATTTTTGAGGGATGGTGCATATCACCATGAGCAGTGCCATGGAAAGGTTATTGAGCTAACTTGGGTAGTGGAAATATATTTGCATAAACATAGCTTCTCACTTGAGCAAATAGCTCAACTTAAAAGCAGTCTGTAAACAGTGTGGGTGCACCTCCATGCTAGAGGGGCTTCATCAGCCCTACTTCTTTCTCCATCTTCCTCAGAGGCTGTGTATTTCCACAAACCTTGTGTTAAGTCTGTAGGCAGCTGCAGGCAAATGAAGTTGTTCAGTCATACTACTCCCAAGTAATTGTCTCCTATTTGACAACTAGACCAAGACATCTCTAAAATATGTTGTCCAGGTGCTGCTGTTGTTGTTTTGTTCATCATTAAGAGGGCAGAGCTTGTGGATCTTATCAAAAGAAACACAGCAGCAAAAATATGCCTGACCCAGCTATTTTGAGGCTTAGGCATTCCAGGTAAGATTTGGGGCATGACCTTTCCAGTGCTTTCTAAAATGTATTTGTGCAATGCTGAGAAATTTGAAAGTTGCATCTAACTAGTGCATCTAAGTAGTGAGGTTGCCCAGCAATGAGCAGACCTGAGCCCGCTGTCTGTCATATGGCAACAATGTTTCTAAGTGCAGACGATTGCGGCTGCTATGTGAAAATGTACAGCTGACAAATCCATACCTCTTTGAGGTGGTGATGACAGATCTGGTGATGGCACACCCTGTTAGCATGTGCTGGAGTGGAACTGAAATTGGGGTGAAAAGTAACTACCTAAATAAAGCTTGTGTACTTTCATTAGATAGTTTTAATAAACTATTTATTACTCTTAAAAAAAAAGATTCTGCGCTGTCCTTTGATTGTATGTGTTCTAATTGAAAAATACATTTTATATAGATTACAAATGAGCTAAACTTTAAAGCCAAGATGCCATTTTGTATCTATGTATCTAGATATTTATGGATGTGTATATATACTTATTTATAATGTTCCTATTTATTTATACAGATATTCATAATAGATATAAGACACTTCAAAAACAGTATCAAGTGTATTCAAATACTTGAATTTTATGGAGCGTTGACTTAAAGCATTGATATTCCAATCCCAAATCTTGTTTTGTATCTCAATATAGGCTGGAAATTTCTGTATCAAAGTATTATAAATACTGACTGTGACAGCTAGGGTCTCATACTGCGAGATTCTGAAAATGTCTGCAACATTAAAAGGATGATGTTCGTTGTGGCAAAGGCCAGTGAGAGTTTCCAGGACTTCATTATGTTCCTTGTTTTGTACCTGAAGATTGAGCTTTGTGCTCAACCACTCTGAGATGATTTTTCATTGGAAACATGCAGACAATCTTGAGATCACTGAAGTGGTTTGCTGCTGTAGGGCAGATGTGTGCATGGAGGTTGATGATCTTTGCCTCTGCATACGAACAGCAACGATATCAGTGCTTCCAAAGTTTGTCCCTTACCTTTTTCAGAAAGTGATAAACTGTTTGATCCCTCACCATTTTGAAACAGAGGTGTATGTGCTATCAGCAGGATGATTGTGCTGAAGTTCAGGATATATAGTTAGTTTGTCAGCTGTTTCCAAGGGGGTCGCTACATGCTGTAGCCACTTGTAAGGACACCCAGGAAAGGCATTTGGCAGTACAAGTGAAATAGGATACTGCCTTGATATGCCTGAACATGGAGTACAGCCCTTTTGACTGCTTCAAGTATCACCTGAACACTCTGATTGAGTTGAAGAAAATTTGTATTCCTTCTGTTGGCTGTTTCTCCAGCTGGGTTAAAAAGGGCAAAAAAGGATTTACTTAGAAATGCCTACCTGACTGTGCCAGAACTATTATTAGCAGTGATAGATTAATGCATGAGGGAGGAACAGGGATGAGAGGATGGAGCTCCTTTGAGAAGGCCTGTATCTGTCCTTTAAACAGAAGTGCAGTAGATATGATTTAATATATTATTTAGTTTTTCAAATGAAGTCAAATAAGATGAACTTTTTCCCTCATAAATACTATAGTAGAAGAAGCACCCCTCTTTTAAATAAATAGAAGTAAATTTCAATGAAGGCAAGGTACAAATGGTCAAGTAAAGTATGTATTATGTAATAATATCTAAAATAGTAGGTTAAAAATAGCATTAAAAATGCAAGGTCCAGCAGTCAGTAATTATAAGCAGTACATTTTAAAAAAATCTGTGAAAACAGCAAAAAGATCTGACTTTATTTTAGCTTAACCTTCCTAAAAAGAAATTAGAATTCTAAAGATAATGGATTGAAACATTATGCCCAAAGAACTCTCTCCTTAAAAATTTGAGCAGTGTTTTAACAGCCTGGAGAGCCAAACACAACTACCCTTCATTAGCTTTTTCCTCAGTTCAGTCTGAGTCTACCAAAGTTAGCATTTTAATGCTGGTTCATCACTGAGAATCCAAAAATAAGGTCTTAAAGGGAAATAATATGGGCAACACAACCAGCCCATCTGCATCAGTGGGTTTTTTCAGATGTTTTTATGCTGGCTTTTTGTTTCCATGTGGAAATGTTTTCTGCTCTGAATTCCTTTATTCTGGATATTATAAAACTTTCTTCCATTTTGATTTTGTTTTAAATGTGTTCAGTAGTCATCTTGTTACACCCATATATGTAGCAGAAATATTTTATATTTCAAGTAGCAGCTTCTCTGAATGAAGAACAAAGGCATTTTCAGATGAAACAGGCTACTGAAAAATTGGTGATGGCAGCCTGCATCTTCAACAGTCAATTTTCTGCACTGAAAGGAGAAAGTTCCTGTAGGTAGTTTACATTTGGTTTTAATTTTACCATCCTGAGAAATTTTTAGACACATGGGCACAGAAGTTAGACATCAGAATGCACTGACATTTGGGAAAAAGATCACTTTATTATTTACCTTTATTTTATGGTCCTTCCCTAATGTGGTACTTTTTACTGGTGGCATGGGAGATAACAAGACTACATGATCTTTGGTCTGACCTTGTATAGCTGTTCTTACACGTACAAAACACTTTTTTTCTAACTCAAAACACACATTACTAGTGTTTTCCTCCTAATGTATTCATAACTTTAATTCTTTATGTAATTCATATAGGTTCTAGTTTTCATTTTTTAAGGCATGCTACATATGTGCATTTGCTAAATTCTTTCAAAGAATTTTTTAATTAAAATTTTTCATATTCTTTTCTTTGAAAGTGATTTTCTTTAAAAGTTGTTAAGTTAAAATATTAATGATGTTTCATAGAAAAAATGCTTTTTATGTATTTTTCATAGAAATCAGCTGTTGACTGGATAAAATTAAGACTGTCATCTAGAACTTTAGAAATTAGAAATTATATGATGTTAAGTACTTCCTTTATTTTAATAAGTTATTCATTTGATCATTACTCATGTTTAAACATATTAAAGAACCACATGAATACTATAGAGGTTGTCCTCTGATCAACATTATTATTTCAGACACTGTTTTAATTAAAAATACATAACTTCAGAAAATTCAATACTGCTTTGGAACTACATTATCAAATCAACATTTTGCTGAACAGCAACTTATACCTTCAAATGCATTTCTGTTCTTCAAAATGTCTGTGTTTACTAAGTGGAGAATGTTGTTATGGGAAGACTGTGTCATTTTTATGTTTTTCTTTTTGAAGTAAAGCAGTAAGTTTCAATAATCCTGGAAAATAGGTCTAAGAAACCAACACCCTAACTTACTGTGCAATTCACACTGTCTTTGAAAAGAGTTAGGGCATCAAGAAAAGCTTTAAGAGTTATCCCTTGATGCAGAGGTCAGATTGCCAAGTGTTATACCTCTATTATATTATGTGTTACACCTCTGTTATAGTCTGGTCCCTGTTTCTTGTACTTTGATGTTGCATTACTCTTCTACCACAATAAGGTACTTATTGTTATGGAGAACTGTTGTGAGAGAAACCTCATGCAGAAGGCAGGATACCTTAAAGAGTTTGATGGGAAATGAGAATTTCTTCTTGCTTTGTCTTGCTTGCATTTTTACCATAGTCTTCTGTAGCCTCTTGCTCTTGTTTTTCCTGGATTTATTGTCCTGGGCAATCCATGTGTGCAAATACCTGCAAGGGAGAGGGCCAAATGACTTCTCTGGTGGTGTCCAACATCTGCAGTATTTGGAGTGGAAAAAAAGCATCTCTCTGGAAATGCTGTAGTGCAGACCAAGACTGAAACTACAGATTGGCTCTGTGAAGTGGCTTGCCTGGTTAATCTGTTCTGCTCACAGATCTGTATTGAGACATTTTCATCCTCATTGACTTTTTCCTCTGGAGTGTAGTTGGGTTCTTCTCCCTCATCCTTTTCATGAAAATATAAACAAGGCTACTGAAAAACTTAGTGAGAAGGTATGGACTCAGCTCCTTTTTGAGTACTGATGGTATCCAAGCGAATATCTCCATATCCTTCTGTAGGAGGACTAAGAGGGAGGGACAGAAGTATTCTGGCAAGCAATGGCTCTGATGTGTTTTATATGCTCCGTATTACACAATGCTGATAACACTGTCTTCTGTGAGAAGAGTTGACGTTGTTTTTCTTAATGCCAAAAGAAGTCAGTACTAAGCAGAAAGCCAGAAGCTTTGATATCTTGTATGACAACAGAATATTAAAATAACTGTTCAACTACTTTCTTCCCTTTTTTCCCCCTATGGTCAGAAGAGTTAATATGATAAATTCAGAGAGAGTTTTCACACTGACATTTAATTAAAATGAAATTACCTATCATTGTTATGGGCTACACAGAAGCTGTTATTTATGTTTATATTATTCTAATGCCATATTAGACTAGGTTTGAATTTGCATCAGTATGTTAGCATGACTTGAATTATATCTTTCTGTACTTGTAACAGCAAGTGCAAGCTGCAATAATAAATACTTACAGAAAAAGATATTTCAGTTTTCTTGAAAAAGGTAGGGGCAGTGTTCAGCCAGAAGTTTCTTATTTCCCTGTTCTCAATTTAAATTTTCTTCAGTTTACTCCGTTATGGCCGCTCATCACAGAGGCCAGCAGAATGGCTGAAGGACTCTTGTTGATAGAATTTTTATCTTGCTAGGTAGTTGGACTAATTCCCTGTGCATTAATGGATAAGATCATCTTTTAATGCAGCAAGACTTTTGTGTGATAGTAGTTTTGTTCTATAGACTATAAAAATATAACATGATACTGTAAAATCACTTAGAGAATGGTGTTTATCGAATGGACCATATCCTTTCCTTTGAAGCAATGGGAATAACTGAAGAGGGAGGTTTTGGAGGGGTTATGTCTGTGATTGTAATGAATTTTTCAAAGGGCAAAACGATCTGTTAGGCTTTTTAATTCCACACTGAGTAAATTTAAAGGTTTAGGTAAGAGCTATGGTTTTGTCAATCTGAGAGTGCACAGCCAGCTGTTCCACTTCCAAAACACTTGCTCCACCATGTCCTGCCACTTTCCATCTGGTTCCCACTGCTAACCGGGGAGCTCCCACTGTCCCTGATCCTTTCCCCCCATTTTCAAGAATTCCAGTGAAGCTATTAGCAGATCACTGTGACTGTTTAATAAGCACTCCTGCTTTCAAAGGAGAGAAACTAGAGAGAGTTTCCTACCAGCGGAAACATCCTGCTTTGGCTACTTTCTAATTTTCCTTGAACTTCTATATTTGTACTATATCTTCTGACCGTCTGCTATGGCTATTGGCCTTAGGACTATCAGGGAGCAACATTGGTGGGTATTGCTCCATAAGGAAAGGCAAGCTGGGAGCCAAGTATGACACTAAGGCAAACAGGGACAGTGATTCAAGGTTAAAGGGCAGTTTCACAATAGGGGCAAACAGAGCAAGTGATGGTAATCAGCTTTAGCCAAAAAACCCCAAACTTAAAAGTCTGTAAGTTCTGAGGGAAGACTGAGATCAAACCATGAAGCAAAGTCAGGACAAGCTTTATGACCTTTCTCCCCTCTAACTTCTGGATAAATAGATGCCTTATATTTTGGAGAGGGAGTGTCCATTTGTAGGTCTATAATAAAACTAAACAAATTCTACAGGCAGTTGAACAGAGAGTGGGAGAACAGCATGTGCTTGCAGCTGTATGATTGAGGGCAGGGGCTTCAGTACAGACAGCCACTGGAAAGCATTTTTATGGTGAGAGAGAGGAGTAAGAATTATTCCTGTTTCAGCAGGAGACTGACAAAAGAAGGAACAGTTTTCCACAGCTTCAGTTTATATGTGACAGCAAAGAGGACTCTTCTCGGGACAGGGTACCAGCAAGATTTTTCTCAGTCACCATTGCCTCAGACCAATTTGGATGAAATTCTGCAGGCTATAGCAATGAAATCCTGTATGGTTCTGTAGTGAGTTACAGCATACATCTGCTTAAATCATTGGCAGAACAATATATTTGGAGTTTAATTGGGGATGACATGAATGTAGATGAGCTGTCAGATTGGCTGAATAGGTTGCATCACAATCAAGTAAAGAAAGAGACTAATTAATGAAAAATAGTCATACTTAATGCATCTGCAGTAACTGAAGTAACAACATGAAACTGATATTTTAGTTCTATAAAAACTAGTGAATGACTAACTAGATCTTGAAGCACACAAACCAAGGATCCTTAATTGCCTGAGTTGAATAGGGAAGTGGTAGAATTCTTTATTTACAGCGATGGAAAATTTCAGATGTGCTCAGTTTGGTAAACTTAGCTTTCAGCTAATTCTGACACCTGCAGTGTTTTTTACTGTTAAGAAGCTCAACAAAGAAAAAAAGAAAATTAATTATAAACTGCATGTGAACTAATTCATGTGCTAAACCTGCCCATCAGGTAGAAGCAGGAAAGTTTTTCTAAATGTTGAAAGAAGCTTGGCTTTGGGTTATGGAGAGAAAAGTAGTAGCCTACAATATATGAAATAAAGGATAGGTAAATATTCCAAGTTTTATGGAAATCACAGCCAGAGCTGCATTGGCTTTAAATGTCAAATATGGGCACAGATGAATTGGCAATTATATACTTTAACTGAAAGCACAGAAAAGACAAACAAGTAAGAACATTTACTCTGCATATTCTTGATAATAATGTATTAAGATAAACTGTAGAACACTGAAGCTGAACATTGCCTATTGCTCAAATGCTTACCCAAAACCAGACAACCATTTAGTAAGTGGTATGTATGAAAAGCCAAAATGTGGAGCCAAAATGTGATTTAAAAGCTTCCATATGCAAATAAAAAGCTCTTTCCTGTTAGCTTTTCCTCCATAGACTTCTATATCAGCATTTTGGTGACATACTTATGTGTTGCTTTATTTTTCTTAAATTTGCAACTGTGGTATTTGCAGATTTGGTAGTACTACCTAGGTTCATTAATGCAGCATTTATATTCTGCGACTGTTCATGTAAATACTGAGTTTCAAGGCAGCATTATGAATATTTCACATGCTTTTGAAATAGTTGTGAGGCATTTTTCCTGAGTAAGGAGACTTTTGTTAGTATGCTGCTTATCTAAAATGATTGGTTCAAAAATATTTCAACTGTATTTTCCTTCATTTGACAGGCTTGCTTCTATTGTAATATTCTTTAATTATAAGATTTTGGAAATTATGACATGATGTCATCTTAATCTTAATTATTTTACTGATATACCCTCTGAATTAGGAACCCATGAAGACAAACTGAAAGCTCTTCCTCCTCCAGAGTAGTGCTATGTGCACAGCTCACACTGATTGAGAGAATTGCTGATGTTAGAGCAGCTTTAGCAGTCTGTTACTTGAAACAATGTGCAATTCAAACATTTAACATTCATTTTATTTTTTAAGAAACTATCAGGCAGGTATTCCCTATTTCAGATATAAAGATATCTATAAAACCTGTAGTGATAGATCACAAGCTTTGAAATATACCATGGAGATAGCTTCAAGGTTTTTCATAGACTAGATTTACCCAGGGCATTTGAAATCTCAGCTGAGGGAAGCTGTTTCCCCAGTGCTTTTCCTGTACTCACATTCAGCTCAGCTGGAGGCTGCACTCTGGTTGCCAGAAGGTAAATCCTGGATTTTGCCGTGCCGCTGTAACAGTCGAATTTCAGTCAATATATTTAACTTGGTCTAGAAATTTTCTCTGTTAAATAATTGGTTTTCTTTGGGTGTTCATTCTGCATTGAGGAGATTTTTCTGTTTTAGTCTGCAAGGCCTCTACTGTCCCCTGTACATAAAAAACCAAACCCGACCCTGCTATACTGTGGGTGTGCTGTAGACCTGAAAAGTACATAACCTTTCAAATTGCACTGCACATAGAAGGGACCGTTAATATCAGAGTCAAATATTCAATTGACAAGCACAGATTTCTTTCCTCAAATGCTAACATATGCAAACCTAAGGATTAGGTAAATGAGCACAAAAAGGGCTGCCTATTACTGTCTGGACAGTCACTTGTTCAATGCTCCAGCACTTTGCCTTCATTTCAGACAAACAAACAAAAATGTATATTGTCATGCCTTAGATGAACTGTGTCCTATATTACTTAGTAAGTATCCAAAAGACTCAAGAGTTCAGGACACTAATCAGAGAGAAATGCTATATTGGGGTTACAGTAAGGAAGGGAGGTATTTTTCTTTTAGTAGGATATATTTCTCAAACATGAACTGGATGAGGATCTGAGCTTGTTATTGCTGATTCTTGAGAAAGAGACATAATTTGTTTCAGTGGTGTTAAGTAATTTAAGTCTTTGTTGGAGTCTGAAGATATTATGGAAGAAATTTAAACAAAAAGATGCTCATATTGAAATATTAGTTTATTGAAGTCCTTAAAAAAAACCCCTAGTAGTTGAAAATGGTGTTTGCAGTAACAGAATATTTCAATGGCCTTTTAGCAGAAGTTATTTCAAAAGAGTAATCAGAAGGTCATCTTAAGGAAATATGGAAATAAAATGTAACTTAAAAACAAAGAAACTATTCTACAGGTATCCACCTTTGACTCTTCATGTCTCAAATGTCTGTTTTGTTTAATTGCCTTGTAGTTCTTCAGGATATGGACAATATTGCTCCACTATTTGAAATTGAGTTTTATTGTGAATCTGCCACTACTGAAAATATTGAAAATGACTGAAACTACCCAGAAGAGGCATTCCCATTGATATTAATTAAACAAGAGAAGGGAAAACAAAAGAAAAAAGAATGGCTGAGAAAGTATATGTATTTTCTTGAGGTTTAAAAATGGGTAGGGAAGATTGGGTCCTAGACATGTCATCTTACCAGCTTTTACTTGCCTAAACAAAAGTAAAGGAGAAGCATGATATTTTTCACAGAGTAAAAGTAAGAACATCCCTCTTTGGAAGAAACATTCACACTCTAAAACTTGTCACATTTTAACTTTCCAAGAGGTGATTGCTGCAGGGTTCAGGAGGAAGAAGGAATTTCTGTGTGGTGAGAGAGACACTATTCCAGCATGGATGGAGGGAAAACTTTGACTCCACATGGTATCTCTCAGTGGTACAGATCTGGAGGAAAAACATGTCCAGCTGAGCTCTAACTGCACTCGAGTGGCAGTCCAGTGAGAATTCTCCTGGGTCAGTATGGGGCCTGTTGAAAATGTTAATGTCTCCCATACCTCATATCCAGCTTTGAGTTAAACTATTCAGGATAGGAGACGTGAATAATTTCTCCATGATACATCTTCCCCAAGAAAATTATACCTCAGTTAAAAGGTATATAAATACATCTTGCTGTCTAGGACTAAAAATTTATTTCTTTAAGAGTCTGTTGGGAGTATGGTAGTATTTCTGAGATCCTTGAAGCGCCTATTTGCATTTAAGTTCAAAAAGCCTTTGTAAGACTTAGCAAACAGCCTCCTTTTACTAAGTGTTGAAGGGAACTTCTACGAACAAGTGGGAAGGGAGGGCAACAGTGGGAGAAAAATCTTTTCATGTCTACAGAGCACCAGATATTACCACTGAAGTGTAACTTGTACAAAATCAGTCTTTCCCAATGAGTATATTTTGACTACCTGTGGCAGTGTACCTCTGTTCTGAATTTAAGTGTGGATCTTGATTCTAAACCTCACTCACTACTGGGGAGAGAAGTTATTAATGCCAGGTCATTCATTAGACTAATTTAAATATTAACACAAAGATCATACCATCTTACCCAGTTTTACTCTAAAAAGGGAGTATATGCATTTACTGTAGTGCATGTTTGACAGACTATTATAAAACCTGAAGATGTAGCGAGACTGCTCAGCAGCTACTTGTTCTCAGTACCCTGCTGCCATCTGGATTAACCATCCCATGGTATTTCTTCTAATTCCTGCATGGCAACTCCTCTTGTAGAGCCAGCATCCTACAGAAGTGGACTTTTGCCACTTGGAGCTGTACAGGAAGCCTAAATTCTGCCCAAGTGGGCAGAAGAAGCCTAAATTCTGCCTATAAACAGTGGGATTTTTGTAATCAGTGTCCTAAGATAGCCAGTTAGTAAGGAGCTATCTGGTTGGGAAAAAAAGGACAACACTTTAAGATTAATTTAGGCAATTGTGAAGAAAACTTAGAATGTCTAACTTCAGAGTACTGTTTGCAACCATGCAAATATTACCTAAGGGCAGGGAAGAATCTCCAAAATAAAATGGAATTTTATTTTGCTTTTTTAAAATAAGAAATGCAAAGGATTTTTTTGAGATCATACTCAAGGATTAAAACTTTATCCTTACTCTGATTTCATTTAACCTGGAGTTTTCTTCTCAACAAGTCATAAGAAGGCTTTCAGACACTCAATTCATATATAGGAAGCCTGACTGTGGATATGAGTCTTCAATATATTCTGAAATTCGAACATTTTTTTAAGTGCTTGAAATTGGGCAGATGTCCAAAAGTTGGCATTTATATTTTGGGGGAAAAAAAGGTCTTGGTATCCACTTTTCTCCTTTAAAAAAAAAAAGTAAATCCTGTTCTACATATCTAGAAACATATTTTTCTTCCCTTCAATTCCTGGAAGCAGTGCTGTTGAGGCAGCATTCCCATAAGAGTTTTTCAGTGTTTCAGGGGTAGTTATGCTCTGTAAAGAGCAGCAGTGAGCAACTTTCCTCTCAGCAAAAGCAGTGGTGGTGGTGTGGCACACTGGCGGCAGTTAAAGCAGATACTGAAAAGTTTCAGTGCAGAGAAAGATCTGCAGAGAGTTTACTTGGAGATTTGTTTCCCTAGACAATCCTGGCAACCAGCATGTTTGCCTGTCTTCATTTGCTGATTTCTCCAGAAACAGCAGCTAATATTGAAAAATATTTGTGATAAAACTGTAGGAAATAAAAAGCCAATGCCTAAATTAATTTTTAGTTAAAAACCATATGCCAACCTAAATTGAAAGAGAGTAGGTTTAGATTAGATGTTAGGAAGAAGTTCTTTATTGTGAGTGTGGTGCTGGAGCAGGTTGCCCAGAGAAGCTGTGGATGCCCCATCCCTGAAAGTGTTCAATGCCAGGTTGGACGGGGCTCTGAGGAGCCTGATTCAGTGGAATGTGTCCCTGCCCATGGCAGGTTGCTCGGAACTAGATAACCAATAAAGTCCTTTCCAACCCAAACCATTCTAAGATTCTACGATTCTATTGTATTTTTTGATTTTAGACATTGATTTTATTTTTTTTTAGTATTATAAAGAACTTAAAAAATTTTATTTACAGAAGAAATCTCATTAGGAGTAAAGGACAAAATAGCGTTTATTTTTGCTACTCTTGGTTGGGTGGGGTTTTTCCTACAATAATTTTCTTGTGCAAGTGTACTTTAATATGGCCACCATCTTTCTTGTTGTGGGACAAGGAAGGAAATATGGGTGTCTATTTGGAAGTGTTTTAATGTGGTACATATGCATGACTTAAAGATAAGCTCAGATGTAAATCCATTGCTAAATTGGTCCTAGCTTAGAAAATAAATGCTATTACAGAAAAGAAGAAAGGTGTGGTGGGCAGCAGCCAAAAACTCTCCCCATCTTTACTCACTGCTCTCTCCTGGGGAATGGGGTTTTGTTTGTTTTGCTTTGCTTTGGTTTGGTTTTTGGTTTTGTTTGGTTGGTTGGTTGGTTTTGTTTTGAAGAAATGTCTCTCCTATCTTATCTGGAGCCATTTTTTTCTAGTTTTAATCATACATAGCAAAATCTCCCTGCGTACACAGAGGAGCGCGTGACTACTCCTTCATTATTCGCTATTAAGAGGATATACTTTCTCTCATATGAGCTCACCTAAGTAGTGAAGATGACTTAGCAAGAGAAACTTGGGTAATGTACTAGACTGAAGCTTGATCATGTCAGCACTATAGCAAATGTACGAAATACACATCCAAGTTTTAATTGGGCGTAGTTCTGAAAGACTTAAGTCTATGCTCTTCTGTGTTGCCCTGAAATGCTGCCATAAAAATAGTGTCAAGGAATTTTCTTCCTCTAAGGGAAATTTCTTGTCCCTAATGGAAGAGGAGATCTGAATATTCATTTTCACTTGTTAAGTTTTAAAGCAATCTTTGAGATCAAATTTAATTAAGTTTTTACTTTTAAAATTCTGTATTGAAATGCAAATGTTTATTTTAACCCAAATTCTAATTTATTTTAAACTACAGTTCTAATAAATTACTCTAGGTAATCTCTCATGTAGACACTATCAGCAGTTTCCAGCATTCAGCATTATGGAACTCTTTAAAAAATATTTTGATCAAAATTAAGTCTTCTCTTTCTCCTATAACTTGTAAAATACAAAGAGACATGTATTTTTACTAAAATATCCATGGTAACCAATTGGTAGATAAAAGATTGTAATTCTTTAGAAATGCAAAGACATGTAAAAGAGGTGTACTTTCTATTATTATTTTAAAGAAACGCCATTTTGGGGTCATATGTGTTTTTGGTAATATGTGGTTTTCTGCAAATTTATATATACAAACACAGAAAGATAAATAGATAGATAGATAGACAGACAGACAGATAGACAGACACAGACATTTTCCCTGTCTGATAAATTACTTCCCTGCTTGGCACAAAAACCCTGATGTGGTACAGATGTTCCTATATTCCATTTCTATGCTGAATTAGAAAATTAATTAACTTCTTTGCTGAGGCTTCAGTTCAAGAAACATTGGATTTTGTCTTATCAGAATCACAGTCACAAGGACAAGTGACTGTGATTTCCATACAAATATTTCAATTTCCAAGTCACTGAAGAATTAAGAAGAAGTTTATTTCAGATATAAGGATCTTTCAAAGTTATCAGTGAGAAGCACATTATTGTTTTTGCAAGTGTGGTTTGTGAAACCTCCATGCCCATTTCATATCGTCTATTTTAATAATTTCTGTAGGCACAGTACAATCCAACCTATTTGACTTTGTTGTCCTTGCAGCATTTGGAGATCTGACATGAAAAAGTCAAACAACTGGCTAAATCAGACAGAAAAGAGATAAGGGTTCAAAAAAGACAGGACACAACCTTAACCTAAATATGGGCAGGGAGTGATTTGCAGCTTTTGTAGTTTGATATAATTAATAACATTGCAACCAATGGTTTTTATTTAACACCGATAAATGATAGACAGCAGAAAACAATTTTTACAGGTCCTTGAAAGACCTTTGAATAGCCTTATATTACATATCATGGTGAAATAAATAGTTAAATGGTACATTAGAGACTATGAAACAGGAGGTTGAGGCAGATACTCTGGAATCTCTTCTCATATGCTGTCCAGTGTGCCTTGTTAACATTGTATGAATTTATGGTTATAAGAAATTATTTGTTAATGATGCTGTTAACATCATATTTTCTTGAATAACTGCATATATTTTAAGAGAAAGGACATATAAATCCAGAGGTGTTTTAATTGGAATGATATGGAGTAGTCCAAGCATGATGGCTGTAGAGACAATGGATTACAAAAAATATGAAATATCACATGGTTTGCATACACTCTGCTTATCTGAAAAAGCATGGTATAAAAACATTGCCTGTTGCCCCTTTGTTATTCAAAGGTTTATCTGAAAATGTACCTATTCAAGAGGTTAAGTTTGTGCAAATATTCTGTGGTGGAATTGCAAGGCACAAATATGAGCAAGCTATAAAATCATCAAAACACTGTATAGCTCAAGACGTGGGGGTTTTTTTTGTTGTTGTTGTTTTGGTTTGGTTTTTGTTTTTTTTTTTTTTTTTTTTTTTTTATTTATTCTCCAATTGTTTTTTAAATACTTTTACTGTAAGTGCAAAAAAACCTTTGTTTTGGGGCTGTCTATCTTTTTCTCTGCAGTCTTTTCTCATTCAGGATTGCAATGAATCTGCCGCTTGCTCTTGGCTGGCATGCAGAGATAGTAAATTCATTCCAACAACTCTCAAGCCATATAAGAGTAGCCACACAGAACCTAAAAGCAATGTGCCTCTCAGAGCTTTGTCTTTGGTTGCTAATGGATTAAATATTTAATAAACAGTTTGTAGTGTTTTGCATGTGTCCTTGCCACAGCACTTTTGATACAAGAACAGCATCTGTATGTGTACAAATCAAATGTTTGTCACAGAGGTTGAAGCTCTGTGAATGAAAAGAATTGTCAGAGGATTAATAGCTCTGCTGTTAATTGGCACTTCTGATTGAAAGTGCCAAAGTCCAGAAAATAATCAAATTAATTTTTAACTTGCCAACTGCAAAATTCAATCTTTTATTCTCTGGAGTATTTGCTACCATTTTTGGCAGCTCTATTTTGGGAGTGATGTAAAATCCTGAGGGAAATCTAAACAGCAGATACTATGTACCACAGATACCATGGATGTAATAAAACTGAAGAGAGTATGCCTATTTTTAAGCACTTCGTATCATGTAATTCCTTATGACAGAAGCTGTGTATTAGTCTTGAAGACACAAATGATATATCCACAGAGTATACATCTGTAGTTCAGCACATAAGAATTTCTCCATTTTGCTTCAAAAACTATTTTACTCCTGTTTTCTATTTGACAGCAATGACAATGAAAAGACTAAATATCGCTTTCTGTTCTTGATTTCCCTGCTACGATTGAAAAAGGATAATATCTAGTACTGATTTTAATGATCTTAGTCCTGACAACATCTGCTCATTAGAAAATAGGATAAATGTTGGACAAACTAACAGTAGTCAAATAGTAATGATTTGCAATCTGTGTTTAATGATGAATCTTGTGGTAAGCTACAGGTAGAAAGCTGTACACCCTTTTACAAACCTCCTAGGCCATCTATTTATTTTAATGTATAACTTGTTTGTATGCACAGTGAAAATGTCTGATATGAAGTATGACTAGCTCACATATACCTTATTTTACATATGTTTATTTTATAAGCAAAATAATTACAGTAATACTGCATGGGGAAAGTGAGAGTATATGTATATATTTTCCAGAACTGTACTAATGAGAATTATCTGGCTGAACTATGTAGCTGTGGAAATTTAGAGAATTATTTATGTCCTATTCAGGGGCTGCAATTTCTTCCTTAATAATATCTTTGCAATTATGCTGCCTACAAGGTAACCCAAAATTTAAATAAACAAAAAACTCCTTCTGTCTGTGAGTTAGTTATAACCCATGTAATATGTAGTCTATTCACACTATTACTTGCCAACTAACGATGAGGCTGTAAGCAGGCTTTGCTTTTAGAAGGTCAGTTTTTATGCTTGCATAAACCCTGACAAGCTACATTTCTCATGTCTGTTTTAATATGAATGGCTGAGCCATTTACTGGTTTCTTTCCCAGAGGTGAATGCCCGTTTCCTAAGCTCTGAACAAGGCTTTTGTGATCAATGTTCTCTTGTTACCCAATTTTTACTAAAAAAATTATAGGTAATATTACCTAATTACCTAACATTACCTAAAATTACCCAGAGAGAATCTATCTGTTCCATGTATATCCTCCCAGAAAATCTCCACAAAATTTTACCAGCCTTTACTGTCCTTGAAACTACTTGCCCATTTTATTTACCACCAAGATAACAAGGCAGACTTGCTTGTGTCCAAGTATTGTAGTGGATAATTTTAGATAAAACAACAAAGATTCCCATTACATGTCTTACAAAACAATGTTTTGTGATACTGTAAAACTTCCTGAGAATTTTTGGAAATGTATATACTCTATCATGAATGCAGTGAAGTTTGGTGTCTTCCTTTTAACTTTGTACCAGGAATCAGTGTTATGGAAGATAACTAAAGCCAACTGTAAAAAAAAATCCAATCAATTATTAGTAGATCTGCCTGAGACCATTTATGGTGATTTAAAAAATCTCAGAAGATATATAGAACTGGATAACCTTTTATTTTAGCTGACTGTCTTCCCATTAATATGCTGATTCCTAGGAACCTTCAGCTTTACCAGAGTGAATGGTCTTGAAATACAAATCTTGAAATACAAATTTGCCAGTTCGGGAATATAAACTAAAGGGGGGGGTAGTAATGAAAAGTTACATAAATGACTTAAAGACCTATTGTACAACCTGGACAATGCTAACTTTTTCCTGAGACAAGCTGATTTGTCAATATGAATGCAAATCAAAAAAAGAAGCATAGAGCTTAACTGTGTTGTTAACTGAAACTGTATTAAGTTGAGAAAAGTCTAATTATCCCTAATTGCTACTGCTTTTGGTATTAAGCTATAGGAGAGACTGCACATGGAGAGAATGATAAATGGAGATGACTCTTGAGTTATATGCCATTCTCTCCTTTCCCCAAGGTAACTTCCTCCACTTACTGCTTAGCTCATTGTAACTTTTATAGCAGGCTTGCTGTGTTACGTGGGGAATCAAGCAACTCCCATCATTAAGAAAACACATCTACAGTTGATCACCCTGTGAGAGGTCTTATCAGGTGAGTGTAAAATTCACCTGCTGGTCTCTGAATATTTGTGGATTTATGTTTTTTTCTCCTCGTGAAATGTAACAGGGTGGAGTCTTTTTAATAAGACCTTTCATCACTGAGTGGACCAAGAATAAAATAAGGCTTCTTCAGCACTTAAACTAGGTGCTTTTTCTGCACACTTTATCTGATGGCTTGTTGAATATTTTTGGTCAATAATTATTTGGATAAAAATAAATGTGGCTGTATTTACGTGTTCTGCAGACAAATTTGGGGGTTGCCATTAAGCCTAACACCTGATCTCCCTTGAGATGATGTGGATTTATAATATAGTGACAAGGCTAAGGACCAGGTGTTACAGCCATCAGGAAGTTATGTAGTCAGAGGAGTTTCAGACACCAACATACTCAAAAGTACCCTTACACAGTATGAAAGGTCTCCAGTTTAAAGACTTATAGGATAATTTGGAAAAAAAAAAGAGTATCAGTATAGGACTATAACCTTCCCCTTTAAAAAATTAAGTAAAGTTGTGTATTTTGATGTGGCTAATTTTTTTTATTTTATTTTATTTTTTATTTTTAATAAAAAGGAGACAGATCCTAAAAGTTTCATGAAGTCTTATTCCAGTTGGTTTTGAATCACAATGTCAGTGTAGTTTTTAGCTAGGGGAAAAATAACCATTTCTGACATTTGAGGAAAAATTGTGATAATTACCTTCTTTTCATGGTGAATTTGATGAATGAAAGATTCAAAAAACACTTATCTCCTTACAAAATTTACGTTATAATACTGAGTCTGGTAGTGTTATGATAACACTCCAAATTCATGTATTAGTTCACATTAGGTGAAAGAAAAGGTTAAGATTGTCTTAGCTTGAAGGTGACGTCTCACCTGTATCTTATGTGTTTCATTCCATGGAGTAGCTATTTTTATTTTTTTTTTGTCTTAGAAAGTCCAGCAAAATGCAATTCTGATTATTAGTCCTTGAGTTACCATGATGATAAATAAGAAGAAAATACATAAAAATTCATCATTTGCCAGTCCTCCAAGCCTAGCAAACTTGAGAGTTTACTGGCTGTGAGAGGCATCCTGCTCAGAGGGAGATGCTTATCAAAGCCCACTGCAGTCCAGGAGAGCTCAGAGTCTCACTTTGGACTGCTGTTTATAGGGCCACAAGAGAGTGGGTTTTAGTCATAATAATTTTTCATCTGGGACCCAATAAGGGGTAGTAACTTTCTTTGAAAGTTAGACAACAAAAATGTTATTCCACTTGGGTTGTTATTCCGACAAGAAAAATAAATTTCCAAGGCTGTATGTTAAAAAACAAGAGCTTGTTAGACGCACTAGTTCCTAGGAACAGACAGTGTTTCTGATAATCTCAAGAAGAGCTTAACCCAGGCGCTGTTTGTCAAGGCTGAGGCCTAATGAGAATTTCTCAGATCATAGTACATCCTAAGGAACTGGGGAGGGGGGATGAAATATCACAGTAACAAAACATAGGAGGTGGGTATGAATTGTGACATTAACATTAAATTTTTTTTGACGACATTGTTAAAAATTCTCTCAAAATCCCATGAAGATTAAACAACAAGATCAGTCTTATGGTAAAACATTTAGTTAGTGGCTTTGACAACTTAATTTTTCATATATGGATAGCTAAACTTTAACAAGTTGTTTATTCTTCTGAGTAAATCTGTTTAGCGGGTGGATTGTAAGATGTCTTTTATAGTTCTTTTTCTCTTTACCGTGAAAAGAATGAAAACATCAAACAACTGCCAGAAGCAAGAAATTTGAAAGACGACCTCCACAAATCTGATTCATTAAGCTGAAACCTTTGCATCTGCATTCACTTTGTAAGCTTGCAGAAATGTTTAATCAAGAATTAGAAAAACTGATGATAACTTGTGTTTTTTGTTTAGGTTGCTTTTTATGGAGACATAATTCCAAATGAGTTGCATTTCTCATGTCAATCATAATGAGACTATAAACCACTTGCCATCTTTCTAAGTGCAGGTGCCAATTGTGATTGTGACATGGCAATATCTAGGAATGTCTGAAAACATATAAAAGTACCAATTTGTGCATTTGTGGGAACATGAACATCAACCATGCTCAAGGAAACAAGGTTCTTAATAAAGGATGAATTCTACTTCTCTTTTGATTTTTTTTTTTATTTTATTCTGTTTAAAATCAGTAGTTCTGAATCATTTTGTGTAAGCTAGGTTTGGAGCACCTAAAAGAAAATCTGTGTGGTCATGAAAAGATGTTCATGAAACATAGCTGTTAGGAGATCCTGTAAACGTGTATGAAGGTGTGGAGAGAGAAGACAATAGATGGTTCAAACCAGGCTGATATAACTAAAGGGTTTCTGCTGAACACATTTACTGACTTTTAAGTGGTTCTTAGCTCTACAGTGGAACTACCCAGTAAGGTTTGTGCATCAAAAAGGAGTAAAACAAAAATGTTTTCATTTGTATAGACCAGTGTTCCAGTGGCTGTATTGCAAAGTTCCACAAAGTACAAGACCATAGAGTAATGTTTGATAGGTGCATGAACTGTGGAAATGAAACCTGTATTAAATTAAAAGAAGATTTCCCAATGATATTGATGAAAATATCCTAATGATTTATGTGCTCTACTGCACTGAAGGTCTGTCTGTCACAACCAATAGCATAGTATCCAAAAGAAACCATGTAGGTAGAAGCCAGTATTTGAACAGATTGCAATTTGATGATTATTGAAAAGAATCTTGATATTAAAAATAGCATCCAGATGGCTTTAAAATAAACATTTAGGGTGCACTAACAGTATTTAACTGTAATAGAATTTTTTTTCGAAATAATCAGATCTTATTAAGAAGTAGTTTACTACTTCTTAGTGAATACCACCCAAACTTAGCGGTGATTTAATTCTCAATAAACCTTCTTTTGAAAAGGTTTAAGGTCAGACTATGTGTGCTTATGAGGGAAACTTTGTATATCATTTCCCGTCAGATGGACATTCTCCACTGAGATAATTTCAGAGGCAGAATTCATTGCAAAATAATTTTGATTTCATTAATATCACTGGTGTCTGTTGTTAAAGTAGACTTATAAAAATACATTGTGATGGGTGAGAATTCCTGCCCCAACAAATAAAGAGAAAAACTTTTGTCCTCGTTACCTGGGAAACATGGAGAAGGATATAGGATTCTATAGATTTTGAGAAGAAATGTGACAGAAATTACAGAATCATTTTGTAAACTAAATACCTCTTCCAGTACTTTTAGAAAAGGCAACTTAAATGAGATACTAGATTGTCAGACATTAACTGTAAATATTGTTTAAGTCTTTTAAAATTACTGAATACTGTTAATATTTCTAAAAGCAGTGGTCAACATCATAGCTAGGCCTAGCTATTTTCATTGACTAGAATGAACTGCAATGCACACTATTTGTATGTGTGCTTGCACTGTTCTTAAAACACCAATAATTTGTTGCATTTTTGGTTAAATTTTCTCTTTTTTTTGGTCTTCATAAGCTTCAAAAAACTGTCACTTGTAACAGTTTCTATACTGAATATAAACATCTTTCTCAAAAACATTTTTTTTACTGTACAGCTGAAGATGAACCTATTTAAAGTTTTGTGTCAGAAAGGATCACACTTAGACTAAATTGTGGGCTAATTTAACACAATTTGTTTCTTTCCCAACAGAAGATTCTGATAGTAACTCTTTCCGGAGTTCAACTTAAATATTTTGAGGTAAATCAAATTACTAAGTTTTGATTTTAAGTTGTAAATGGAAGAGGTTCTTTACATTTCTTTTTTTAGATGTTATTGACCTACTTTATTATTTTCACCTGAAATGTGATTATGATATGATGGTAGTGGGTTTTTTTGCTTCCAAAATGATGTGTACTGATCAAAGTACTGTGCAATAAAAAGGTTTGTAGTAGTTGGTTGGGATTTCTTTTCTTCAGTCTTGTATGGTAATTTAATTGCCTTAGTTCCCAGTAGAAGACATGTCAGCAGCTAGACTACAGGGATGACTTCTACAATTAAGACCTTCTAAGAGGAGTTTGATTAATAATATTTTAGGGGGGGAATGTTTCTTCCTCTAAATTGACCTTTTTCTACTAACTGACAGTTGCTTACGCAATGTGTGTTTCTGAAGTTCTTGTTTAAACAAGATAAATAACAAAGAATGTGTAATGTCTGAAGTTGTTAGATGCTTGAATAATAGATTTTATGACAAAGTAGTGGTTTCAGAATTCTAGGTAAAATTATTAAGATTATACCTGTGAAAGTTCTGTAGATTGCACCCCAATAAAAAAGAAAAATACTTTATTAGTTCTTGCAGAAGGACCTAGATAGATTGAAGTATTGGAAAATCATCGGTGTCATGAAATTGAACAAGAACAAATGCCAGATTGTGTACCTGGAATGGAGTGATGCTGGACACAAATCTAAATATTGTGTGCAGTTTTGGTCACCGCAATGTAAGAAAGATATTAAGCTATTACAGAGTGTGGAAAGGAGGGCAACGAAGATGGTGAAGGGCCTTGAGGGGAAGCTGTATGAGGAGCGGCTGAGGGCACTTGTTGGTCTGTTCAGCCTGGAGAAGAGGAGACTGAAGGGAGACCTCTTTGCAGTTACAACTTCCTCGTGAGGGGAAGAGGAGGGGCAGGCACTTCCCTGTGGTGACCAGTGACAAGACCTGAGGGAATGGCCTGAAGTTGTGTCAGGGGAGGTTTAGGTTGGATATTAGGAAAAGTTTCTTCACCCAGAGAGTGGTTGGGCCCTGGAACAGGCTCACCAGGGAAGTGGACACAGCACCAAGCCCACCAGACTTCAAGA
This sequence comes from Pipra filicauda, assembly GCF_003945595.2. NCBI lineage: Eukaryota > Metazoa > Chordata > Aves > Passeriformes > Pipridae > Pipra > Pipra filicauda. Next base: position 1,207,608 of record NW_024103851.1, on the reverse strand, counting down.
AGCATTTGGACAATGCTCTCATGCACATGGTGTAACTCTTGTTGATTGTCCTGTGAAGGGCCAGGAATTGGACTTGATGATCCTTGTGGGTCCCTTCCAGCCCAGCATATTCTGTGATTCAGTGAAAATGGGAGAAGAGTGGCTGGAGAGCAACCCTACAAAAGGGTTCTGGGGGTGCTGATTGACAGGAGGCTCAACGGGAGTCAGCATTGCTGACGAAGAGGATGGTCAAACCATAGATAGATTTCCTGGAGAAGTAGTTAATGCTTCTATTCTGAATAGAACAATATTCTATTCTATTCTATTCTATTCTATTCTATTCTATTCTATTCTATTCTATTCTGTTTTTATAATGCCACTTAGAAGATCTTAACTGCATTGTGATTCATCAAGAAAATGAGGTTTTGTTAATGCATTGCATAAATCAGATTTTAGTTTTTTGTTTATCTCATGCATTTTCTGGAGCTTTTCAGATTGTCAAAATGCAGCTTTGTCTAATTGCTTCTGTACCAAGAATATTTTCATAATTTCTATAATTCTTTAAATAATACAGCACAATGTATTCTGAAAATGGAGTATCAAGCTGGAGAGATCAGTTTTGGTAAGAATTTAATTAAGTTTGCATAGTAATTGTAGAGTGCTCCTAAAAATCTGTGCTTCTCAGGGAATTAGCGTGTTGTTGCACTGAACTAGCATTTACCCCATTCTCCTAGTTGCTAGACTTTATTAAAAGATGCTGAAATCTAATTAAATCCATCTTTATATAAAGTATCAATTTATTATTGTAATAGATTTCACAAAGGCATTATTTAATTGCATTTGGGAGAATATTGGGCATCTCAGCATCTTCTATCCTGTTCATTTTTATCCCATGCATTAAATGAATCTGGCAGGGGACCATAACATGCTGTACTTAGTCCATGCTGATGTTTACCTTGCTTTGCATTTTGAAACCTTCTAGGTCAAATGTCGTAGAAGTTAATATAAATAATAAAACAATTCTAAATAACATTTTGTTTGCACTGTTTTTTTTTCCTGATAGCCCTTCCCGACATTAATATGTCAACAGGAATATGTGTTGCTTTGTTGCCCCACACCCTGCTTACCATCCATATCATGCTTCCTTCTTTAAGAGAAGAAATAGGGGTACAGGGCCTGAGTATTCCCCACACACATGTTCATCTGAAATACTTCAATAGAAGAATTTTGCCTGGAATTCTGAGACTTGTGTGAACTTAAAGAAAAATCAAAATCAAGTCTAGCGTACCCACTAATGAGAAAACACTCCCAACTATTGCTATATGATAGATTTCTGTTATTTTTAGTTCATCTGAACATACGTTTGAGCACAGATGTCCTTCAGAAAATAGAAGAGAAGGAGATTGCATTCTCTTCATGTCCTTTGCTCAGTGATTTGAATTTTCAGGTGGGATGTAGAAGACAGATTTAAAATCCATCCTTTCCTGCTTTAGAAATAAGCTCAAGACTGCTCTATTTTTCCTTAGGAGACTTATCCTGGGAGACTAATGAGTCTTCTACAGACTCTGCACTTAAGAATTTCATAGAAACCGTCCTATTGAAGTTGTTGCATTTTAAAAAATCAAATATTTCTTCAAGTAGAAATGGGATTGATTTCTCCCAGTTTTGGGTGATTTAAACTGCAAGACAAAAACCAACAATGAGCTTTTCATTCCTGTCTCTCCTTCCTCTCTCCCCAAAATACTCTGACTCACAAGAATTTAAGAAGATATAAGTTCCTTGACTGGTTTACATTAGTAGTGTAAAGTCATCTTTGTAAAGATATGCAGAGTAACTTTCTATAAACATTGAATCAACTGCTATGTTGTGGAATTTTATTTGGTTTGGGGTTTTTTTTCCATTTATGGTGACAATTATTTGTTCAGTTTGACCTAAAATCACTAATAGATTTGACTGTCCCAAATTTTGCAAATACCTATGCAAATACCTATACAAATACCCCACCAAAATCTATTCAAAGGTTTTGAAATAGCTCAGTAAATGCTATTTTTTGCCTGTTATTCCACAGGCGAAGAATGAAATGCTAATAAGTGTAACATTTTCAGTATTAGTGACTAAAAACAGGTGTGATAATATTCAACAAAAAAAGGTGACCCAAAATCTTTGCTACTTGGCGTGTCGAGGTCAGTCATCCCTGGACGTGCAAATGCATTTTCAATTCCCTCAGATTGAGATCTGGAATTGTAGACTTTAGGCAGCAGGGTTTCTCCTAAGAAGAAATTCTTCATTACACTTGTTTTGTAAGTAAACTTGTCTTTTATTTTTATTGAACTGACAGTCTCTGTGTCATTTTTCCAGTTGAGCTCCAGTAAATTATCAGTAATTAAAATTGTTGCAGCGATACCTTTGAGGCCAGAGGTTGAAGAGCCTGACATCCCAGAACCTGGCAGAACAAAGATCATCTGATCTTTTATTAAACATCTGCTGCTGAGAGTTGTACAGTTTTACCTACGTTAGCTGGCAAGATGTTCTGGACAACAGGACTATTACAGATCTCATTCAGCAATAAATTATAGTCAATTAACCAGTAGCTATTAGTATATCACACGATTTTCCTAGTATTGATAGTAAGACTAAGTAATATTTGTTCTTTTTTGTTTCCTTGAATTGTTTTGGTAAAGTTGTGTTCCCATCAACCCATAAAAATAAGAAAACAAACACAAACTGCTTCCTGTAATGTTTAGCTTTTTCTTTTAACCAGATGATTTATATCTGTCTTGTTCAAAGTCCAAGAGTGAAGGGAAAACCATAATCAAGTTATTTTATGAACAATAGGAGAGTGTGACTTACAGTTTCTCATCTTTAAGCTGCATATAGTAGTTTTTTATTTCAAATGGAGTTAAACAGGCTTGCTTTTGATAGCATATGTGAAATGCTGAAAATTTCTCTAACAATATGAAAGTTTTCTTAATTATTTCTGTGTCACTGAAATTCCTTAGGGTTATATATACAGTGTCATGTAATTACACTCTACCATTTTCTCTGTAAAGAACAGACCCCATAAAACCATATATATTTTGCCTGGATTCCTTCCAGGTTTTCACCACCAGCAAATTATTCCTGTCCCATGAGAATCTGCATATACCCTAACAGATGCTAGTAATATTCATGAGGAGGGCACTTTGCTATGTCCTTCATGTGATGTAGATGTGGTCACTCTGATATATCTAGAGATCACTCTGATCTCTAGATGCTGGAAGCAGACAAAACCAGATGGAAAACAGATCAGAAGTCTGATTTTAAAAATAAATAAATATTAAAAAATAAATAAGCAAATAGAAAAATAAAATAAATAAAAATCCTAACAAAAATCCCCCCAAAAAACAATCAAACCCCCCCTCCAAACAAACAAACAAACAAAAAACCAGAACAAAAAAACCCCCCACCTCCAAAATCTGTTGTAACTCAAATCATCTTACCGCTGTGGGAAAAGCAGTAATGCTGATTTTAGCTCTGCTATCATCTTTCACACTGCATCTTCTCTGTCATATAATGCAGAAGTGTGAGAGTACTCTTGGTACCTGTGAACAGTGTTGCTGGGAAATAGCCCAGGTTTTTAGTGATGCCTGAGTAGGGATGAAATTTGGAAGCATGCCCTTGAAGAGCTCACTGCTAAATGGACATTAAACACACAGGCATACATCCACTGAATTCAAAATTAGGATGTTTGTAGAATATATACCTGTGTACTTGCTAACATTTTCTGAACCTATGGGAGTTGAGGACAGGTGCTCCATGCACTGTGGCAGCTGGTTGGAGGGCTTTTATCCGTTTCTTCATTTAAGGCAAAGCCAGCTGATTACCACAGATATGCCCAGCCTGCCATGGTAGATCCTATTGTGTATAGTGCAAATAGACCAGTAAAGGAAAAGACTTTATATGCTTTTTGGCAGGACATGAGGTCTGCGATCATCCAATGTTCAGGCACAAGGGGGATATCACTCAAAATATTTGATCAAGTCAGAGATAAGATGAGCAGAGCAAAATAAACAAAATATGTACCCTCGTTTAATCAGGTCAGCACTAAGCACTGTTGAAGATGAGCTTGTAAATCAGAGAGATTGTGGTTATGGATATTGAAACAAAAGTGGGGAAGAATCTGCTGTCCTTTGATTTCCAGTAGAGGTATAGAATAATACACAATTTCTCCATCCTTCTATCAACTTTATTATAAGATAAAAACAGTCAGGATGCCCAGTGCATCCTAACAGGAATGACTTTAAATGTCACACTGAGAATTAGGTATTCAATGTCTCTATATTTCAATTTACCACTTAGAAATTATAAGGAAACTTTCAAGAATATATCTTTTGACACACAATTTTAAATTGCAGAAAGATAAAGGTTTATTTAATCTGAAAAAAAAATTACTAAAATGGAAAGAAAAAATGCAAAATAATCTTAAACGAATTGTCTTCTTCCTTTAAATATAATAAATGATGTAATGAAATTGGTTTGTTTTAGTAGATTTATGTTTAATTAGGAGAACAGAAGAGCCAGACAGTGGAATTAAATGTTGTATAGCAGCATGAGGCTCAGGTATCAGAGAGTCAAACCTGTAGATACAACTTCAGTTAAGATCTTTGAAATATTCTGGAATGCCACATTTTGAATCCTTTTGCATCATTTATTCATTCTACTCTTGGGAATTGAAAGTCTTTCAAAAACATCACAGGAAACAGGCTAAATATCTATGAATGATGATGATGATAAACTGTCTACATAATGTGTAAAACTAATGCAGAAAATGTCTATTAAAACAGATAGGAATTCAGCCAAATAGCACTATCCTTTCAGCAGCTGTTTTTGCAGGATTTATGGATATAATTATAAATATGTCTTTGAGAGGTGTTCTCCCGTAGGTTTGAAATAGCCTTTGAAAGTGACAATCTTTCCTGCAAACTGGAAAGCATGCAGTGTATAGGAAGTAACCATCTGGTTTATTTTAAAAGGTAATCATGAGTGCTTTTGGCTAACCAGCTATAACATAAGCTGTATAAACACCACAGTTGTATGGGCAAGAGATGTGAAATCCCTTCGGATTTTTGTTTTTGAGCTCTGAGTTTCACTGAACATGTTTTATGAGCTGGGATGTTGCAGTCACAAGGAAGCTTGCATTGCTGGTTTTCAACAACCTTGCTCTGGATGGTAGCTGTGTGGGATAACGATGCTGTCACATTTCCCTGTCTTCTCACATACTGACTGATAAGGAGAGTGCTAGAAAGGCCAGTTCCAGAGGTCAACCATGTACCAAGCAACCAGAATGCAGGGAATAAATTTCACTTCTGAAACCCCAATGTGATTTTTCCTGCAGTTTCTCATTTTAACTTTTCAAAACCTAATTTTTAATATGCCATTTCCCTTATTAATTAGAATGAAATTTTGTTTCTTCTCCTTTATAGGGCAGGAAATAGTTTTCCCAAATTCTTCTAGTTATTTCTGCATTGGTGGAAGCATGTTTGATAGTTGTTTTTTGCTCTCTACCTATGCTCAATTCTCTTGCCTGTCATTCATTTTCTCTTCTTTTAGCTACTTTTTTTAATTTATATTTCTAGATGCCCTGAAGTGCATGGTCATGAGGTTACCTGCAGTAATTACTGCTTACATTATATCTAAAAACTTATTTTCTAGACAGAGCCTATGATTATATAGCATTAGTACGTACCAGCCTCAGGGAAATCACAGCCTCTTTGTGATGTGCTCTGGAGTGCACAGTAGCATATTGTGTTTGCCTTCAAACATTTAGCTGAAGCCTATGATCTTAAAAAAGATGCAACTAACATAATTATAGAATTGATTTCAAAAGACTGCTTGTGGTAGAAACAGTTAGGTAAACACCAAATTCTTTGTAGTGCCCAGGGTGAAAAAAAACCAAACCACAACTATATATATATATAAAAAAATATAAATATAAATATAAATATAAATATAAATATAAATATAAATATAAATATAAATATAAATATAAATATATATATATATATATATATATATATGTACAAGAGAAGAGAAAAAGGAATAAAGAAAAAACCTAATTATAGAGATTTAAAGCTGGTATAACACTCACGATGTAAGCCCTGCTAATGAATGTAAGAAGGGCATGTGGATATGTGACTCTGCTACTAAGGAGAGTTGCTATAGGAGCCCAAGTTGAACTTCACAGGTTTGGGAAACAGTTGATAAATATCAGCAGTGAAGTCATGTTGACTAATTCCTATTCATTTTTTGGCATGTGATACATTTCTCGGGGAGTACATGTTTGCCAGTCACTCAGAAGCAATGTAATTGGAGGAAATTGTGGAGATTCAGTAGATGGCCCATAGCTCTGCGAGTGACAAGTGGGTTCCATTCTTCCTCTAAGACTGGCCGACACCATGTTATCTGGAACATAAAATACACTTGCAAGTACAACTTACTTTATGCTAGCAAGGAGTCTTCTTCAGAGACCTGCAAGGAAAAAAGATTTTTATATACAGTGCAGTCAGTGACAAGGACTACAGTGTTACTGGGTTTTGATTTGTCATTTGAAGCTGACGATGAATAACACTATTTGAAATTGAAAAAGCCACATTGAGGAGAAAATGTGGTTTAGATTTTATTGCACAGTATAAATTAAGTTATGGCTATTAAAAAAAAAAGTAGATAGGAGTGTATAGAGATCAAATGGTTGAAACATTCATTGTACAGATTCTTTAAGTAGAATTTTATTTAATTTAAGAAGAAGATTCTTAATACTGATTTACTCAGCAACTTTAAAACCTAACAAGAAATATGTCTCTATTCACATCCTTTTTCTTTAGTGAGATGCAACAGCTGTCCAATTTCAAGTTGTCCATGTGGATATGTGTCCATGTCCATTTTAAAGTGTTTTCCAGTGTCAAATTCAAAGCTTAGCAATAAATAGCAGCTCTACTTGTATTTGGAACTAATTGTTGAAGAGGTTATCTAAAATAATTAACACGTTTTGAATAGTAAGTTTTCTTACAAAAAGAAAGGTGACCAGATACATGAGTTTACAAGTATTTACAAAAGTCGGTGATTGGTGTACAGACTTTGAAAGTTTTCTTTTGTGATCATATGGATTTTTAAGCAAAGTAGATTAATATATTAGTAGTTACTGTAAGAAATTTTCATGTAATAAAAATTGAACTAACCTGCATAATGTCAAGTAATTAAAACCTAGTATAATACAATATTTAGTTTTAATAAAATTGAATGAGTACTCAAAATGTATTGAATTGCAAATTCAACATTGAAAAACTTATTATTAACACACTGAATTAGAATTAATATTTATATGAGTCTGCACTCACAAGTGTGTGTGTATCTGTGTGTGTGAGCAAGCTTCAAAATATCCCTGAAATGAAAGTACTGAAAACAAGAGTCATGTCAATTTAAAAAATATTTCAACTTTGGCTTTCATGTTCCTTAAGGTACAAACTGTAAAAAGCAACTTCTTTAGAAATAAAAAAGTTGGCTTTTTTTGAAATAATTCTTCTTGATTAGTACCTTGAATGCTTTGCTGAAACTACTGTATTATTCCCTTCCCATATTAGTACCTGAAATGAT